>NC_080600.1:41073422-41440922 GCF_027887145.1 Ammospiza caudacuta | reverse complement strand
TGTACAAATAAAAGATGGGCTCAAGAGGAGACTCACGGCACCGCTTTGTATCCTGAAAAGTCAAATTATTCATCATTTTAAAGCAAGCTGTGCACTTAATGCTACGCAAATATTCTCAAAATGTGTTTAATATTCAGCATTTGTGGAATACTTTTCAAAACCAGTTTTTTTTTCCTTTTTTATTTTTTCCTCTCCGCATTTTTCTCTTGCGGAGAATCTCTAATTGCTTAGACACCTTTGAAGTTCAAGATATGTCATTATCACTCACTGGCATAAAGTGCAACAGAAAATCCTGCATTTAAAACCCCAAATGTTCTGAGCTTGCACTCATCCAAATTTCTACAATTAATCAAATTAGGAAAGCAGCCAGTAGAACAAAGGTCCATCAAGAATATTTCAGTTCAAGAGGCATTCTTTTGTATTTGCTCTGTATCAAGCCATATCTAAATTCTGCAAAAAGTGTCAGATTCCAGGACTTTATTTCCATCTCAGACATAGGTTTTTCTGTGTGTGTTTGGGGAGGTTTTTGTCGGGTTTTCCCTAAATTTTTCTTCTGATATACAAATGAAAATATATTGGGGAGGTTTTGTGGGGTTTTTCCCTAAGTTTTTCTTTCTGAAATACAAATGATAATATAGTCTATAAAATGAATGCCCTATAAAAATCAAAATTAATTTTGGTCTTTTTAAAAATTATTTTCTGTACTCCCACTTTCACTCCTCACAGTGCTGAAAGTTGTCACTTTTAGGTTCGGCACTGAGGAGAACGGAATGCCTCGCATCCTAAGGCACAATTCGTTCCATACTCTTTGGGAGCTGGCACGTATCAATCCCTGCGGGATGCCCTTCACATTCTCAAGATTCTCTCTTGTAAGCAGAGAAACACAGTTTAAAACCCCCAAACTTCCAGGTTCCTGTGTGCAGCCCTGTTCCAAAGCCGTTTATGGTGGCGAGTCCCAGATTGCGGCGCTGGGGTTCCGCAGGCTCCCGGCGCCATGTGGAGCCTGGAACGTGCAAGAAGGAGCTGGGAAAGCCACAAGCACTCAGGGTGTTATTTCTTAGCAATGGCGTGATTTCCAGTCTCATGGAAATCTCAGCACCACAGCAGAAAACCCCTCAAACTGAACTGTTTATTGAGGCACCTGGGTCTGGGCGAAGAGGCCTCGGGAACCGCCTGATTTTTTTTTATGCAAAACTCGCTTTTCTGGGTCTTTGATTGTTGCGGTTTAGTGCCAGACGCTCGCTCTCGTGCACCTTCTTTGGTTTCTCAGGATTTCTTTCTGGATTAAATCAAAGAGATGCAAAGTGCCTCCAGCCCTGCCGCTCCAGGCAGCGGGAGCAGCGGCGCACGCGATCCTGCGGGAGCAGCAAGGGTGGAGAAACTCTGCCATCCCCAAATACTCTAGAGAAATGCAGTATTTTTGTCCATAGGTGGTGCTGCATGAGCCTGGAAAAAGAGCTGCTTTTCCCATGGCTCCGTGGTCCCCAGTTCCAGCTTGCCTGGCTGGGGTAGGACCAGCCCTTGGTATCTGCCAAAATCTCCCTTTCCCATTTTCTGCCTGTAGAGACTCAAAAAAATGATGGTAGGAACCTTACTCTGCTGTTTGGGGCTGGGCTTTAGAGCTCTTGAAGTTGTTTATAGTTAAATAGAAAGTTGCATGACTTTATAAATATATAAATATAAAGCAAAAGCAGGAGAGTGGAATGGTCATGAGGGCGATGCCAAGAGTTTTTAAGGGAAAAGCAGAACTGTGACACAGCCACGTCTCTCCTATGGTTTGTTTAGGATCAGGCATTTCAGTTTTCTTTGCAGCTTTGCCCATCATTTTGGGGCAGAAATTCAAATAATTGAGCCTTTTTCACTCTTTTCTCAATGCTTTTTGGGGGGCATAGTGACCAAGGAACAGATATAGTAATGGTGTGTACCATCCCTTTCCAATTTTGTATTATTTGTTTTATATTTTAGCCTTGGAAATGTTAAAATACAGGCATTTTCTTAAGAACCATCCTGTGAAGCTAGAAGGGGTGTAACCAGAGTCCTGGGTCAGATACAGCAGTTTTATGTCAGAAAACATTACAGTAATTGTGAAATATACAGTTGCTGTGCTGACAAAAACAAAAAAGTGCTTTTCATCTAAACAAATTCGTTTGATTTATTGTGTTTTATACTTATGTTGTATTTAAAATTTTCATCCCCCTTAAACACTTGGTGGCTTTCCAAGAGCATTGGAGAACTACAAGGCCGTGTTTTTGGCATTGGGGGTGACCTCATTATTAATCAGAAAACATCTGGGCAGGCAGAGCAGCGCCTGTGTGTGTGAGCTCAGGGAGCCGGGGCTGGATTAGCAGCCCTTGCACGCACAGGCCACCAGACTCGTGTGCCTTGCTTGGAAAACTCCCTGCTGGCTCCTCGGCTCCAGGCTTCACAGGAATTCCTGTAGGAGAATTTCCAGAAGTCAAGGGAGGCTTGGACAAGGCTTTGAGCAGAGTTTAAATGAGATATTAGGAGGAAATTCCTCCCTGTGAGGGTGATGAGGCACCAGTGTGACGGTGTTCATATGGGTCTGAGGATGTGAGGATGAGGGAAGAGATGAGGATCTGACTCCATGTTTCAGAAAGCTGGTTGATTATTTTATGATATATATTGCATTAAAACTATACTAAAAGAATAGAAGAAAAGGTTTTATCAGAAGGTTAGCTAAGAATAGGATAGGAAAGAATGATCACAAAGGTTTGTGGCTCGGCTCTCCGAGCCAGCTGACTGTGATTGGCCATTAATTAGAAACAACCACACGAGACCAATCCCAGATGCACCTGTTGCATCCCACAGCAGCAGATAACCATTGGTTACATTTTGTTCCTGAGGCTTCTCAGAAGGAAAAACCCTAAGGAAAAGATTTTCCATAAAAGATGCGTGCCACACACCAGCACAGGGTGCCCAGAGCAGCTGTGGCTGTCCCATCCCTGGAGGCGCCCAGGGCCAGGTTGGACAGGGCTTGGAGCAGCCTGGGATAGTGGAAGATGTCCCTGCCCATGGAAAGGGGGTGGATTTAAGGTCTTTTCCAACCCAAACCAGTCTGGGATTCCCTCTCAGCTCCCACCTCAGGGTGGCAATGGCCCTGCAGTGCCAGGTTCAGGCTCTTGGTGAAGGAGATCACCCATGTCCATCCCTGCCCTGTGGTGGCACAGATTTCATCAAGGCATTCTTAAAATGCCTCTCCTCGAGCTCAAGTGTTCTCCCTTTGTTTTCAGTTGCTCAGTGCACGCTCAGGTTGACAGATCCTGCAGACGAATTAAACTTTCATGCTGCATTTTCAGCGGAGACCCCACAATTTACTCAGTACACATCACGAGAGGAGATGTGTAATAAAAATCAGACAAGTGTACTTATTTTCCAGGATATAGACACTACCCTACCATTATGCTTTTTACATTTAACTGTATAAACAACAATTTAGTTTGCCCTTAATGTCCTAAATACGCTTAGATCCATCACGGTCAAAATTGAAGGGCAAGGCAAAAGGACAAAGAGAAAAGATGTGAAATGTTCCGCAGAAATAACCCAAAATACACTTCTAATAGCACAAGCACATTGTTAAAAAATGAAGAAGTGATAGCACAGGAAAGGGTGTGCATTTATGGTGTCAGTGTGGAAACAAAGGCTGTCTCTGGTGCTGTTTACCCACCAATTGAAAAAGATTCCTTTGGACCACAGGGTTTTGCCCCCTGTAAACAATTTTTTTGTTTATAGAAAGAGAGGAGAAACACCCTGTGCTGCTGCCTGGAGGAGGGGAAGCTCTGGAGGGGCTCCACAGGTGCCTCTGCTGCAGGGGGAGCTGGCAGGGTTGGTGTCTTTTTGAGCCACACTGCAAGTTTGTACTCAGAAGTGAAAACTCCAAGAAGAAAGCTTGGTGGTTTTTTTTGGTTTTTTTTTTTTTTTTTTTTTTTTTTTTTTTTTTTTTTGTTTAGGGCTTTTTTTTTTGTGTGTGTGTTTTTGTTTGGGGTTTTTGTTTGTTTGTTTTTGGGGGTTTGGGATTTTTTGGGGTTTGTTTTGGTTTTTTTTCTTTTTTTTTTCTCTGCAGGTGAAGGTTTTTCCATGTGAAGAAGCTGTTTTAGAATAACACAGTGGATGAGTTTAAAGCACGAGATTTTACTCACTGTGGAGCAAGTTTTGCTCAGCAAGTGGTGAGGGGACAGTGTCCAATTCTCCATGTCAGGAGCTGTGGCTGAATGATTATTCTGATTTCAGACCTGTGTTTGGGCATTTGTAAAATTCCAGAATGATTTGGCTTGGAAGGGACCTTAAAACCCATCAAGTCCCACCCCTGCCACAACCAGAGGCACCTTCCGTGGTGCTCAGATCTCCATCCAACCTGGCCCAGGACACTTCCAGGGATGGGGAGTGTTCATAAAGAATTGAAATTATTTAGACAAATACCTGAAATACTTATGAATTAGCTAATTTTCTTTTTTTTTTTTTTTTGGTATAATTTGCTTTGTTTCAGAGTAATTTACTAATGCTTCTCCATTTTACACAATTATGAAACCTTAAGTCCAAATGTGTGACCTGTCTTTTGTGATGTGTAAATAAAATTTCCTTAGACTGCAAATATTTTATTATCTTGTCTTGGCTCAGAAGCCTGATAGGCTTCACTGAGGTGGAACAGCCATTTTTCCCATTTCTGAGGGATCAAATTATGTTAATGATGTCAGCAGAAATGTTTTCTCATACCTTTATATACAGCTTTTTAATACAATGCAGAACTATGAGTATATTTGGTAGTATTTTTTCATAAAAGGTTTGAACTTTGTATAGTCAACCTATCAAAAATGTATAAATTATACAAGGGAAAAAAAACCTGCATCATTTTTTTTCCCTGGGAAGTGGAGCAGTTAATATTCAACATGAAATGTCTAATCTTTAAATACATTATAATCTAACTGCTTAGGATAATTTTTGCTTTAATACCTTAAGAGTCTGCAAAGCCTGAAGGATGGGATTATTAAAATGGAATTTTAATGTCAAAATTATCAGAGAAGAGAACATATTGCTAGTGTTCATAAAAAAAAAAATGTATTCAATTTCTGTTTGATTTGCTCAAATAAGAGATGAGAATATATTTGATTATAGCTGGTAAGTATTCAGAAAGTTGATCAGATGACTGCAGGTCATTGCAACATAAGTGCTGTCAGCTATGGGGATTAATGCGTTGGAGAGGCTGAAATATAACATACAAACATACCTGGACTGAGAGGCTGAAATATTACATATAAACATACCTGGACTGAGAGGCTGAAATATTACATATAAACATACCTGGACTGAGAGGCTGAAATATTACATATAAACATACCTGGACTGAGAGGCTGAAATATTACATATAAACATACCTGGACTGAGAGGCTGAAATATAACATATAAACATACCTGGACTGAGAGGCTGAAATATTACATATAAACATACCTGGACTGAGAGGCTGAAATATTACATATAAACATACCTGGACTGAGAGGCTGAAATATTACATATAAACATACCTGGACTGCTGGCTTGGCTTGCAGCTTCCATGAAGATGCTGTAGAGGGAAAGAGTCAGGGATAAAAATCTCGTGGTGGCCTCAGAGAATGTTGCCAACTGCCCTAGCATTAAATAGAAAGGCAACAAGCTTAATGTGGTTTGCAGGTATAGATAAAAATCTCTGCTTTGCTCATAGTTTGAGTTTTAAGTTTTCCTCTCTGGCTGTCAGGTGGTGCCCAAGAGCAAAATCACAGAATTGTGGAATGTTCTGGGCTGGAATGGACCTTTAAGGTCATCCCATCCCACCCCAGCCATGGCAGAGTCACCTTCCACCATCACAAGGTGCTCCAAGCCCTGTCCAACCTGGCCTTGGACACTGCCAGGGATGCAGGGGCAGCCACAGCTTCTCTGGGCACCTGTGCCAGGGCCTGGCCACCCTCACAGCCAGGAATTCCTTCCCAATATCCAATATTCCCAATTTAAACCTACTGTCTTTCATCTGGAACCGTCTCCCCTCCTGCTGTCACTCCAGGCTCCTCACAGCCATCAGCCAGCTTCAGGTGTTTCAGACCCTGTGAAAAACAAGCTCTGAAAGGTAACAGAAATAATGATAACACCCCAGCAACCTCGCCACCTGCCTTCCCCAAATTATTCAATAGTTATTCAATAACCTGGACAGCCAGCACCTCTCTGTCCCCATGCTCCTACTGACAACATTTCCTTTTATTTCAATGTAGTTTCTCAGAAAAGTTAATCGCTTCCCAGAACATGGACTTGAAGAGCAGCATAGTTTGGTCAGTTATTTTTATGTAAATTTCCCACAGATGGTCGGAAAAATACTTGGATTTTACGACCTTAGATGTTTTTCCAACCTAAATGACTC
This sequence comes from Ammospiza caudacuta, assembly GCF_027887145.1. Taxonomy (NCBI): domain Eukaryota; kingdom Metazoa; phylum Chordata; class Aves; order Passeriformes; family Passerellidae; genus Ammospiza; species Ammospiza caudacuta. The sequence goes on along the minus strand of NC_080600.1, from coordinate 41,434,521 downwards.
CATGAAAGCCAGGAGGTTGCAGCTCCAATAAATAATAAACTTTTCAATAAATGCCTGTCAGGAGTGCCAGGAAGGCACCTAAAAGGGATCTAACTCAAGGATAAGGGGGAAGTGTTCATGTTAGGTGAAAGGACTTCAGGTTTGGATGCCCAAATTACGCTTGGAAATCTTGTTTTGGAGACTTCCCTCTTCTTGGAAGATGTGGCATCATTTGTCTGGAATTAGGGTAATATTGCATAAGATAACAAGGTAAAAATTATGGTTGAAAAGTCGCCTGCTGTGTTGGCAGGCTTCTCCTGTGATAAACTGTCTGGTGTGGATGCAAATTTGGCATGTTAGAGGAGGAGGAAGAGCAGGAAATGCAAGATTTGCCTGCAGGGAAAGAGCCCGGGGAAAATGGAAATGCAGCCCAGGTTGGAGACACCTACAAGAGGAAGGTGCTGCCACTGTGGTTTTTGTTTTTATCTCAACAATACAGCTGAATAAATACTTTAGAGAGAGAGTGAAAGGTGATTTCACAGCTATTAATTAAGATATCAAAGCAACTCCCATATTCAGAAATCCTTATCTATTTGCGTGAATGGTTGTGCACAGTTTTTACTTTGATAAGAACACTCAGAGGGATTGACCATCTTGCAGCCAGTATTAAGCATTTGTACAAATAATTTTCTCCTTTCTTTCTTTCCTATTTGCAAAAGCTGATTTTTCTGGTCATAAAGTAATTTATTTTTTTTTCCCTAAAGAATTTACATCATGAATAATACACCTAGGTCACCTGTCCAACCATTTTATTTTCTTTTTTTTACATTTGTAAGAATTTATTTGCATGAGGAGGCAATCTATCTCACAATGAATAGTTGAACATTGTAATAGAACAACAAAAATATACAAATAACCCAGAGGTTGCAATATGTTTGTATAAAGTATTCAAACAATTTCAAATAACAACTGAACTTGTAAAAATCAACATCTGTTCATGGATTATTCATGAACAAAAATGGTAAAATTCCTTCAATAAAAATAGTCTTCAATGAATAGTTTTTGCTGGTTGCTGAGAAAATGATGTTCTTGCAACTGAAATCTCAGCTCCAGGACTCTCCTGCAGCTCAGATTCATTAACACTAAAATTATCCTTTAGTACATAAATTGCAGCAACAGGAAAACTATACAAAATTCCAATTTAAAAAAAAAAAACCACCAAAAAAATACCTAGTGACAGGATAACACTGAACTGTCTGAATCTAAGCAAGTGGGTAAGGGTTTTTTCACAAAATTCCAAAAGTTTTGGAGTGCATCTGTGTTTGTCAGCTTGTGTAGGAGCATTATCCCTGTTGCAATACAAACTTTTCTTGTTGCTTTAACAGATCCCTCCAGTGATGAATTCACAAATAATGATTTAAAACTATTAATAGTAACAACACTAGGAGATCAATAGTTGTTCAGACCTAAAAGTCTAATTTTTTCCCAGCTGAGGGAGAGGTTGGAAGGTACCCCGTGGTTTGACAGGCTGACACAAAAACACAGTAGGTATCATTTTTCAGAACAATGCACATTTTTAATTTATGAATGTTCTTTTATAAACTTGTATGTACAGTCACTCTTTTTTTTTTTTTCTCTCCAGTGCTACATAATTATAACTTGCAAAATGTAAATATTTATGAATTCACAGGATGTTCGCTGGAAGAGAAGAATGTTATACTTGCAGATTTTTCTTGTACTTGCAGGATTCACATAATATTATTTGCCATCATGATGTACTGAAAAATGCAAAAAAAAAAATATAATATTCTACATTTGACTTTTCTGAAAAATACCATCTGGTGTTATTTTTTGAGAGTTGGAGATCAGCTCTCTAATTGCTTATAGTTAGAGATAGACATTACTACATTTATTGACAATTTTATTCTCTACAATAATCTTACATTTAAATAGTGACTTTGTTCCTGGAGGATGCCAAAGTGATTAAACTGATATTCAAACTCTTTGGATAGCATCACCCACCACAGCAATGCAGCCATCTCTGGGGCGAGATATTGCAGCTGTTTAACAGCCCTCAACAGCACTGCAGAACAGCTTTGGAAATGAAGAATTCTGATGAAAACGGGCACTTTAAGGTAGGCAAAATAATTTTCCAAATTGCTGTTTGGCCAGGACTTAGTGCTCACGTGTCTGTGGTTGGAAAATTATATTGGACTCTTAATATCCATAATTAGTCAGGACCTTGGGTCAGCCATTCCTATCAGAGAGGGCATTGCCCAAGCGAAGCCCAGCACTGCTCAGGAGGGATTTTGGGCAGCTTATCTGGAGTCTTTTGGATATTTTTTCCTGACTATGTGGATATCAGAGATCGACTCTTGTGAAGCCCTCATTGTGCAGAAGAATTCCACTGTGGTGTCTGTGCAGGCTTGGATGCTCTAAGTGGATCTAAGTTGTTGGTCAGATAACTTTGATTAGGAAAATGGATCTTGGAATATTTCATCTGAATTTTACCACACTTCAGAAGTGTGTGGGACAGCAGCTGAACTCATATTAAGTATGTCAAAATAATTGTCAATATCTTTGCTCTGTTGGCCACCACATCTTTCACAATTTTCAGGAGACAGTGGTTGTGATGTCCTTTCCCGCCACATCACCTTCTCATCCTGGGCTGGCTGTTTGTATTTCAGTTGGCATATCCAAGCTGGGCAAATGTTTCAGGAAATATTTCCTCCACAGAGTTCTGCTAAAAGTGTTGCTGCCACGAGATTTCCATCACACTCCCGCTGCTCGTGAGTTAAAAGGACAGCACTGGAAATGTGAGCTGTCAATCTGGGTGTAACAATACATTTAGCTCGAGCACATCATGCACGTTGAAAGAAAACACTTGTCAAAGTTACAAACAAGCAGCTCCTGGGTAAGTCATCCTCCTCCACCACAGCTTCTGTGCTCGGGTATGCCAAGAGTTCCTCCTCACCCACAGCTGCCAACCACAGTGTATTTTTGCACTGCTCTTCTGTTTATCGTCTCCAGCGCTTGTTGATGTGCAATCACATCCAAGCACGTGCCCCAGGACTGCTCTGTCTCCTCATCCAGTTGTCAGGGATGATCAGGATATCCTGACCCTGGATTTCTTCGATTCACGTGCGGCAAACCTCGAGCCGAGCTTTGCCGCGTGGAGGAGCGCTGCGGAATCATCGCTCCTCATCACTTGCACAAATTCCTCCTCACCTATTTGGAGTTTTTCCAATTCCTCTTCTAACCTTCTTGGTTTTAACATCTTTCTGAGCAGACTCCAGACCACGTAAAATAAGTTTTTCTCTAGAGTGCAAAATCCCACTGTCACTGAGAATAAGTAGGGATGACATGGAACATGGCAGGAGAATATCTTAGTGACAGTCTGGAGCATTGAAAACTGCCAGTGAAATGTGTGCTTGGCTTGGAAAGTTTTATGTTTTAAGTGAGTGGACAGTTCTCCACGGAAAACAATTAGGTCTGGAAGCTGGACTTTGGTTATGGGAAGAACTGACGTGGCTTTTATAACCTATACACCTAAAGTGTCTTAATCAAAGGTTTTTCACCCAGAAGTGTTAATGGGGTTAAAATTGAAATTCTGCGGCAAAGAATGATGATAGATTTTCCAATATGCAAAAGGTTTGAGAAATTAAAATTTAAAAAATATAACAAATAATTTTAATTTTTCTAAGCAAAATTTCAAGTTTGGGAACAGAAAACTTTCTGGTTTGCAATATTTGGGAAGTACATGAGGTGTTACAGGTCATCTTTAAAATTATGGAAAGGATAATTGCTGTATGCCATGGTTTGTCCATATGTGATTTTTGAGGTATATTTGAGCTAACCAATTGATTTGGGGTAAAACACTCAATCCCTTGTGTAGAACTCGAGTTGAAAATAATCCTCTGTAGTTTGCATCGCGATGTTTTGCAGCTACTGTCCTTTCTCCACCTCGAACACCTGAACTTTGGATTTTTCTTCCCTCATTTGTAGAAGGCACCCTGTACGTGAGCTGCAACACACATGTGGTGATTTGAGAGCAGAAAATTTTAATGTCTGAGTTACAGCACAAAGATCTACCTGAGAATGTGCACCCATGGCTGCAGAGAGAGTTGTTGCATGAATTTACAATTTTTGAGATTAAACACTTCAAAGGACAATCAGGATCAAAACTTTTTCTTGCTTTGGTCCTTTTCTTGGTGACATTTAAGGAAAATGTTTCTTTTTTTTTTTTTAATGGAAAATAATGGAAGTGGTTTCACCTAACCCTGCTCCACGCCATTGTTTCAGGGCAAGACGCACTACTAAAAACACACCTTTTAATGTTTTTGTTAATTTTACTTATGTACTGATAAACACACTAAACCATGAAAAGTATATGAAGGCATTATTAAGTTATATGGGGGAAAAATAATTAGTATCTTATTCTGAGTCAGTTTTTATTGAATTTTTGGGAATTCTTGGGCAGGGTTTGAGGGTTCATGTCCCAAATCACTGCTTGGTGCTGCAACACCAATGAGAGGAACTCTGGGGTAAAAACACGATGAGAGGATCCATGTTTGTGGCAAAACTTGTTCAAAAAGTTCCTATTTTCTTTTCTGCAGTAGGAACCAGCCTGAGTAATTAACTTTTCTTTGCTTTTGGTGTTTTTGGTGTGTTCCCAGCCTGAAATCTGCTCTGGGCTGGAGGGATTTTGTAGGAAAAAGAGATTTCACTAGTGGCTTCTGAAGATTGTGTCCCTGCTTGATTTTGTGAAGCATCCGCCATAATTCACTCCAGGATGCCTAAACTATGGTAATAAAATAATAAATACCTTCTTCAACTAAATCAATGTAATTTCCTTTTTTCTCCACTCCTTTCTGTCTTCAACTGCTCTCACTGCTTTATAATCATCAGTTGAATATATGTCAAAGGAGCGTTTTATCCTGCAACTAGAAAATAGATGGAGCTGTAAAAATTTTGTTTGTTTTCTAACAATTAAAAAGAGACTTTTCTAATGTTTGCTTAATTAAAACTTAAAAAACAATATTTTGGAGCTATAAAAATTAAGCCATAATTTCTGGGTAAAGACAAGATGTCATTCCACTCAATATAAATGTCATCGTTTGTGATGGGAGAGTGTTTTGGAAAGCTTTTTCCACATGTAGTTGAATAATATTTTGAGTGAGTTGTCATTTTAAATTGAAAAAAAAATATTCTTCCCATTTGATATAAAATTGTTCACACTTCTTCATGCTGAAAAAAAAAATAATCAGAAAGTCTGGGGAAATTTTGGGATTATAACTGTATTTGGGGATACGACATTGTCAAGCTCCAGATGTGGCAATCTGGAGGTTCAGGACACCAGGAGAAGATCAGGATGCCCATCAGGAGTCAGATTATGACCTTTGGTGCTTATTTTACAGATGAATATTAATCTGGAATCCAGCTATCAATATCACACTGTGGAGAATATTATTCCCAATGAGCTGAGACATTATGGTGAGGTTTGAAGGAGGTTTTTGTCATTTAAAATCTATTATTTTGCCTTAATATTGTTCTACAATAGCAGAAAGATTTTAATATGTAAATTAGGAATTAATGTAAAGACAAAGGATGTTTTAATTTTTCAATGTTACAAAAAGAAAATCTGGAAACTCTTCTGCCTTGACAGAGAATGAGAAAGTCACTTCCATTCTGTATTTCTTAATGAAATTGCAAAAATAGCCAGTGTTTAGATTAGACTTGATCCTGCATGAATGTATTGAAAATCTATAGAATAATTTGATAAAAAAGGAAGAATGAGTCACCTCTAGGGGTAAAAAACCCTCATGAGCACTTTAAACAAATTGAATACTTAGAATATATATTAAAAAATTTAGAATTATAATTTCATTAAAATATAGTGGGTTTGCTTTTGAAGGGCAAAACAACAAATAATATAATGTAGTTTGACAGAAACAAAGATCCACAGGTGCTTTCAGAATTTAAGCTATTTTTAAAAAATAGTAAAAATACTACTGTATTCTTATGAATACATCTACTAAAATGTCACATCAGGAATTAATTTCTAAAATAAAATATTTTACAGATCAAGGTGTTCCCCAAGGTGAGAAGCTTTAGAAGTTGTTAAAATCAACAGGTTGTTGGGTCAAGAAAATCTTTGTGCAATCAGATTTTGCAGATGCACAGGAAGGAAACGGGAGATGTTCTAAGAAACATTTTCAGAGGGTCAGTTGAATACTCAGAAAATATAGAATATATATTGAATACTTGGAATTTATATTAAAAAATTAAGAATTATAATTTCATTAAAACATAGGGGGTTTGCTTTTGAAGGGCAAAACAACAAAAAAATATAATGAAGTTTGACAGAAACAAAGATCTACAGGTGCTTTCAGAATTTAAGCTATTTTAAAAAATACCACTGTATTCTTATGAATACATCTACTGAAATGTCATCTTGGGAATTAATTTCTAAAATAAAATAACCTACAGATAAAAATGTTCCCCAAAGTGAGAAGCTTTAGAAGTTGTTAAAATCAACAGGTTGATGGGTCAAGAAAATCTTTGTGCAATCAGATTTTACAGATGCAGAGGAAGGAAACGGGAGATGTTCTAAGAAGCATTTTTAGAGGCTCAGTAAATTTCCCACAAGCCTGATGGACACTTGTTTGTTTGAAAACTTTTTTCTGATGGCAACACTTAAATGAATTACATTATTGGAGTCTGGAAAAGTGAGCAAATGCTAGAACTGGAGCTAGATAAATTATTTTCTTCACGGTGATGGGTTTCAATGAGAGGTGGATGGATCCAGCACGCCTAAAGTTTCCCTGATGCAGGACCTGACGTGGCAGAGGTGGATGGGGGGATTTGCCTGTGAATCTGCTCCTTCTGGAGGTGCTCTAATCTCACATTTAAACCAGCCAGGAAATATCATCCCAAGGCTGAGGTGAGCCCAGGGATGAAGCATGAGCTGAAATCCCAGCACACCTACAGCTCAGATTTATTCTTATGCAGGTTGAGTGATCGTTCACCTACACCAATTTTATTTCTGGATGTGCTCACAGGGATGTGTTTGAGCCAAAAGGCAGTGTAGGCACGAAAAATGTGGAACAGATTTAAACAGATCACAAACAGAGTGGAAATCTTTTAGCCTTTTGAAAGATGATGTTCCCAAATACAAAAACACTGCTCTAAGGTGATCAAGGAGCAGTTTAGGAAAGCAATTACAAACTGAATTTGATAGTGTGGTGGATTTGATGACTCAGAAGATCCCTTTTGGTTTTTTTGCCTATGAAAATTGTAGTAGATGAGGTAAGTGTAATAACTATCTGATATGCTTTTGGAGATTGGTGTTTGCACTAATAGAAACGTTTTGTGCAACATTTGTACTTAGAAATTTCACATCCATGTAAGTGGTACTGGGGAGTCTTCCATGATTGGTTTGCTATAGATATAAACCAACAATAAATATAATATAGGTAAAATCCAGCACCAAATCCAGGCATCTCTGACATTACATTATCTGCACTGATTCATGGGGAACTGCCTGCAAACTCAGAATTATCCAGATTCAGTGTGTTTTCTTGCCTAAGGGTTACTAGTTGTGGTATTCTCAGATCAGTGGAGGTGCTAGAAACGCTTAAGGGCTTTGTTACACTGGTGTTAATTGCTAAACTGAAACCCAAACTTGAACTCTGAAGTGTTTTCCCAATGTATTGTGCCATTGCAAATCTGGACAGGGAGACTGCTGCCAGCTGAAATAAATAAATGTGCAGTGGGAAAGCAAGATGCTGATGCAGTTACAAAGTGTGCCTCTAGTTTAAATCTCACTCCAGGACCTGCATGGGGGGCAATCGCTGTCAGCTCTGAAATACAGATCTGTATTTCCTTCCCTGCAGGCGCACAGGGAGTGGGGAATTTAGGATACCTGTGGGTAGCTCCTGTGGCAAATATCTTGCTGCTTTGCTGTACCTCCACCTTTCTGCTAGGTCTTTTTAGGTTTTAAGCACCTCTTGGCACTTTTTAGGGGTTAGGACCATACCCATGGCTTGATTTGATAACACAGTGTGAGTGTTCCAGAGTCTGGTTTTGAATGCCTTTTTCACCATGCTCTGCTTTTCTGTTTAAACAAGGAACAGGGATTTGATTGTTCACCTCTCTGGGAAAATTTTGAAATAGTTTTACCTTACAAGAAGGTTGGAGAGGGACTTTTGGCAATGGTCAGAAATAGTGGTAGGACAGAGGGGATGGCCTTACGCTGAAGGAGGATGGGGTTAGATGGGATGTTAGGAAAAAATTCTTCTCTATGAAGGTGGGGAGGCCCTGGCACGGGCTCCCAGAGAAGCTGTGGCTGTTTCTGGATCCCTGTGAGTGTCCAAGGCCAGGTTGGACAGGACTTGGAGCAGCCTGGGATATTGGAAAGTGTCCCTGCCTATTGCAGGGGATGGAACAAGTTGATTTTTAAGGTCCCTTCCAACACAAACCATTCCATGTTCCTCTGATAATTCTGTGATATCTGCACTCTTGGGTCACTGAAGTTGAACCTGTGCCTGGGGAGAGCCCCACTGAGCTCAGAGCTCTTTGTGTGCAGCAGTAGCCCTGCCTGGGTGGACTTTACAGGGAAGCAGAGTGACATTAAACATTCAGTTTTCATATTCTGGCTTCCTTTGCATGTGGCCACCACCTAACTCAAAGGCTCCTTGCTGGAGTCTTAAAATCAGAACAATGGAAGGCAATAAAACAGTATAAGAAAAGTTAGAGTCTAATCATAATAATAGTTTTCAAGGTTCCCTCTCACTGTTAGTCGTTACATTGTTCTGTGGTATTTTTTCACATATGAATAGGATGGCTTGGAAATTGTTGGAAATGTGTCAGATATGGGAGACTTCAGGAACACTTCTGTGACAGTTAAGGTAAACACAAAAATCACTAAGATGACCAATTCTCTGTTGTGGAAGATGCTTATACCTGTCATGCTGCCCCATCCTCATTTCAGTGGGGCTGCACTTGGGTTTCTCACAGGATCAGGATCTGTGCATATCTGTTTAACTCATTATTTGTATTGTTGTACAGAGTTGGCTTTATTCACACGGTGTTGGCTTTGAAAGCAAAAAATCCAGCCCAGTATCACCGAGTTCCCGTGTGTGGCTTAAGGAATTACATATTCTGCCTTTTGAGAGTGTAAAATTATAGTTGTGTAAAATCACCTAGCAGTTCTTTATCCCGAGCTGCGTTTTATTACCAATTTCAGATATAGCCATGAGGTAACAGCTAAAAAGGTCACGGTGCAAATGCATGTGCAGAATTTAAATGAGGCCTTATTCTTTCTCCAATAAACACACACCGGACGCAAAGGAGGAATTGGAACGCTTTCAGAAGGCACTCAGGCCAACCCAGCCCTCATCAGGGACCATTTCAAAGATTAGTTTCTGATGTCCACACAAGCATGTTGTGTGAGCCTGTTTTTAGATAATGTGCTGCTCCTGGGCTCTGCCATCCCCTGCACAGGTTTGATTGCTGGATTTTGCAGTGTCCTGTGAGAGCTGCAAAAGCCTGGGCAGCCCGAGCAGCCTGGCTGCCTCTGTAAAGTGAGCTGCAAAGCTGGATTTCCTTCTGGAAAAGGAAACAGAGCTGCATATTGCCCACATTCCCAGCGACCTGCCCCAGGACTGAACAAAGATTCAACGGGAGAGGGAAGGGAAACGTTCCCAGCAATGAAACCTCAGGTGATCTGGTTTCTATTCTCAGCCCCAACACTCCAGTTTTTTGTCAGCCCTGATAAGTGATTTAGCTGTGCTTTTCCTCTCTTCTTTACAATAGGGATAACAGCAGCATTGTAAAGCCAAAATCAATATTGCTGAGGGTCACACTTGCACAAAGGCCCACACAAGTGTGGATGTGCTGTTTAAGACATGAAAGACCGGGCAGCAAAACCCTCCACTGGGATCTGGCGTCCTTAACCCAGATCCAGAGGGTGGGGGCAGAAAACAACCATCAGGACATGAAATTTGATTTAACAAATCATGCAGAGCTCTTTTTTGGAGGGTTATACCAGACAAGGATAGGGGAGAAGGTCTCCCTACCCAGATAGGCCTCTTAATCTTCCTGGCCAGTTGAGTGGGACATGGCAAGGGCTTTTCCCAAAGGGTGTTAGCACAACATGGTTTTCTCAATAAGTATTGACAAGAATTAGCTGGAAGAGAGGTGAGAAAAATCCCACTTTGCTCCCTGTCCTGTTCTTGGGTCCGGTAGCTTGGGAATGTTTGGCTGGGTCTGCTGGTGTTGTAGAGATGTTGCAGGAAACCCTCAGAGCTGCATGTTCTCAGAATTACAGGATTGTTTGGGTTGGAAAAGCCCTGTAAGATTGCGTCCAGCTGTTTCCCCAGCACTGCCAATGCCACCATTGACCCGTGTCCCCAAGTGCCACATCTGCATGTCTTTAAATCCCTCCAGGAATGGGAAGTCCACCACTACAGCCTGTGCCAGGACCTGACAACCTTTTTTTGGTGGAAAAAGTTTCCCAAATATCCAACCTACACCTTTCCTGGTAAAACCTGAAGCCATTTAATCTTGTCCTAGGTCTTGATACTCGATGGGGGAGTTCAGCTTTTACAGCATCTTAAATCCTCCAGTGGCAACACGTTGGTTGTGGGCCTTCCCCATCAGCTCTCCATGGCCAACCCAAGGTGCCTGAGGGAATGTTTCAAAGACTTTAGAGTAGAAAATAATGGTATTTTAATCACCTAAAATTATAATCTAATTTAAGTGCCTGACCACTTGAGGGCTGCCCAAGAGGTAAAGCGTGTTTTTAAGTGCGTTATCCAAGCGCCTCTTAAACACTGACCAGCATGGAACGTCTTTAAGATCCTTCTCAAACTTTCTTTAGGTTTGACCCAGAGAATAATTTCCAAAGCCCAAACCTGTGGCTGTGAGAATCTCTGTTTTATAAGCTGTCTGTTCCAGTTCCTCAGAGCTGAGTGACTGCTTTATTGGGACGACGTGTCAGTCCTGATTACATTTGCATGTTGGTTTAAACGTAACACTACATGCCAGAGCTTCCTAACTGGACGTGATGCAGCATCAAAGTGATGTTTCATGCTCTGGGAACTTTAAAAACTCATTGAAGGGAGAAAAGAGAGATGCCTATGGGAGAAGTGACAGAAGTTTGGGTTTGATTCTCCACGTATCAAGGTAAATGGCAAAACATATGTTGACTGAGTTGGAAGCAAGATGGGCTCACAATGACTCTGACAAAGTGGGTGGTGCCTCAGGATTTGTCTCTCCTAAACTTCTGAGGACTGGGATGTCCTTCTACTGTTTTTCAGAATTGCCCGTTTCTTGTAAATACATAGTAGAATAATAACTCCTGGTGTTTTATTTATAGAAATGCTGGTGGAGGTATTTATTATAAATGAAATTAATTTTGAATTAGCCTTTTTTTCCGTTCAGGAATGATTTTTGCAAACAATGCTCTGCTGTTATTATTTACTGTATAATGTGGAAGGACACAGCTTATGTCTCCTCTATCTCCCCTTGCCACTGTTCCTTCAAATCCTTCCAAGCAAGGGCAGAATGTTATGCAGAAATTGCTCTAATATCCCTGAATCCACCTTATCTTCTCCAAACTTTTTTTTTAAGGCCTGGAAGAGTCTGGGAAATTTATGGAGTGGTGGTAACACAGGCTGGGCGAAAGTCTGCTGCTAAATGTAGGCAGAGTGGGTTATTCCTCAAAACATCTTGGATTCTTTGCCAAAAAATGAGTACCCTATGCCTTCATTCTCAATCTCTGATGTGCAATAAACCCTTCAGATTTTCTATGAGCTTTGTAAATACAAAGCTTGTAAAACTATCCAACATTTTACCTTATAGAAAATCATGGAAAATTACATGTTCCCTCTGTTAGAGCTGAGTGGGCTGCAGTAAATAAGGTTTGGGGACATGGGAGAATACAAAACAACGGTATCTGATGATGCGTAAAGGGTCTTTAACTAAAATTTGTCAAATGCCATGAGAAAAAGTGGATCCACCCACTGGCAGGCCAGATGTGGAGAAAGAGAAGGTACAGAGAGGGGAAGACTCCAGCAGACTCCCTCTCACTAATTGTAAGTTATTTCATTCCTGATTTTGCTTTTCCTTTCTTTTTTCCTTTTATTTTATTTTTTTTTTATTTTCCAACATCTGGTTGTTGTATTTAATTAGTGGACACTGTTCCCAAGATTCAAGGTAAATGTTTGACTTAATAAAACCCTATTTTTTTCTCTAATCTGGCAAAAATAACACTTACTGTTTGAATTCCTGCTTGGATTCAAATATGAATCAAATTCAGAAATCAGTCTCTTCTACACCTCCCAGGTTTGTTTTTTTTTTTGATCAGAACAAATGTTTTCATACTTTCTGTTGTAAATATCATGATTGGTTTTATGTTTTCCCACATAAAGGGGCCAAATTCTGGCTCATCATTACTGTGTCCATTAGATCATAATTTTGGAAAGCACATTTATTAACATCGAGCATTCGAGTGGAGCCATAGGATCACCCCTGGAATCAGCACTGGACTGAGAAGTTTGTGCAAAGAGGAAATTAAAGTGAAAGCTTTATATCCAGGTTTGGGTCAGAAGTTCGTGGTTGCCTCATTCTGGCAGATCAGCAGCATCCTCCAGGAATGAAAGGCATCACCCTAGTGAGAGTTTAAATCATGAGCTGTCCCGTTGGATTTCTGTGTGAGACAACTGAAGTGTTGTCAGGGACTCAGGGAGAGGATGGGGTTTGGAAAGGGAAGAGGAGAGTGGATTGGGATACAAGATCCCTGTGAAAAGTGTGTTTTTATCAGTGCAGGCTCTCCTCTGTCTTTGGGCGCTCCTTATTATCAAAGGAATTGCTGGTAGTCACAGATTTTGCCTATCAAGAGTTGAGGCTAATCTGTAACTAATGAGAGAACAAGGAATCAGGGATATTCCAGAAGTTACTGCTTGTGGATTCATGGAAATGTCGGCATATCCTAGAGAAGGACAAAGTCCCACCAAAGGATGGATGGCTCCTGGACCTTCATTCCCAGGAAAAACACTCATGGTGAAATGCGTTGGAAAAGCCAACTCACGGTGAGATCTGTGCTGGGTGTGCCACTGCCTGCTCCACCACAGTCTGAAACAGCACAGCATGGAATCATCAGCTTGGAAATACCTCCAAGTCCAACCTTCAGCAGAACACCCCCATGGCCACTAAACCACATCCCAAACTGCCACATCCACTCGTTTCTTGAGCACTTCCAGGGTTGGTGACCCCACCACCTCCCTGGGCAGCCTGTGCCAGTGCTGAGGTATGTCGCAGACATCTTTCTATGAAAATCCTTTCCTTAGGATTTTTTCTTCCTGAGAAGCTGAGAGGCATCAGGAACAAAATGTAACCAATGGTTATCTGCTGCTGTGGAATGCAACAGGGGGATCTTTGATTGGCCCATCTTGGATGTTTATAATTAATGGCCAATCACAGCCTAGCTGGCTCGGACTCTCTGTCTGAGCCACAAACCTTTGTTATTTATTCCATTCTATTCTTAGTTTAGCTAGCCATCTGATGAAACCTTTTCTTCTATTCTTTTAGTATAGTTTTAATGTAATATATATCATAAAATAATAAATCAAGCCTTCTGAAACATGGAGTCAAATCCTCGCCTCTTCCCTCATCCTGGGACCCCTGTGAGCACCATCACAGAGGCACTGTTTCACTGGAAAACTTTTCTCCTCATGTCCATCCTGAGCCTTCCCTGGTGCAGTCTGAGTTAATTTCACTTTGTTCTGTCCCTGGGAGGAGAGGCCAAGCCCCAGCTTGCCCAACATCCACCATGCCCTGACGTACAACCCCACACGCGGGATTTGCGCGTGTGCGTAAACACACGCTTGATGTTTCTCTCCATTCCCATCACATGTTTCATTCAATAGACTTATTAATCAACCATAAGAAATGAGTTAAGATGTTGAAACAGTCATGGCCTTTGTTCTGTGTCAGTTTTGTTGGCTTAGCTGACATATAGCTACAAGGCATGACGGATCAAAGTAATTAAAGTTCCAATCATTTACCTTTCTATGTTCAGTGTCAAGACAGCTCGCCTTCACCCCGGGTTCAGAGCATTTTCATATTTTTTTAACATGTTAGAGCTGTGCCATTTGCCTTGCTGTGCTTAAGCATTTGACAGCATTTCCATTATAAAGTTTATATACGCACGCTTGAGATTCCCTCTGGATTCCAACTTTGCACATAAAATTGCAGACCACAGGCAATCCAAAACCAATGTGGTACCAATCTGGTAGCTTGGGGACATTTTTTGTTGTTTGTTTCTTTTTGTTTCTTTGATTTTTTTTTTTTTGTTCATTTACTTTAAGGTAACATAGGTTTTTACCATCAAAGAAAAAAATTCCACTTTTGTTGCACTTATTTTCAAGATACATTTTTGTGTTTATGAAATTTCAATGGGACTTATTTTTGTTCCTGTCATGAAATATGGTGGACAATTAGTTCTTATCTTTACTCCTCCTTCATACACACTAACTGATGGTAACTAAGAAATCATATATGTCAGATGCAAAATCAAAATATTTCCATTTAAAAAACCTTTTTTTTACAGAAATTGCACCAGAAATATGGATAAAGAGGAAATATTGTGCAGGACACATCCCAGTCAATGTACCAAACAGGGATTTGAAACACTCTGCGCTGACTCCAATCCCTCCACCTGTGAGAGTCATCCTTCAGGCAATTTCAGGCTTGAAATTTGCAGAAATTATTTTGCAAAAAGTAAGTAATAATTTTCACTCTTAAAGCATACCTTGGATTGCAGAATCAGCTTTCGAGTTGTGCTTTTTTCCTATTCTTTTAAAGTTAATTTTTATAGAAAATCCCTTCAAAATGAAATTTAAATAGTCCACATAGGATTTCTCACAACTAATTTAATGCCATCTTCCAGTCAGCACAACTGGTTCAAGACTCCTCTCTTGCATCATTTGAAGCTCTGGAACATTAAACACTGTCTTGTGTTGTAGTTTGAATATGAGATAACTTAACTAGCAGTGAATATCTCTGCAACATATCTGCTCTACAAAGGGAGCACACATTTGGATGTTGCCTGAAATGCTAATATTTTACAGAAAATTATATATAAAGCCGTTCATTAACCAGCTATTTTTTCCTTTATGTGACATTTTAAAAAAAATTTGATTTCAAACTCCAGTTCAGCAACTAAACCAGTTATTTTATTTGAAGAGAAGGACTAAAGAGCTGGCATTAAAAACATTTAAGTCTGGTTTTGCATTTTAAAAGTATGCTAATATCGTGAAGGATCAAATTGCCAGAATATTTTTATGAAATCAGATTTTTTTTTTCTCAAAGTTTACAGAGTAAAGTTGGGTATAAATAGGCAGAAATCAATTAATTCTTTTGAACTGATTTGCAGATTTGAGTAAATTCCGTGTCCCACAGAAGTTAATAGGAGTCCTTTTGCTTGGATTTAAATGCTGTCCAGGTATATTCTCCTGAATTTTGCACACCTTTATTGCATGTTCTAGTGCTGAAACTTCTCTTGTGGACCTCTACAATTTCTTCCAATATTTTCTTACAAGGGTGTGCATTTTCTGACTGCAGTGTTATGGTGTGTATGTACACATATTTCAAGCAGGTTTGATATTTGAATGCATTCTTATTTTTAGGGCAGCCTATCATTACTCAGTAAAATAGGTTGTTGATTTGGTATAAAATAGAGGAAGTAAAATCCCCACATGACTCCTTGATTCAGGCTTCCTACCCAGTGAGTAATAGCAGAGCAACCTGATAGCAAGGTAGGTGTTTTGCATTTAAAAAGCCTCTAGTAAGGACATAAATAATAAGGGTACTTTTGTTATGCACAAACAGAGCCGGGATTTGTCTGTATTTAAAGTCATCTTTGTGACCTACTCTGATTTTCATGTTCTGTCACTGTGGAAAATTAATCCAGATGGTGCATTGGTTAAATCTTTGCTAATAGAATAGATAATTTCAGGGTCACCAAGGTTGGAAAAGCCCTCCAAGTTGTGCCCATCCCCACCTTGTCTCTAGCCCAGAGAACTCAGTGCCACCTCCAGAATTCCTGGGACACCTCCAGGGATGGGCACTGCAAACCTCCCTGGGCAGCCCCTTCCAAGACCTGACCACCCTTTCCATGGAGAAATTCCTGCTGATGTTCAACCTAAACCTCACCTGGTGCAGTTTGAGGCCATTTCTCTCATCCTGTCCCTGTTCCCGGGCTGATCCCTCCTGTCAGGCACTTGTGGATGTCCCCCTTGAACCTCCTTTTCTCCAGCTCCTTCTCATGGGACTGGTTCTCCAGACTCTTCACGACCCTCAGAAATAACGCATTCCTAATATCGCACATTGCTAATGACTGACGTCAGCTGGGCGTTTTAATCCTGAAAAAAATAAGGGAATGTATCAATAGGAAATAATTGGATGTATACATTTGGATATATCCAAATTGTACAACAATGAGAGATGAGGCAGAAAGGTCTGTGAATGTCAGGCCGAAGGAGAACTCACGGGAATATCTGTTCCCATTGTGACCCTGGCCTGCTGCCTGCCCTGGAGCAAGTTACATCAGGAGTCTGTGTGTCAGTGGGATCACACTGTGCAAGATGTGTGTTGCCCTGATTTTTTAGGTTTTTCTGAGCCTTCTGATGTCTACATTCTTGGAACGAACTTTCTCAAGCACTTTATGTAAATAATTTATTGTTTTGCATTCTTTTATGGAGGAGGGGAAATTTGATGGACTGTTGGTTTGTTCAGTGTCATTGGAGAGGTAGCACTGCCACCCTCCAATCCACTGGCATTTTTGGAAATCTGTAAATGTTGGAGTTAGAACTTAAATATTCTTTTTTACTTGGGAAAGCTGCATGTCCATTTCCTGTTATTTTGTCCCCTGTAGTGACAGATGTGGCTTCCTTGGAGAAGTGTTTTAAGAGTGAGAAATGAAAACCTACTACATAATGCACCATCAAATGTGATTACTATTGAGTTACCAGTAGTTACCATTATTGAGTTATTAACTTGGCAAAAATGTGTCTGGAGCAAAAAAGGGCAGCCAGATAAAAGCAAATGCTGATAAAGTTCCTGTTCTTTCCTCTGTGTAGACATGGGATGGGGAAGGAAAGAAAACATTCGTGTGTTACCTGAGGCCAGCAAGAAATAGAAATGCTTTCCAAAATGAGAAGCAAGAAAACAAATGCAAGCAAAAAATTCCTAATCTTTTATATTTAACTAAGAACTCCTGAACTCCATTTAGACAGGTATATTCTTTCTTGGGGTGCATGAATTAATTTAAATTAATGTTATATGATCTATAAAAATATTGTTTCAGGTCTCTTGGCCTTCCCAAATGAAAATTGAACCTTCTAAGTTCTTTCCCCATAACATAATAAACCTAT
The DNA here is from genome assembly GCF_027887145.1 of Ammospiza caudacuta. Taxonomy (NCBI): domain Eukaryota; kingdom Metazoa; phylum Chordata; class Aves; order Passeriformes; family Passerellidae; genus Ammospiza; species Ammospiza caudacuta. The sequence goes on along the minus strand of NC_080600.1, from coordinate 41,417,104 downwards.
TTTTAGTGTCAAGAATGTCTAGGAAAGAATGTTTTATCCACCTGTAAGAAAGTTTGATATTCAAACCTTGAAGAAAACACAGCAAAATATTCTATATGGCACCAGTGTGCTCCAGTAAAATATAAACATTGCTAAAAAATTTTCAGTGATTTTGAAGACAAAAAAGCTAGAAAATGAAAACAGCAGAAATAAATATCTGCTGCTAATCCTTAAGGATGAAAAATGTGTCTTTGTAAGCAATAAAAACTTTTTAACTGTGGTATTCTTTCTTTTTTGATATAAACAATGAGTAAAAGAAAGTTGATATATTTAGATTAAGAGCATCTATACCTGTTTATTTTGAAAACGATGCAAAGCTGTCTTGAAAGACAGAGGTGGTTTCATAAATGGTGTTGTAAATGATGCTGTGAATTGCTTTCTTTTAATTCCAAGTGTTGTTTGAGGCTCCAATCTATCCTCCGCCACAACTCCGCTGCAGTGAGTGAGGAGTGATTCACATATGTTGAGTGTTTTTATTAGGAATTTGTTTTGATTAGGGCTGCAGCTGATTCCTCAAGCCAACTGCCTTCACAAAGAAAAAGCAATAACTGTGGGGATCAGATTGATTAGTGAACGCTCCTGTCTGGTAGCATAAGGAAAGGCATCGAGGAGGTGGGAAACAAAGATGTGGATCAGCAATCAGTGAGGAGGGAGCAAAAGAGAGGCCACTTAATACAGCCCTGCATCCAGGTAAGATCAACAGTACCTATGTCAGTCTCAACAAATGTTTGATTAATTCTTTTTAAATGCCTGCAGTAACAGAGGTTTCCAAACTTCCTTGTAATATCATTTCAGTCGGGAACTTTCCCAACAGTTCAGAAGTTTCCCCTGACTCCTTATTTTACCTTTCCTTTTTTCTGCAATTTTGTTTTCTCTTATATTCATAAGAGGGCACTCCAGTGGCATCAGAGATGCTTTTCATCATTTCTGAAAATTGTTACCACATCTTCTGGGTGAAACAGTTCCTCTCCCTGTCATTCATTCTTTTTCCACTAAGAGTGACCACAGAAGCTCTACAATGCAAAATTTCCTCCTCCTTGTAGAGACAGAGAAAGCTCAGGTTCATCCCTCATCTTATTCAGATTGTAGATGAAGCACCAGGAGATCTCATGAAAGCAAAATCTCACCTTTACCTGAAAAAGTGATTGTGTACTGGTTATGGTTAATATTGGTTAATTTGCAAATTTGAGGGTAAAACTGGTTTTAGAGTGTCTGTCTAGCACAGCTGTGGCTGCCCCTGGATCCCTGGAAGTGTCCAAGGCCAGGTTGGATGGGGTTTGGAGCAACCTGGGACAGTGGAAGGTGTCCCTGCCCATGTGGAATGAGATGGGCTGCGAGGTCTCCTTTAACCCAAACCAGTCTGGAATTTTATGATTTCATTAAATAGTTTCAGTGGCAGCCAGGAGTTGGATTACAGCTCACAGATAATTTTTTACATAGATACAACCACTATTAAGTTTAGCTAAAGATACTTGTCAGTCACTACTTTATATTGAACTGCAAAAAAATTGCAGCCAAAAATGGCAGAGTGGAACATTGCACTCAGCTCAATCGTTACAAACTTAAGTTCAGCATTTGTGTAGATCACAACTTACACCAATATTAACCTATTTAATTAATTGAAGATAAAAGCCAACGTTTATTGGCACAACTATTTTTCTATTTTTTAAACAAATAACTTTTGGTTTCTTTAGGCTCTTTGTTTCTCACAGCCAGTTGTATATTAGTATGACAAGGCAAGCCATGCTACTTTCCAGGTCTCACAGTGTTTTTCCTTCAGTTGTAAATTAAAAGTTTGAATATTCAGCTGCATATATGACCATGTGGAAATATTAACCACTGAAAATGTCTGTACATTGCCAAAGGTGGACCTAATCCTGTGTGTCACACAATGTACAGGTAATAAAGACAGTAAATTACACTTTAAAAAAGCAAATGTTTTGCAAGGTGAAATATTTCTGCAAACCTATAGCAGGTTTCACAGACAAGTGAAAGTAATTTGGAATAATTTCACCGAAATTGGTGCAAGAGATTACTAATTATCTTTAGTTTAAAGGCTGCTTTATGAAGGAGACAATCCTATCAAATCACACAAATTTTTTTAACAGGAGATGCCAAACTTGTCCAGGATAGAAATCTCTTACTTCTAGGACACCCTGTTGGTTTTCCCAGCTTTTGCAGAGATGGGTTAACTTAGAGGGGTTTTAAAAGATTTTATTCCATTATCAGTCTCATAGAAGGGTGAGACACAAGAGATGTAAAACCCAACTCCATTCCATCAGAAGCCACCCTAATTCCTGGTTACAATCCCTTAGAAATGTTTTTCAGCTCATTCGCTTTTTCCAAACAATACTGCTAATATTTCTAACACCGATCACCTATTTTTCAATTTTTCCCCACGTGGTCCTGCTACAATGCATCTTCCACAGTTCTGATTCTCCAAAATATCTGGTCGTGGTTTGGAACTTGTTGAAACTTATTTCTGGTTCAATCTCTCTCTCACCAATGCCATCTCTATCCCATTCCTCCCCTAAATCAGCACACCTTATCTCAGAGTTTGCATACAAGGCTGTGTGAGCTTTCAGTCAGGTTTTGAGAATCCTTCACAAAATTATTTCCCACATCACCCCACATAATATTTCCTAAACGATCCATAAATAATTCTCTGGTGAAGAATTACTGGCAAAATCGACCCTGGTGGAAATCTCAGCTGTAGAAAAACCTCCTGCAAGGAAACCTGGGGTGGCTTTTGGAGGAGAGAATATTTTATTTTAAGAAGGAAAGCCAAAGGCTGTGCTCAGGTGTGGGATGACCAGGAGGAACTCCACTGGCAGATTCCCACGTTCCATCTCCCAAGGGGTTCACTCACCCCTCCATGACCCCTGCATCCGTGGGATTCACAACAGCAGGAGCAGAAACCTCAGCTGCCCCGTCCTCAGACGTTCTCCTGGGAACCAATAGATCTTCCTCATGGAGACAGGACCCGTTTTCAGATCATTGCACCAACCCCAAAGCTGGCTTTTTTTTTTTTTTTTTTAGCTCCCCTGCATTATCAGATTTTAATTAAGGCATAAATAAGACTTTTCTCCTTGTTTCGAGAATGGCTTTTTTTTTTTTTAATTGGGTGTTTAAAGCTTTATTTACACAGCTACATTTCTGACCTGTACCTCAGCCCTAGACCTGGAGGACAATCAAATTGATTTTCAGCTAATTGCTTCTCTTTCATTTGTGGTGTTTCATTTCTAAACTGTCACCAAGTTCTGTCATTTTTCTTGGGTATTATTTATTTATTTAGTGAATTTATGCAAAGAGTAACCAATTCTTTATTCTTTAAAATTATTAAATTTTACCTTCAGGATCAATGAACAAAATAAGTACATATTCAATTTATTTGGAATTAGTCTCTTGCCATCCTTGACACAAACCTTGATGCTTTAATAATTTTCCCCTTGAAAATATACACATACACTTTCTATTTTAAATGCCATTTTATTTTGGGAGGTAGCTTCTCTTGAATTATATTATTCACTAGAATGAAATGTATTTCTTAAGAAAAGAAAAATAATAAAAATAATTTTCTTAGAGGACTGATTATAGATTTTATTTTTACCAACAAATATATTGTTATAACTCAATTAAGAAGGATTAATATCCATAGTACTTAATCAAATATATTGTATATACAGAATATACAATATATTGTGTATACAGTTGATAGAATATATTGCTTTTCTCCTGCTACATGTTAGGCCATATTTGGTGAACTCACATTTCAGGAATTCTGGATTCAGGAAAATTTCATTTCAAGGTATGATTCCCATTCCTTCATCTCTTTTGGCTTTTCGTCTTATTTTCTTGAAATGATAAGGTAAAATATCTCTGAATGTTCTTCCTCATAAACAAAAGTCTCTTATTAGTATAACACATATTTCTGATTTTTACATTTTAAGGGTTTTTGTAGGAAAAAATATTATTTTCAGTTCTTTAAAATATAGATGGAAAACTGTATTTATTTGGCAATATTGGCATTTCTGTTGCTGTTTTCCTTTTCCCAATACCATCCTGTGTATTTCTACTTAATTTTAGTCAAGCACTTAACACAGAACAGAGAGGAGAAGAAATATTTTTGGCTGAAGACATTCGAGTTAATCACAGCTCTTGTGAGAAAATGTCATGAGTATCTACGTAGAACAGACAGAACTCAGATTTTATGAGAGAGAGGGAGAAAAGTGCAAGGACTCAATTTATCTGCATCTGAATGATAAGGAACTGGCTGAACCCTTCTGGTATTGAAATCCAAGCTTTTGGAGAAAGTATTTTTAATTTATTTTAAGATAGTTCTTTAGTCACTAAACCATTTATTAATCTATTTCAAAAGGAATTAGAGAATTGCAGAGATAGTTTGACCTGTACAGACCATAGGGCTCCCTAAATTAATTCCCATTCAAAACCAATGTTTATTTTTTAAAAAAACCCATAACTTTAATTTGAGCATGTGTTGATGGTAAATCCACAACCCTGGTAAAATGCCACAAAAATTTTGTTACTTTGGCTTTTAAAAAAACACAACTATTTTTACCTTATTCACATAAAGCGAATGTAATTATTTTTCTTTGTTTACCTACATTACCCAAACATTTTCAATCTTCTGTAATTATAATAATTATAAATAAAACAAATGATAGCTGTGTAAGGAGTATTCAGGGCACACTTTTTAGGAGGACATCACCGTACCAAGGGTAGTGTTTGCCAGAGTAGTTTACTAATAGCTTGCAACTTAATGTTTATGAAACACTGTGAAGTTGGGAAGTCCAGTGTGAGAATTGGTAAAGCACAGTCTTCAGGAACTGGGAAATTAGGATTTGTTTGTCTCAGTCCTACTTTGGCTTCTCTTATTGTTTTTTAATGTGGGATAGAGGGATTTTTTTTCCCCTATATGGTGGGAATGGGAAAATTTAGCACACATTCAGTCTAGGTGCCTGAAATATATCCATTTGAGGATTTGCCCATTTTGAGGATTGTGCCCATCCAACCCTCCATTTCCACTTGGACAGATTTTTGTGGAAATAGTTCTATTTTACCTTTTTCTTTTTCCCAGGTTGTGAGAGTGCCCTGCAAAGGGAAGGTGTTTGAAAGGATGCTCTGAGCACTGAGGGAGCTCACAGAAAGGCTGAGGCACTATCACCACCCCAGAAACCTCCCTAAGCTGGATAATTTGTCCATCACCAGACAGGTCTGACTTAGGGAGGGGATTAGTGGGGCTAATGCTGCAGGCACTGCTTGCTGACACGTCTCCTGTGCCATCACCGCTTTGTTTCTGCCCTGCTGCTGTCCCTACAGAGCTTCCCACTGCTCTGCACCACATCCTACAAGAGATGGAGGATCCGTCTAAAAAATACCCACAGACAAGCCAACACCACTCCCTCCCTGCTGGTTTCAGCGGGAATAATAGTGATCTCATATCTGTTTCCTTAATGGTTTTCCTTGGAAAAGGAGATTTGTTTCACTGTGGAATCAAACCTGAAAGCAGGTTGCCTACTCCATTTATTTGTCTGGCCTACACATGGGTCTGAATGCTAGAAAGTTCTCCTTCTTCCTCAGGAAGAGTCCTAATCTTTTATGCCAGTGGCTTTAGTCTTCTTATAGCCAGGCCAACCCTGGAATTCTATTCTCTTGATCTGTTTTCCAGCAGAATGTCCCCCAAACAGCAGCTCAAAATCTCTTTTTCCACCACACCAGGCAGAAAACTCGTGGGTGTAAGAAAATGAATGTTTTTTGCCTGGTGTGGAGGATTCGAGCTTTCCAGAAACACCTTGAGTTAACAGGGTGCTGTACACAACCCCTCATTCTTATTCTGTATCAGTGAGTCTTTGTTCCCTGCGTTTGCCATGGGCATCCTGGTGCTTCAACTTTATCTCTGACATATCTCTGAGAGTGTGTTCTTTTGCTGGCATGTTTGAAAAAACACGAACTAACCACCAACAGCCCACAAACCAAAAGCAGAAACTCCTCTAACATGTGTATCCCCTCAGCTGTTTGAACAAAAGTCTATGAATTACATTTTAATGCTCATTAAGAGTTTTGCCAGCTTCAGGTCTGTGGCATCTTTTTAGATTATATATTATTTGCTCATTTAATTAATACACTACTCTGTACTCTGAACTTTCTAACTAAAAACCATTAGGAAATAAGTTGGCTTTTCTCTGCTTTCTGGATGCTACAAATGCTCATAATTTTCTCCTCAGGTTTCTCCTTTTGGCTCTCTTTGAAGTGGGTGGAATGGTTTTAATGTTGACCCAAACTGAATTGGTTACAGGAGATAAGAAAAACATTTTAATATAAATAGTGCATAGACAGAGATGATAAAGACAATTTCAGGCATATAGAAAAGGCAGACAAGGAAACTGAAATCAAGCATTTTCTGCGTGAGCTTGGTAGATGACTGATTTCACACGCTTTTCAGCAGAGGAACGTGGATGTTCATGAAAACTTGATCAAGAGCCATATCCAAAAGAGCATTTGCATATCTGAAGTAGAGTGTACAAAGATTTTTAAAGGCCTACATCCAAGATTGCCATCCAAAACTGCCTTTGTTCAGACACACTCAAGGCTGGGAGCGCTGCTGAACTTGGGGGGAGAGGGAATTCTCTGTGAGGAGCTGCTGACCCGTCCCAGCCAGCTGTAGGGACCGTGTCCCATGGGGACATCTGTGCCTGGCGCTTGTCACACAGAACAGCTCCTAATTACCTCCAGAAGGGAAAATCACCAGAGAAATGAGACAGTGAGCGTGCTGCTCCCCACCTGAACCGCAGCAACTGCTGGGGAGGGGAGGAAATGTGGTTTTATATGATATCTTCTATGTATTAAGGCTCTAAGAGGCTGCACTCAGCAATTATTGATGAGCAGGAGCAAGGAAAGCAGGCTCCAGAAGCTGAGGGGTTTGAGTGAAGCCGGCTCAAAGGAAGTAAGTGCTGCTTTGTCTGGGGAAGCAGTGGAGCGAGGAGGTTGTGTTCAATAAAACATTGGGTGCTGAGGATGGGAGACACGGAATTGAAGCACTGAAGGGTTCAGATTAGATGGGAATTAGCTGCTGTTAGGAGTGCAAGTTTGGAAAGTAATGTAGAAATGATCTGTTTGCAGCTGACGTAGTCTGAAAGTTGATTTTCAGCCTTATTAATCATCTCATTGGAGGTTTGGATGAGGACTAGGTGGGATGGAGCTGGGATTTGTGACTGATCATAGGTTAATGGAAACAGCAAACCGTGGTGGGTTTTGTTTTTTTTTTTTCTGGAAATAATCTAGCTTTTCCCAGGTTTTTGATCTTTAGGAAGCTCACAAATCATACAGATCCAAAGCCACCATTCATTTGGCTTAATCCTGTGCTGGGCATCCCCTGGAATGAGGCAGCCCTGGATCCTACAGACCCAAAGCATTCCAGTGTGCCTTTCCCCATGGAAAGTGGATTTCAATGGCTGATTTTCCACATGGCTTCTCCAGGCCATCCCAGATGCTGTTTATTTGCAGGAGATGAAGGAGGAGGGTATTTGAACAGGTCAATGTGATTCCAAGTTGGCTCCCACATTCTCATTTGTAGGAATTTCCCTGAAGTCAGGAGGAATTGTGACCTGGTAGGGTGGGCAGGCCCTGGCACAGGGTACCCAGAACAGCTGGATCCCTGGAAGCATCCAAGGCCAATTGGACATTGGGGCTTAGAGCAACCCAAACCATTCCAAACATGAACCATTCCAACCCAAACCATTCCAAACATGAACCATTCCAACCCAAACCATTCCAAACATGAACCATTCCCAACCCAAACCATTCCCAACCCAAGCCATTCCCAGCCCAACCCATTCCAAACATGAACCATTCCCAACCCAAACCATTCCAAATATGAACCATTCCCAACCCAAATCATTCCCAACCCAAACCATTCCAAACATGAACCATTCCCAACCCAAACCATTCCAAACATGAACCATTCCCAACCCAAACCATTCCAAATATGAACCATTCCAACCCAAACCATTCCAGACATGAACCATTCCCAACCCAAACCATTCCAAATATGAACCATTCCAACCCAAACCATTCCAAACATGAACCATTCCCAACCCAAACCATTCCAAACATGAACCATTCCAACCCAAACCATTCCAAACATGAACCATTCCCAACCCAAACCATTCCCAACCCAAACCATTCCCAACCCAAACCATTCCAGACATGAACCATTCCCAACCCAAACCATTCCCAACCCAAACCATTCCCAGCCCAACCCATTCCAAACATGAACCATTCCCAACCCAAACCATTCCAAACATGAACCATTTCCAACCCAAACCATTCCAAATATGAACCATTCCCAACCCAAACCATTCCCAACCCAAACCATTCCAAACATGAACCATTCCCAACCCAAACCATTCCAAATATGAACCATTCCCAACCCAAACCATTCCAAATATGAACCATTCCCAACTCAAACCATTCCAAATATGAACCATTCCAACCCAAACCATTTCAAACATGAACCATTCCCAACCCAAACCATTCCAAATATGAACCATTCCAACCCAAACCATTCCAAACATGAACCATTCCCAACCCAAACCATTCCAAACATGAACCATTCCCAACCCAAACCATTCCAAACATGAACCATTCTAACCCAAACCATTCCAAACATGAACCATTCCCAACCCAAACCATTCCAAATATGAACCATTCCCAACTCAAACCATTCCCAACCCAAACCATTCCAAACATGAACCATTCCCAACCCGAACCATTCCCAACCCAAACCATTCCCAACCCAAACCATTCCAAACATGAACCATTCCCAACCCAAACCATTCCCAACCCAAACCATTCCCAACCCAAACCATTCCAAATATGAACCATTCCAACCCAAACCATTCCAAACATGAACCATTCCCAACCCAAACCATTCCAAATATGAACCATTCCCAACCCAAACCATTCCAGACATGAACCATTCTAACCCAAACCATTCCAAACATGAACCATTCCCAACCCAAACCATTCCAAATATGAACCATTCCCAACTCAAACCATTCCCAACCCAAACCATTCCAAACATGAACCATTCCCAACCCAAACCAATTCCAACCCAAACCATTCCCAACCCAAACCATTCCAAACATGAACCATTCCCAACCCAAACCATTCCAAATATGAACCATTCCAACCCAAACCATTCCAAACATGAACCATTCCCAACCCAAACCATTCCAAATATGAACCATTCCCAACCCAAGCCATTCCCAACCCAAACCATTCCAAACATGAACCATTCCAAACCCAAACCATTCCCAACCCAAACCATTCCCAACCCAAACCATTCCAAACATGAACCATTCCAAACCCAAACCATTCCCAACCCAAACCATTCCCAACCCAAACCATTCCAAACATGAACCATTCCAAACCCAAACCATTCCCAACCCAAGCCATTCCCAGCCCAAACCATTCCAAACATGAACCATTCCCAACCAAAACCATTCCCAGCCCAAACCATTCACAACCCAAACCATTCTGGTTTTTTTCTGTGAATCTCTTTGTTTTGTAGTTTCTCTTGCATTTACTGCCTAGAACTTAACTCCCAAGAACTGGAAAACTGAAGGGAATCCATAGCACTCTTGCAGATTTGTTTCACTTGGATTTAAACCTCATTCCTTTGCCCTACAGCCAGCACAAGGCAAGCTCTCTCTGGGATGATCATTTAAGCAGGCAAACCCCAACAATTATTTTAGGTTGGTTTGCACCGTCCATGTAAAACCAAGGGATAAAGTTACTCATGCATTTAAAAACAGGCTGCTTTTGATTTCACTTTTTTTCATTTTTTTCCCATGTAATTCTTTTCTGATTGGCCAGGGAGGGTAAAGTTTGGGTCCAGAATAATATTTAGTATGTGGTCAATATAGCTGCTGAGCTTACTGTTCTTTTTTCCTCAAAATTGAGAATTAAAATGAAGAAAAAACTAGCATGGCAAGCTTAAAAATTCCAACCAGAGCTGTGTGTATTCCACATGGCTGCATGTACTGGAGTTAGATGAGGCCTTGTCTGCCATCTCACAGCTCCTGACAGCACTGCAGATCTGTCTTTCAGTGGAAATTCTGAAAACTTGTGAAATCTCGTATTTGTCCTTTTTTTTTTTTTTTTTTTTTTTTTTTTGCCTCTGCTGCTAAGTCATTATTGTCTCATCTTGCACAAAACATACCATCCAATTTCAGAAGCAGAACTTCATATCCATTTTTCCGGGGAGGGATAGACAGTTTTGATTGCATTTTGCGTTATAAACAGCAAAGTGACTGTAGAAATGGCTGGACTTATTGCACTGCAAACCCCCCTGTGCTGAGGGCACGTTTGCATGAAAAGCCTTCTCTGTGTAATGTAAAAGTTTCTACGAATGAGAACTGCACAGTAGTAGTAGTTAGGGCTTTATTACTTAGTTCTAATTTGTATTGATGGCCTAAAAAAAGTAGCATGCTTTGCAGTTCTATGAAAGAAAAGATTATAAATGGAGATTAATTATAATTTTGCTAGCTCAGTACTTGTAAAACTAAAGCAATTTATATTCTTTCTCTTAATGATCTCCATTCCTGATTGCAGTAATGTAATCTAATTGTGATTATGATAGTATCTGAATCATGTGGGCCTCTATGTGATTGGAACTACTCTTTGCATTAAAAAGTAATTTTGGAGTAATGATGAAAAGTTACTGTGGAAAATTGGCAAGTAATATATTTTACTCTGTATCTTAAGTTTCTGCTTTCATTTTTGATTATATCTTATAGCAAGGATAAGTATGATACTATATCAAGGATTTATTACATCAAAGACTTATCAATGATAACTCTGAGTATCAAGGATAAGCACGATATTATTGGAATAGCACAGATATGGTCGAGGCAAGAAATTGAGGTTTTAGATGCTGGGCTGGGGTTTGTGGAGAGGAAGGGTAGGTGGAGGAGGAGCCCTATCAGTATTCCTGGGAGATGAATGTCTTCAGAGGGAAATGCTGCCAGTATTTGGCTGACATAGCAATGTCAATGCTGATAAAAGTTAGGCACAATAAAGGTAGTCAGGTGGTTTTCTGAAGGCTTCTTTGAACTTTTAGGTCTTTGCTTGCAGATGAGAGAGGCCTTCAAGAGCGTCAGAACTTTGATAAGATGGCTTTTAATTACTCCTTTATTGACTGTGAGAAGGTGGAACCAGGGAGGGAATACTCACGTCTCCAAAGCCAGCGCAGGATTGCCTCCAGTTCCTTGTGGGCCTTATTGAATTGTCTTTCAGAAACTATTTGAATTAATTCAAGGTTTCGAGCCAAGGGTAATATAGGGTGTTGAACTGGAGAGGTATGAAAGATCCAGTGATCTTGACATCATTTGATTTAAAGTATTTGTTGAGGAGCAAAAAGCAATGCGAGCCTCACGGCAGGCTGACTTTCAGGGAGTGCAGAGTGTGCTAAGGAATTTTTATCAGGATTTTATTATAATGTATGGTAAATCTACTGAAGAAAATTGGAATGTATTTCAGAAACAGTTGGAGGACATTTGAAATTCATCCTGGTTTAAGTCTAAAGAAGGATAAAGGTAACAATGCCCAATGTGGCTAAGTAGAGTTGTATAGTAAAGAGTAAGATAAGCAGTAAGCACAAGGTGTTGGAAAAAAAAAAAAAAAAAGCCAAATCTGGTAAGGTGGAGCAGTTGAAAGGCTACAGAAAATAAGCAGAAGCAAACTGAAAGGCTAATTAGAAAAGCAAAGAGAAAATGCTGAATGCTAACTGCAGAAAAAAAATTAGTTGAGATGATAATAATATCCTGTGAATATTCTCCAGCAAACTGAAAGGAAAAATAGATCCAAAAATCACTGTAGTGTGGACAAAGGCATGGCGGATTTGTTCAGCAGGTTTTATTTTTGTGTGTGAATACACAGAGGCAGATGGGTGGATGGCTGGGCAGACGGAGAGCTGCTGAACAAAGGAGGAGTGCTTTTCCTTTCTGGGGCAACACGTGCAGCCTCACCTGAGGAACAGACAAACACGACAGAGATCACAATATCCAGCTCAGAATCGTTTAACGTGGCCTGATTGGCAATAAGGGGTGCAAAAAAATTAGTCTGATATCCAGAAGTCAGTGAAACTTTGAAGAAAAGCAGAGCTGTGGGTAGCATTGCTTATGGCCATAGCCACAAAATCCATCAGGGTAGCCCAGAACTCTGAAAGTGTGAGCAGAAGGAAGTGTGGATATATTCCAGCGTGGGAAATGAATTTGTGGAGAAATTATTACTCTTACAAAATAAAACAATTAAATTTCTACCCTCCTCACTAACTCAATCAAAACAGAAATACTTACAATGTATTGTAATTAAGAAATAGTTGGCTTCTAATCGTGATGGTGTGAATTCTAACATCTGTGTTGTCTCACCCTTTACATAAGACTGAAAATGTTATAAAAGTTTTTAAAATGCCTCTCAGTTGCCCAAATTCTGGGTCAGAAAATGGCTTAATCTGACATCCAAGGATAAAAATATTAACTTAATCATATAACTGATTGAGTTTCATATCATTTGCTCCTGGGACTGTTTTTGGGCCAGGGTTGTGGCACCACCAGTGCCCTTTCTGACCTTAAATCTTTGAGGGGGAAGCACCAGAGGCCTCCTCGCACGGGGTGGGCCGCAGTTTAAATAAAAATAAAAGACAAGCTGCAGATATTCCCCGTCCCTTTTTTCCTTCCAGAGGGAGTTCCAGCTCTCCCCTCACGAGTTAAAATTATCCCAGCTCTCTCCTGACTTCTGTCTCAAACTTGCAATTACTTCTAGCTGCTGTTTGCTGCTGCTAAAGGTTTGTCCAGCAAAGGTTGGGGTAACCCTGCAGCTCCAGTTTGGCTGGAGATTACAGACACACACACAAGAGCTGTTTTCTGCAGAAAGTGTCTGTTTCTTTGCAGAAGTGAGTTTTGAAGAGGCAGGATCGCTGTGAATTCCCCCCGACGCAGTGATTTTTGCTCCCCCTGCTGTCACGACAGCAGCAGATTAACCAACCCTTTTTGCCCACTCAGACGCGTGTTGGTAATGTGGATGCACAGGATGCTTTTGTTAAAATAACAAACACTTGCAGCTAAGGGAGGAGGGAACCGTACAGTATTTAAATAAAAAGCCAGCCCAGGGAATATTCTACATTTAAGACCCTGTGTGCTGAGCGAAAAATTACAGGAATTGATGAACTTGAAAGATTATTTGCTCCTCTGAAAGACTACTCCAAACAAGAGAGAGTTACTGAAAAAATAAATAAAGGGTTACATTGCCAAAGCTCCTTGTGTCTGGGAATGCTTTAATCCAGGCTGTGGAATAACTTGGAATTCCTGCCCTGAAATTATTACTTAGACTGAGCCCCTTTCAGAGAAGTTGCTGTAACAAGATTTTTTCTTTCCTTTCCGGGGATCAAATCTGATTTTTCCCCCAAATTAATTTGTTCACCTGGCTCTGAAATGCTCATGGAGATGCCTGTGAGGCTGTGGGGTGGCCCCAGTGTGGGAGGTACAACCTTTGACCCACCTGCCCACCAGGAACCAAATTTTTGGGAGTTGAAGCCTCTCTCTGCAAAGGAATTTTCATTTCCTGCAGTTAGCAGTCCTGCCTTTTGCTGCAGCCACCTGTGTCATTTAAAGAATGGTGTATGCACTAAATATGCAGATTTTAATGATCTAAAGTTGTGTTATATATAGGTAGTATATTAGTTATTATATATTGTTATATATTGTCTATATATTAATAGTAGAATATATATATATGCACAGTACACCATATATTCCATATATCATATCTATATTATATTATATTTAGTGTTTGTATATTAAAGATACTATGATATGTAGAATATACAGACACTATATAGAATAGTGTACATATACACAAGAAATATTATATATGCTATAAAATATACTATTATAAACATATAAGCATAAATTTATATATACTTATTATATACACATTATATATATGCATGCTGTATATAATATAGCATAGTATATATACTATAAATATAGAATATATATACACACTATATGTAAAATATAGTGTATAGTATATATGATGCATATATATAGAATGTATGTTATATATACTATATAGTATATATGTTATATATATATGATGTATATATATAGTAAATTAGATATGGTTTATAAGTTTATATACTAATATATCTTAATATATACAACAAATATATCTTAATATATACTAATATAGACGTACATATGATATCTATTCAATTTCTGGTTTTATATGTTTTTATACTTCTATATAATGGAGGTATAAAACCTCTATTATATGTTTTATACCTCTGTTTTATATTTTTTATATCTATTTATTTATCTATTTTTACATCTATCTATCTGCCTATATCTACACATTTGTTTCTTTTTCAGCTGAAAATCTTTATTCTCATTGCATCCCAATTTCCCTGCCTACCTGCCCACTAATTTTTGAGGTTTGCGGGGCATTGCCATGAATTATTTGCCCGGTGCCGAGCATTCCCAGGGCGTGAGGGACACAATCCCATTGTCCTGGGTGCCCACCTGGTGCTGGGCCCCAGCCAGCAGCACCCCTGCTTCCAAGGGGTGCCCCAGCCAGGCTGTGTTTCCCAAATAAAAGCAGAAGTGAGGTTTGGGCAGGAAGCAGGAAGGTTTTTCCGTCGGGGGAAGTGTCCTGCTGGACACTGAGCGCTTTGTGCGGGCCTGGGGCCGGCTGTCTGCCTGCTCCCTTAAGGGAACTTGACAGATCTTAAAAAAAAATCAATTTTAAGCTCACATGCCCCAGTGGGTGCCAAAGCCACTTCAGAGAGGCTGAGAGATGGCTGAGTCGACAGGATTTGACTTCCCGAGGTAGAAAGGTGACAAACTCCATCATGAGAAAGGGGCAGCTCGGGGCCTCCAAGGCCGAACCTGCTCCCAGGATCCGGGGCCCGGCGCCGTATTGAACCTATTTATCTCTTTCATGGGCCCAAGGTACCACGGGGAAAGAAAAGTTGTTCAAAAAAACGCTGGCAGAATTCAAGGGTGTAAATGATGAATTACTTTTCATCAGCTGAAAGGAAACATACTCCGGAACAATACTGAAAGGGAGCAGGAGCATCTGACCTCCTGCTTCAGAGCAGCCAATATCTTCATTCAAGAAGACAACCATGAAATTACACAGAAAATGGGATTGTCATGAACAGCCCCTTGAAATCTCAGTATACAGTCATTACTGCATGGGAAAAAGCCTTCATCCACACATCATAACTTGTAACAGACAAGGGAGGGGAAAAAAAAAACCCACCCTGAAAACTGGCCTTGGAGTTACCAGTAGGAATGTAGAAAATATTTGTTGATTCAAACTTTTCCCCTCTAGTCTCCCAAATCACTGTAAACAGACATAACAACGTCCTAACCCCGGTGTAAGCCCGGCTTTCTGGCCACAGGCAGCTCGTTGGAGCTGTTTTGTAAATCAGAGGCAAGGAAGAGAGAGGGAAAGCCAACCTATCACTTTATTTATATTATCTGTCCTTGGTGATTGATTTATCATTTAAGTGCTTTGAGAAAAGAGTCCAGAAACCGTTGTCCAATTAGTGCTGCCCTCTGAAACCGCGCACTATAAATATTCGTAATTATCAGACTAGCAAAACAATCTTCATCAGGGTAACAACTGATTTTCTGGGTTTGCCTAGCAAAGTTTATATTTATCCAAATTAGGCAGAGAACAAAGAGCAAACAAGAGGCTGTTGCTTTATATGAGAGTGAAACCAATCACAGAGAATGAGCAGCCAGGAATATGGGGATAAAAATAACACATTTAACTGTTTATTTCTTGATTCTTGCAGATTTCTACATTGACTTTAATTAAGCTAGCCCTGGGCTAGTGGGCACGGAGAGGGGTGGGTTTTTTTTATTCCTCTTTTATTTTTTTAATTCCTCATTAAGCTGTTTTTTCCTTGGCTCTTGTGGCTTTAATGACTAGTCCCATTAAATAGGTCAACGGGCTGCTTTTATTTCAAGTTTTATATAGACTTATATTCCACTGAATCTTAAGCACGGAACACCCAAAGCCTTTCCAGGCAAATTCCTGCAGATAGAGATGCATTTATCTCTCTTTTCCCTTCCCTCCACAGCAGCTGACCTTTCACTGTGGTGCAGATGGGGCAAGATCTGGAAGGTTGGTGCCATTCTGGGCCGGCCAGGTGTAAAAACAACTCCCAGGTAAGCGATTGGATGAGGTTTGGAGTGTGAGGAGGAGGAGGAGTGGGAGCACCTGCATTCCTTCCATCACCTTCCATGACATTTCCCTCTTTCCCACCATGGGCTGGACCAGGGGATGATGGACGAAGCCAACCTGAAGAGTGCAGGGGGCTGCCTGGAACAAGGGTGGTGCACAAAAAGGACATCAGGACATCAGGGACATCCCCCAGGGACAAATCTCCTCTCTTGGCAGCCTGGATCAGCCCTTTGCAAAGAGAAGTATGAAAGGGAAATTTCTTTGTGAGAGGGTCAGAAAGACTTATTACCTGAGAAAAAGAACAAGTCTTGAGGTCTGAGAGTGAGGAGAGAGAAAATCATCTGAACTAATAATTTCTTTATTCATTGCCAGGAGTGAAAATGTTTTCTAAATGACTTTGTCTGATGTCGGTCTAGAACAAAAATTGATGCTCCAGCATTGCCCACGAGATGCTCCCAGCTCTATTTCTGTGTTTCCTGTGTTATTCTGTAACCCAAAAACATGATTTTCTGTGTGTAGGTGTTTTGGAAACGTGTCTAGGAAGCTACTGCTCTTCTGGCCAGAGGTCTCCATGGAATTCCTCCTTCTGAGACACAAGGTTGGTGCCATGGGTTTCTCTGCAGCAGAGTAGGGTTTCCCCTCTTAAAAATATTTCACAAACAAAACAGAATCAACATTGTTGATGTCTGTAAATGCTCCCAGCCTGCCTGAGCTGCTGCACCACAACCATCTTAATCCAAAAAATGTCCTGTACTGGGAATTATAACTGTTCGTCTTCTCCCAGGTTTTTATCAGGCCCTTGAAATCTATTTTTGTTGTGCAAATATCCCATTCGAGCACCAGATTGGCAGCACGAAATAACAAATGTCACTAATGTACCAGACAAAAACCTGGCAGAAAGGTGCCTGGGAAAATCTGTGGGCTTCCTTGGTTGCCACAGGTAGAAACACAGCTCTGGTGCAGCAAATTAGCTGATTATTAGCTACTTAAAGATTCAAATTCAGACAGCCCTTCAGACACAATTTAAACCACTGTTTTAAGTGCAAACTGGGCTAAAAATAATTGGATTCTCAGCTCATACCTCCCAAGCCTGTACCCAAGGCTTCTAAATGGAGAATGAATCAGCCCATTTGGGGTTGTGAGTGCCAGGCTGGAGGTGTCTGTGTCCCTGCTGCCCCTGAAAGAACTCTGTTCAGATTTTCCTCCCCAGTCTTGGGGCTTTCCTCCCCAGCCCAGTGCCTCGAGCAAGGGGAGATCGATCTTATCATCAGGCTGCAATTTGTGGAGTAATTAGGACCTTGACTGTGACAACCTTTAGCCTGTCAGCAGTTGTGGTTTAGCTCATAGTTAAAATGACAGTGGAAACTCTATTGCAGCTACTCTAAATATATCCATATTTTAACTAGATGAGGTGATATGTGGGTTTTCAGTGATTTGTTTAGATATACAGGGGAGTGTCAAAGGACTCTTTAGGCTGGGACTGAGTCCATTTGATTGTCTGAAAGGTGATTTTGATTGCCTTTTTCCTCCTGTGGAGCTGGATGGTGATGAGAGCAGCTGTCCTGCAATGGGAAAGCAGGGAATCCCCAAAGTACAACCAAAGAGTGGGTACAAACCTGTCACATGCTCTATTCCACATCAAAAGATGCCTTTTATTCGGGTTTAACAAATTAGGCAGGTAGGGCTAATCAAGCAATTTGACCACTGAGCAATTTTTAATGCTCCAACAAACCGACCTCAAACTACACAAAGGCTGTGCAGCTGAAATTTAAACTCCTTTTATACACATAGATTTTTTTTTTTCTATCCTGCCTACATTTCAGCACACTTTTAAGGAGTTGTCATTATCCTAATTATAATTAAGCCACTTGAAATAAATTCAGAGAGAGTAAACAGTGTAAAAATATCTAAGTAGGGGAGCTGGTCCATTGATTTTATGGCTAAGTTATCACCTCATGTATAAATGCTACAATTGATAAACAATACCTTTAATTCAGCAGTCAAAATGATGCTATTAACTTGGAAAACGGATGAAAAAAAAAAGCTAATGTGAATACCTCTGTTTCTAAGCAGAGTGACAAGAATCACTGCTCCATACGAGCCAATCCAAGGGCAGATTGAACTTTTGGCACACAAATCAGCGGTGGAGAGGAGGAATTTCCTTCTTGTTGGTAATAATGCTGGGTTGCTCCTCCTGGAGCAGGGAGCATTCTATTGAAATCACAATATCCAAAGTATTAACACCAGAGGCAATGAATGGGATTTCCAAGAGTGTCTGGGCCCTGGATGCCAGTCGAGTTTCTAGGTGATTTTTAAATGATGTCTAGAACCCATCTGCATCCTTTGGCACCCACAGCCCTTCAGACTGTCAGGTTTTGATGCCTGCCTCGATTTGTGAGGGATCTAGTCTGGAGCAAAACTAATTGTGACTGACAGCACAAAAAGACAGGTGCAGAATTGAAGCACAGGTCTAAAGCCTTGGGCTCGTGGAGCTGATGGACTTTTAGTGTATTTTTAATGTTTCACTGGCTCCTTAATTAAATAAAAATATTTTGGATAGAGCAGCAGAAATCAACTTCTTTGACTGATATGAATCCTGTTTACTCTCCAACTCTGAACTCAGCAGGTTAAGTAATTGGGAGACAGAAAAGTTCCTATATTTCTATTTCCAGCTGGTGGTACACAAAAGGCAGGAAGTTATCTCATTAATGGGGCACCAGCTTTATGCAAATTATAGTAACAAAAAGGCTTCCCTTCATACTTTTCATAAATTACCTAATAAAGTAGGAATAAATGGCCATATTCAAGAGCCTTTGTTGTATTTTTAGCACAAGACTCTTTCTGTTACTGCAAATATGACTAAACGCGCCTTGTTCAAAAGGGGTGTTTATGAAATAAGGCCACTCAAAAGCTTTTATTCCTTAACAGCCTTCAGTTACTTTTATGGCACAAAATTAACATAATTAGTCACAGAGAATAGATGACATAAGCAGCGTGCCATGCACAAAAGGGGAAACCAGTATCTAAGGAAGGTATTTTGAGAGATCAAAAATTTTCAAAGTGCTCAATACTAGAAGGTCCTTTTTATTTGTGCACAGCCTTAAGATACTTTCTTACTCCGTGAAATTCCCATAATGAGATGCAGCAGACAGATGACATTAGCGATGAGCCATTAGAAAGAGGTCAGTTTCCTCTGAAAGATAGTCACTGTTCCTGCTCGTCATTAATTTGCAGCTTCAAAGCAGCGAGCATATGATAGTCTGGCATGTTAAGCAAGTTGCAGTTATCTTTAAATAACCATTTTTTTCCAGTTATTAGAAGTTAAAGTTTTTAAACTTCTGACTGAAAGCAAAATTAAAGCACGCAGCAGTGTAAAAAGGCTGTGGAGAGATTAGAAAAAGGAAATCAAATGTGTTTTAGAAATGAAGTTAGCTTTTCCCCAGGGAAAGGCTGCCTTAACTTTTAGTCCGAGAATTTGGGGCTTGCATATCGACCTCAGAGACTTGATTGCTTGCTGGTAGAGGAGGGAAACTCACTATTTTTAGCTGTTATCTCCTTGTTGGTTAACACGGCCCAATGTAAAGGGCAGAAATGCACCACTATGGAAATAACATTTACCAGAAGCAAAGATACCCGAGGTTCTTGAGCAAGGTGGGGGGAGATAAATGTATCTGCTGTGCTTGTGGTTTGGTGGGAGCTTTGGTTACACCTCTGCTTTGGCAGTGAGGTATATTTGGATATTTGGAAAAGCTTAGGAGGCTCAGATCATGTATTTTCCATGAATCCTTAGGTGCAGTGCAACAGGCAAGAGGCAATGTGTGGCATGGAAATCTCGGTGCAAAAAGTCTTGTCAGATCTCTAAATAGTGTCCCAATGGGCACTAGAAACCCCTCCTGTTTGGGTGAATTACCCGGGCATGTTGAGGCATAAACCCCACTGAATTAAATTCTAATAACGTTCATATGGCCAAATTAATACTTCTGATTTCCTCAAACTGGGGTTGACTCCAGTAACTCTGGCACAGAACGAATCCACTGGCAGTGCTCTCCTCTATTCAGCATTGTCCAGGCAGCAGGACCCATTCTTGGCTTGAAGACTCAGCCAGGATTGCTTAAACCAGAATCCTTCTGAGGCTTCACCCCTGACAGACTCGGCACTAAGCAGGAAGACCAGAAATTAATGTACTGTTATTAAATGTATTGCTCAGACTTCAAATCCTCGAATTTTGTAATTTCCAAGACCAGTGTCTACCATTATCCATGATTTCTATCAATACCAGTCTACCAAAAGCAATTTTGGAAGATGGATACAAAGGGGATGTAGTGCAGATTAAAACTGAAAGCTACAAGTTATTCCCTGAGATTCCTGTAGCAAAAGGAAACCTATGATAAGGAAAGGAATACAGGAAAAGGAGATGCTGGTAATTTCTGTATGCCACATTCCAGAATGGATTACATCTGCTTTAACTAATAAGAATCTATAGAACAGAATGAGAGGATTATGAATTAGATGTTCTTGTTAAGGTCTGGTTCAGTTTTAATTAAAACACGAGAAATATATATGTGCATTTGTGCACACAAATTCTGGGTTATACATCACACACACACACACAAACCAATACATAAAATACAGACACCCTTGTTCATTATACCTAAAGTTTTGCTTTAAACACAGAGCTTTATACATTATTTTAAACACATTTTTAACACATGTTAATAATATTCATGCTGGTGCTTTGAAAAATCTGCGAGATGTGGTTAATGAAGAGAAACTGCAGCATAAATTGCATGTAAAATATGCAATCCACAACAACATATTTTTTCTCAAGCTGCAGTTTTTTTTACATTAAACATCTTTTAGCTTGTTTAAATTTATTCCCTATTGTTTATAAAGAGCATCATCAGCCACCACTGCTTGAAACAACTGCAAGTAGTAAACCAGGCAATCTTCTTACTTTAATAAGATTCTTTGGTTAAAAATAGATTTTAAGTCCATCTCACATTAAAGGGTGTAAATCCTAATGAAATTGCACAAAATGTTTCCATTTTCAAGGAATGTTTTCCATACAGTGAAATACTTTTTTTTTTTTATTTTTCCTGAAATTTCACCAAAGAAAATAGCCAGAAGTTTTTTTGGTTTTTTTTTGTTTGTTTGTTTGTATTTTTATTCCTTTTATATTTTACCCCAGACTCTTCTTTTTAGACAATTAGACAATTCTAATTCACTTTCTTTTATTTTTTTCCCCTTGAAATTCTGATTTTCTATATATTTATCATTTCCACTCTTTTAGTTTATCTCAAATTTGTCCACATCTTTTTTGACCTGGGTATTTCATGACTGAAAGGTCATTTCATGATTATCAATACAAAGGAACAAAGAAGGATATTCCATATTATTTCCATAGGCTGTTTTTATATTTCCATAGTATCCATAGGCTTCCTGAGGTTTTTTGCATCCTTTTTCTACAGCACCATAACATTTAAGATTCTGAGTTTTGGAACTGCCCTACAGTTACCTTACCAGAACATCCCCAGTTCTGCATTTAACACCCTGGTAATTCCTAACCAACCATAAAAGGTGTACTTTTCCTTCTTTAATTTAATGGGAATTTTAAGCTTTTTCTCCAATTTGACATGGCCTTTTGAATTTTAATACTACAATATAATGCAATTTTGTGTCCTGCTCTGGGGTCCTCAGCACAGGAGAGACATGGATCTGCTGCAGAGGGTTCCAAGGAAGGACAAGGAGCTGATTTCCTCTGCTGAGGAAAGACTGAGAGGGGAAAATAGGATATTGGGAAGGAATTCTCCCCTTTGAGGGCACAAATCACCCAGAGGAGCTGTGGCTGCTCCTGGATCCCTGGCAGTGTCCAAGGCCAGGCTGGACAGGGCTTGGAGAGCCTGGGATGGTGGAAGGTGTCCCTGTTGATTGGAGATGGCCTTTAACTAACCCACACCATCTGGGAATTCCATGCACTGGAATTCCACTCTGCTTGGAGAGTGGGTGAGGAGTTTTCAATTTCAGTTTTTACTCTTGGTGTCCAGAAATCTGTTCAGTCCTTCTCATCCACAAGAGATGAGGCAGCGCTCAGAAATCAATCCAGGCTTTTACAGCTTAAGAGATTAGCCTACTACAAGGAATTGTTTTGCTTTATTACTGTTGTTTCTATTAACAAAATTGCTGTCCATCCAAAGACTATAATTTATATCAGAATCCTCCAAAAACACACATGAAGACAGGGAACCTGACACAAACAATTTGGTGAAAAGCTGGTCACAATGTTGAACATGACAAGGAATGAGTGGTGACTTAGATCTGTAGATCATCCAGTCAATCATGTTATATTCACATCATGTATCAGGATTTCTATTCATTTTAACAGGTCTCAATTATTTTAAGATACGGGCCAATAAATGAATACATGTTCATCTCTTGAGGAAGCTGATTTCTTACTGCCACCATGGAAGTCGCAGATATGGAAAAATGGGAAAAAATGGCCTTGGACTAGATGTAGTGTAAGTATGAATGAGGGGAGGAGTGGCAGGGAGGGGATGGATGTCATTGTTGAAGGAATAATGGAAAATAAAGAGGAAGAGGTGAAATACTCTGAAGGTAAAGCTAGAAAAGGATGTAAGGACAGGCAGAAAGGGATGGTCAGCACCCAGAGATTATGTAGGTAACACAGAAAAGGAGAAAGAGGCATTCCCATGGGTGAGAATGTCACTGAAAATTTCATTGAATTGACCTGGAAGCCTAAAATATAAATTGGTAGAGAAGCATAAGCAACTTTATTTCTGTTGGATTTAGCTCATAAAATTGTTCATTTTCATGTCTCAGTTTAAACAAGCCATAGATTTTCCAAATCCATATCAAGTTTGCGTTTCACCCAAACACCTCAGAGTGGGTGAAAGTGCAGATGCCAAATGAATAATTTTAGATTTGAGTTGAGGCCTCTCCAGGGTGAAATTTGACTGTGGTTTTGCATTACTTCTTTCAATGATTCCCTGTTTGAACTTGTGCTTGCTTTTCCTTTCAGGTGTGAGTTTCACTGTATTAACATCACTCAGAGGAGCAGCAAACCTTACTCAGCCACAGATTTTTTTGCTTCTGCAAACTGATCTTTTGTATTTGCCATTTCACTTGCTCATTTATTTGGAAGCTTTAAATTTTCTTGGGACATCCCTGAATCTTGTAGCTATTAGCATAGAATGACTGTGGATGGAAGAGAATTAAAACTTATGTCGTACCAAACCCCTGCCATGGGCAGGGACACTTTCCACTGTGCCAGGGTGATCCAGCCTGGCCTTGGACACTTCCAGGGATCCAGAGGCAGGCACAGCTTCTCTGGGCACCCTTACCACCTTCACAGGGTAGAATTTCATCCTAATATCCAGTCTAAACCTACTCTTTGTCAGTTTGAAGCCATTTCTCCTTGTCCTGTCCCTCCAATATCTTGTGAATTGTCTCTCCCCACCTTTCTTGCAGGCACCATTCAGGTCCTGGAAGGCCACAATGAGGTCACCCAAAACTTCTTTTTCCTAGGTGAACATTCCCAGCTCTCCCTGTCTTTCTTCTGAACAGAGCTGCTCCATCCCCTGGTGCCTCCTCTGGATGCTCCAGCAGCTCCAGGTCCCTCCCGTGCTGGGGAAGCCCAGAGCTGAATTACTGCTCAGCTCCACACCCAGCAAGGCATTTTGCTGCCCTCCAGAGATGGAGATACAGCTGATTTTAAGGTTGCAGTCAGACCTTAGGCTCTACACCTTCCTCAGAGCTGTTTTGGCCCTTTTTTTCTATTTTTGGGTTATAGAGTAACAGTGTCAGCTTCCAAATTATTGCTTTGTGAAAGAAAGAAAATTAGTCTTATTTGTTCATCTCAAGGAAGGGTATTAGTGTTAAAAGCCACAATTCATAAATAGATGGAAAAAATTGTTCTTAAGTGTCCCAGCTTTGGGCTTTAGCTCAGTAAAGCACATGCCAGGCTGTGAGCTGTTTATGTTTTAATGGGCCTTGGCATCAACCACAACCTGAGCAGGTCAGAATTCCATGTTTCCCCCACTCATGGTTGGAGTTTGGTGCTACAGCAGAAAACAAAGGAATTGGAAGAAGAATCCTATTAATTCCGGCTGCTCTAATGCAAAACCGGGGTTTCATTTTTAGACTTCTATTTTCTACTTTAATTATATAAATCTGAACATACTTTCAAGATTATGAAATAAGAGCCGGGAAGCCAGTTATTTTTCATCATTTATTTTTAAAGCAAATTTATCTTTGAATTGTCATCTGTTAAAATTCCTGAGAAGCAGACCACAAATGAGTACAATATGAACATGATTTTCCATGCCAGCCCAATTCGAGTAAAAGATGTAAAGATTTTTATTTTCTTTTTTTTTAAGTTTTCCTTTGAACACTTCAGCCGAACACAAAGTGTGACCTGTTCCACCTCAGCAAGCCTTGGGTCCCTCTTCAAGTTTACAGGGTGTATGTGCACACTTGTACATGTACATCCAAATAATACCATGCTAAGCCATGAATTGGCAACACAAACTCAATTAAATCTTCAGTTTAATGGATTCTGAAACCTTGAAATGCTCTGCAAAGGGAGCAGCAATGGGAACACAGGAAAGAGCTAAAAAATGCTGTCTTGGAAATCACACAGAGGAGGATCTTAAGTGCTTCCTTTCCTTTGTGGTAATGGTCTAACATGAAATGTCTTGATAAGAAAACTCAAAGTTCTGTTTCGTATTTTGGATTTCTAAGAATTTTGGATTTCTGGTAATTTCTGGGTACTTTGCTGTGTGCCTATGGGATCCTTTTCTGTTTGAAAGCTCTCCAGGCTCTATTTTTTTATTCTCTCAAGTTCTGGCCATCAACATGTCACGTATCAAACCCTGATTGTCCTAGGTGGACAAGTCCTTTCTTCTGAAGGGGCTGAAAACTGAAAAGTTGGTAAATTCCATCCTCAAAAGTGCTTCCTTAACTAGAAACTTGATGAACACTTTGATTAAGGATGGAAATGTTTGTCTTCATGTGTTCATCTTATTCTGCTGAAGAGATTTGGAGCTGACTTCTTTTAGCCAAGGTTTATCATGTCCAGGCTTTGGTTATGAACACAACCATGAGGCTTTTTTCCTACACAGATTTTCAATAATATCTGTGTAAAATGTCTATTTATGCATTAATAAGGCAAACCTAGATGTATCTCACCTGGCCAAGGATCCTCAAATGCAAATTCAGTTATCCTTGAATTTTGCTCTGCCCACGCAAAAGGTTTCCTCATCTTTGGATCCGCTTGAACCTAATTCTGTGAAATAATATGATATTTCTAGTCAAGTGTGACTTCTCCAAGGATACTTTGCTTCTTTTCAGGCCATTTAAAGTGCTTTTTCTTTTTCTCTGACACAGAAAGAATGATTGTAACTATAAAGTATATCCTCATCCTTCCTTTGTAACTTGCAAATTTGGCATCTAAACTGTGCCAAAAATGATTACTTTTGGGGCTTTGGTGAAGGATTCTGACTGTGATAGAAAGAGGAAGGAATATAAGTAAAACAAACATTTATCACTCTGCTATTTGCATACCATGCTTAGCTCAGCTATGATTTAAACCAGCACATAAAGCCCCAAAATGGGCTCTGAACAGCAAAGTTGAGCTTAACTGCAGCAATGCTGTAAGCATTGTTAGAATATATTGGAACAAAAGGACTTAACATTAATTCTTGGCTTCTCTTTCAAATTTATTAACTTCTTGGTATATTTTTGCATGAACTCTGATGGACTGAGCCATCCATATCTATCTCCAAAGGTTTACAGTGACAGCTTAGTGCTTTGAAAAGGTTTCAGTATTTATTTAGTTGCTTTTATTGGGCTTTGGATTCTCTGCTGCTAAGTATCTTCCCTTGAAGCCAGAATCCACATTTTCAGGTCTCCATCTAACCAACCTTTTGGGACAAAGTGAAGTTCCTGAAAGCTTCAGCCCAATATGCTGCAGCACAATTACATATTGAACAGGGAAAGGAAATTGGAAGGAGCAACTGACGATATTTTACTCTTATGAATTAGTACACAAATACAGATTTATAGCCTGCATGTGTGTTTTGTTTTGGCTGATGGCTGTAACTAAGGACACCTGTAAGCCAGGGGAAAAGGGAGAGAATTAAAACTAAAGGGAGGGAAAATGTAATGATATGCAGCATTTCAGAGCTGATTTGGAGTCTGTTATGTGAGCCTTAAAAACTTGTTTTTCTTCTCCTGGAAAACCTGTACAGTTTAGCTGGTGTGCCTTAGTGTAAAGTATGAAATATAGTGATTTTTTAAAAGATTCTTACAGTGTTTCCAAAGGAAATGTTGAGCTAAGTGTAGAATTTGTGGGATCAGTTAGCTTATAAATAATGATCCTTTATGCTGGCGTTGGGAAATCCATGTTCCCACAGCTAGTTCAATAAAGCAATTAATATCAATGAATGCTGAAGAAGGCAAATCTCCGTTCACTTTTGTCTGGATTAGTTAACATAAGAAAAATCCCATCCCTCTCCTGGAGTATTTAACCTTCTCCTAGGAAGACATGCTAATGAAAGGTAAATAAAATGTGCTGCTTGACATGTGTTTGCCATTCCTCCCTGTTCCTCGCGTCACACACTTTCCCTCTTACAAGACAATCCACATTTATTTTTTTTTTTTTCCTCTGGAAATCTTCACCGCGGTTATTTTGTTTCATGCATCCCTCTGTGCCAAACCTGTCTTGTCATTCTCCCTCGGCATTCCTGCTGGTGTTTCTGGGCTATTCCTGCTCAGCTGAATTTCATTAAAGAGGGACTTCACCTCCAGAACTCACAGATAATGTGTCTCAAGCACACTCGGAGCTGAAATCCGCCACGTAGAGAATTCCTGATTTACTTGGCACCGCCTTCAGTCCAGGGGCAAGTGCTTCTCCTCACTCAGGGCATATTTCTGTGGCCTACATAAAATTGTCCACTAAAGGAGAAGAAAGGTCTGTCGAGGGAATGGGTGTGGTTTCACTGACCTCATCCCACAGCCACGAATTTGTGCGTTTGGGCTTTGGAGATCAAAATTTTTGATAAAGCAGAGTCGTAAAACCGCCCTGAACTTTCCCTGCGTTTGGCTCCGTTATCTGAGATTTCACACACAAGCAGTTAAAAAAAAAATAGCTTAAAAGATTTTTATCTCAGAGCGGCCAAGAAGTGTGGTAATAAGGTAAAGGTTGAGAAGCATTGTTGGCATAAGAAATCCCCTCCTTCCCCTGGATTTATAACACACCCAGCTTAGCAAGAACTGGCACTGCCGAGCATTTTCTGACAGTGTTGGGATAATATATTGCAAAAGGCAGAGTGGCCAAGTCTCACACCTGAGGAGTAAGACACACTTCATCCTGCCCATGGAGAAACCTAAATCAAACCTTAACGTTACTACAATGCAATTACTCCTCTCCTAGGAGTTCCAAGTGCTCAGGGTTGATGTGTAAAACTTGTGATTTTGCTATGCTGGAAGAGTTTATTAACCCCTTAAGTATTTGTATGGCCTCTGCTTTTGGAGGGCTAGGCTTTTAAACTTTACTAGATGAGTTTCAAAGGGAAGCAATAGAGTGCGATGCCTTGGGTGTGAGGCCAAAGCAGCTTTGCAATGGAGTTTAATTTTTTAAAAAGTAAATAAAACAATATGTGGAGCTGTGGATTGCTTTTCCCATCATCAGTGAGTGCTGTGAGACCTCCCTTACTCTTCAATAAGGAATTTTGTTTAATGATGAAATAGGCTTTCCACATTTGGGAGATTCTGTGGAAGGCTGGGGTTGCTCTTTTGCAGAATCACGGAATGATTAAAGTTGTGAAAGACCTTCAAGATCATCATGTCCAAGCTGTGACAGATCCCCACCAGGGCACTGAGTGCCACGTTCAGTCATTCCTTGAACACCTCCAGGGATGGGGACTCCACCACATTTTCCATTTTGCATTCCTCTTTCCAGATGTGAAACTCTGTATCTTGCCACAGGCACTTCTTTCTCCTTGTTTGTATTAATAAAAACCCTTATTTCTATAAAAAATCCTATGCTAAATTTACACAAATAGAAGGAAAATTTTGGTGTGAGATGTGCCAGAGTCTCGCAAGAAAGAAACACAGTGTATGAGCATGAAATGCTGCTGCTTTTGCATGCTGCCTTTTTCTGCACATAGACTTTCAGGAGATCATATTTCTCTCCACACATATTCCAGAATCTCTCTCTCTAGTTCTTATCATGACTTTAATAGTTCATTTCCATTCCATACTCTGCATTGTGTTACTTTTCTCATGTACCCTGTTTGATACCTCCAGTGAAAGCAGAAGAGAATAAACAGAGACACCAAGTTCAAGCCTCATGTTCCATTTATTATTATGACTGTGGGAAGTTTAACTCCAAAATGATAATTTTATCAAGAGATAAGAAATAGGAGCAGACATAGTAAAGCAAGAGTTAAAGTGAAAAACTGATAACTGATCTTGTAGTTTTGTGGTATCATTCACATGAAGACTGATACAGCTGCTCAATAATTTTATTCTTTTGTTTATTTATAAAATCGTTGGGGTTTTTTTAATTTTGATTTTTTTTGGAGTTTTTTGTTTTTTTATAATATTAGTATTGCAGAATAGGGAACACAAAATTCAAGCCCCCACAATATTTGTTTGTGATTTGGTCAACCCCCATCAAAATTTCAGTCTGTCATCATCAATAAGAATATTTCATTTCATATCAGTTGACAGTCATATGTGCTGGCTTATGGTGATCCTTTTACAGACTTGTAGCTGAAGTTCCTCAGCCTTCCCTTTCCTGGTAAAAGCTAAAATTTGATGTTGGGTTATAACTTTTTATGATGATCAGCCCAGCAGAGTTATTTTATCGTAGAATGGATATTCTGTTATTTTAGGGCAGCTTAATGGTGTCTGACATGTTGGTCTACAGGAAAAAGCTGGGTCGTGAAACTGCCATCACATTTCCAGTGATTTTGTCCTGACAGGGAGAGGTTTAATGTGGCCTCTCCTTTCCTGCTGAACAGAGAATTAAACTCATTCTTCTCTCATGGACATGGGCATGGTGTGTCCTCTCTGGCCAGGAAAGAGCCCCCGTCTTGGACAGGTAACTCTATGTGGGCCCCAAGAGCTCAGCTGAGGTACCATTTAGGAACTGCATGATTATTTGCATCTTTTGAGCCACATATGACAGCACTGATGATTTAGGGAATGCAAAAATGCTCCAAGTGCTGGAAAAGCCTCGAGGTTCTTTGTCAAACTGGGAGTAACCTCTTCAATACTGCACAGGACAGTGAAGGGTATGAGTGTGGCTGAGTTTGCCAACTCTTGGGACATGTCTCAAAACAGATTCTTATTTCTTTTAGCCAGCAGGTATTTGTATTTCCAACCCTGCTGGAAATCAGGGAACAGGTTTGGCAGGAGTGCAGACAGAAACAAACACCATGTACCATTTTCTCCTTGCCCTGTGACATCTCTGGTGAAAACTGAAGCTCCTGCCTTATGGAACAAGTTTAATCTCCAGCAGAAATTAACAAAAAAAAACCTTTTTAAAATTGCCTACTGTAAAAAGAGTATCTTGCTGCACTAAACATATTTTTAAAGATTCATTTATGCTGATTTCAGATAAATATGTGCCAGTAGAAGAAAAATAACCTCCTGCAGATAATACAGGTAGCCACAAACTTTGGCTGTCCTCTAATTCCCAAACACTTATCCCCACATACACTTCCTGTTCCCTGACTCTCATCAGCTGGAAAAGTCATTATCTGAAGGGAGAGCTTTGCATCTGTCAGCTGGGAAAGTGATTACTTAAATTGATAGCAATAGCAGTTGTTTTAGTTTGCAATGGCCATTTCAAACATTCATTTTTCTTATTTTTTTTTTGGGTGGGGGGGAAGTTGTTATTATTATTTGATCATTTTATTGTTGTGAACATCAAAGAATTAAACAACATGAACATCTCAGCTTCTTGCTGACACTTCTGGATGGGCAAACTTTGGAGATAAACTGGCCTGGACAAAAGAGATGGGAATGACTTTTGGAGAGTGTTTGAATTTGAGCAATCACACCAATAACAGAAAGTGGTTTTTGCTGCCCTTTCCTTTGTGCCTACTCTTTAAGTTGTCTCTTCTCCATAATTTTTTATCCTGACATGTAGGTGGGAATCAAATGCCATCCTGGGGACCCTCTCCTTGTCCTTTAGAGTCCTCCTCAGAGTCAAAATTGGTAAGAATTGGGATCACCCTAATTAAGTTGAGTTGATTGCAAATTGATGTTTCCTTACAGGAATTGAAGCCACCTCCCCCCCACACAACCAAATCATCTTTTCAGTTCTGTGAATTGCCTTTAATTGCTATGAAGGACATCATAAATATCTGGTTCTTCCAAAAAGTTATTGGAAGTCTCAAAGTTTTCTTCAAAAATGTAGGCCAGCTCCAAAATGCTCAAAAGTGTGACTTCATTGAATGCTCTTAACATCCATATTTAGTTCCCAAATAAGTAGCCTAATTTTCCGTAACACTGTGCAATCAGTAAGTCTCATTGACCTCACTGAGTGTCTGCCTTCTCAGCAATTCCAAAAAAGAAAGCAATTTATTTAGAAGTCAAATATACTCAGAGTCTTCACTTGTTCATATTTTCTAAAGAATGTATTTTTAAAAAATGTATTGAACTTTCTGTGTTTATGTGTTCTTTGAGGGGCAGAGACAGGATGAATAGTTTTTATGTGTTTATCTTCAGACACTTTGATATTATTTTAGTCTAAAAGGATATTAATCTTTTATTAGATTTGAATAACATGAGAAGATTGAGATGTCTTGGGCTGTGTCGGAAATAAAAGAGCAGTTGTGTCCTCTATCCTGTTGGCTTGCAAAATGCTTTATGTGGAAATTTCCACCCTCTTATTTCAAATGGTTTCAGAATTCAAATGATGGAGCAACCTGGCTTTGGACTCCAATGTTGTCTGAATGTCTGATCCTTTGAGTTTTGTTATTTTGACTCTTATCTCCCATATTTTTATAACCTGAATAACTTGTTGTCAGTTCATTATTGAATGAACCATTTATTATCCTGAGACCTGCTGTACAAACACCGTTAACAATCCTGTTATTTATCCTGTGAAATATCACAAACTGTTATGAGTATTTTATTAAACATGAGGCACCTCAATAAATCTCATGATGGATCTAATTCGTAACAAAAAATGAACCATGCAAAGTTCAGAATATATTCCTGTAATACTTTTTCCAGACAGGAGACCTGAATTTTAACTCCTCCTGGCAATCAGAGGACAGAGTTATCTGGAATTTAAACTTGTGTGTTGGGGTCTTTTGTTTCACTAATACTTGTCAAAATTCACACTTAATGAATCCTCCCTCCCTCCTATATTTCTTGTTAAAGGTCTGTTTAAGGTATTTTTTTTTTCCATTACAACCATGGTGAATTTTCATTTAAACAATAAAGAAAAGCTTTGCAAAAGTGAGCAGCCCAGGCTCAGAGCCAGCACCGGTGGAACTCGTGAAAGATGATGGTGCAGATTGGAAGGTTTTCTGCCCTGGTGCTCATTTTACATTTCCAGTGTCTTCTTCTGTCTCCTTTCACACATCTCTCCAAGTTTCCACTGTTTCATTAGGAAAAACATTCAACAGCTTTTACATACACTGAACCAACCAGGGCTTCCCTTCCATTTTGGCTGATTCTTATTTTATGGTCTCTAGAAGGTTGTGTACAATTACCCACAAAATGCTGAGAACTCTCTTTACTTTTTCTCTGATTGTTTCTTTTTTACTGCGAGTATTTTTATGACAACAGGAGTGGACAACTCAGATGTGCTGCTGTAAATTTCCCTAATGAGTCTCTTCTTCTACAGCCTTTCATCTTTCCCATATTTCCCTCTCATCCAAAGCATTCCAGGATGATACCAAGCCAGGACACTTATGCTTGTGTCCTCTTTGCACAGATGAAAAGGATTTCTTTGAGTGTGAGAGCTGAGAGGTCCAGGGAATGTGGAATGTGGAAGCACATGACATCATGAAACACCTGCTTGTTTTACACCTAGACTTTGCTGTAGAAACCAGTTTGTCAATCCCTCCTGCATGTGCTGCCTGTAAAACCTCCTTGTATGTTTGTTATTACTGTTTAAAGTCATAGTTTTGTGTCGTGGAAGAATGATTTTTGGACAAGGAGTCGAGAGTGGTGCGGGGAGCTCTTTTATGGTCTAGGGTGAGATTAAGTCAGACGAGACAACATCACATCTGAGAGCCATTTATTGGGAAGGAAAAGGGAGCTGTCCTACTACTGAGGAAGGGTAGAGAAGACAGAGAAGGAGGAGGAAAATGCAGAAGGACACACAAGGCTCAGAGGGCAGCGGTGTCCAGCCTGGTGCCCGGCCACAGGGTGAGTGAGGAGTGGCAGTACAGAAGGGAAAAAACCCAAATGCCATGTTGGTTAGAGCCAAGGCAAAACCACAAGACCTAAAAATCCCCAAATCTTGTGTCACAGTTCCTTCTGTACCCCCTGGCCCTCCCAAAGTCTGCCTGCTGGCAGGAGAGCATTGTGGCTGCACCGCAATCCATCGGTGCAGAATTTTTCCACTGATTTGGTCCAGTGTCCTTGGTGTTCTCCTGCTGGCTCCTTGTCCCATGCAAGACATGAAATGTTTGCCAGCAAAGCCCTCCCAGAGCCAGGGCTTTCTCCGTCCTCTGGAGAGGATTCCTTATAGAATTATTTCCATCCCTGGCTGCCCATGGCACATATGCCTCCCTCCCCTCCATGCCCCTGACAAGAGGTGCTGAGACACATCAGAATTACCTCAGTTCACCTGGTGGGACAGGTGTGCCCCATCCCAACAGCTATTTAAACCTTCCAGTGTTTGGAAATGGGAACATGGCTTTCAAAGCCAGTTTTCAGCCAGGGGATGTCACAGAATAAAGGAGCATTTGCTCACAGGCTGTCCCTAATGCACCAGGAGGGGCTTCAATGTCTCTGTATCAGGAAGAGATTATATTGCCTGTAATAAATAAATTGAATATTTCTAGTAAATTCAAAATCATATTGAAATGGACACAGCTTCAGGAGGAAGAGCAGAGAGATGCTGCAGGTAAGATAAAATCTCTTTATATGGCTCTCCAATAGTTAATTGGTTATTTGCATCCTTGTGGTTTGGATGGGACATTATTTTTAGGATATCAGGTGAACACAAATATAACTGCCAAGTTTTATTCTCTTTCTTTTTGTGGTACCTGAATGTTGGTTGAGTTCTTTGCTTTAATGAAATCCTTCCTTTCCTGGACTCTTTACTCTTCTTCAAATGTTAGAAGGTAAGTAGTTTTTCATAGTAGTTCTCTCACCACAAGGATTTCATAGTAGTTTTTTATATGCTACAAGGAAAACTCCTTAATTTTACCAGTTCAAATGTATACATTTTATATCACGTAAACTTTTTGGAAGATAATACACTGAACGGGGATAGAAGACTGGATTGGTGATTAATTAAAAGGGCATTAAATACAGCTACTTTAAATTGAAGGACAGAAAGCAAACAGGCTTTCCCACCTCCAGAGTTTTGACAAATAGTGAAGTGCAAAAATGGACAAAAAAGTGTTTATTTTTCATATGCATCTAGATTTCAAAACGTAATAGTTTGTCTGTATGACTTAAACCCACATTTAGTGGATGATCCCTGCAATTTGTGAGCCTCTGCTGCAGTTCAGGACTGCAGACAGGCTCAGGGAGGGCAGGGCCAGGAATTCTGATGGGCATGCCATGGAAGGGTTGGCAAATGCTGTGCAATGAAGTGATTACAGCATCTCGTACATCTTCTGATCAATAAGACAAAATTCAGTTGCCCAAATGAAAATCAGTCCTGACCAGACAAGAAAACTGCATGAGATTGTTCTTTCTATCAGTGCAAATAGGAGTTGCCCTGTGATCAGAGGGAGTTTGCAGCAGACAACTCCTGTTCCATGTGGCATCGCTGCTCTTGGCATCTCACCATGAAATGCAGTCCTGGATTCGGGCCAGATTAAACAGCTGAGCAGCTCTGCCTTCACATCCAGAGGCACACGAGAGCAGGAAAATAATTCTCCAATGTCAAAATCTATTTTCTTACTTTTAGCAGTAGCTAACATTTTGTGATATATAATACACAAGCCCATATAATGAAGCAGTTTGTTTTATGAGGCTACAAGGACATATGTGGGGAAGAAATACGATGCATTTTAAAAATTTGTAGCAATGGAGATTATTCACACTTTATGTGGTGTTGGAAGTTAATATTTGTGATCTTTGTTGCTGTTGTGCTGTGCAAAATGAGCATTGCTATTACCTAAGTGACACATCACTGTGGATTAGAGACATCAAATCCCAGAATTTCTGATTTTTATCATCTCTTGTTCTACCACAAGAAGGCTGTGGGAGTTGAGAGCTTGTTCTGGGTTTTGGGGGGGTACTTTGAAACATTTCATGCCTTGTGATGTTTTTCAGTGTAATTGAGGGAGGTTCAGAAGATCAAGGGACTTGGTAAAGCCACCAGTGCAATGATTTGCCAACAATTTTTCCAAAGTCTTCATTTTGCAGCCATTGCCACCCCACAGAAAGTGTACTTTTAAAAGAAGTCAAATTATTTGAGAAGCAATTTGAGGTTTTTATTGAATCAGGCTGTAGCTTCAGAATTTTTCACACATCCCTTAGTTTTTGGTTTTCCTTTGGAGCAGCAGATATTGCTCAGGTGCAAGAAGGTTGCCATCCAATGGACCACGGCCGTGTAGACATACAAAGCTTTGAAATTTATTTCCTATCTGATTTTTTGGTGTGAACTGAAGCTGTACCCATGAAGTTTATTAATTACAAAACTTTTAAGTTTATTTCCTACCTCGTTTTCTGGGAGGAACTGAAGCTGTACCCATGAGCTGCACCTGAACATTCTGAACTTCCCATGGCTGGGAAAACCTGGCTACAGGAGTATCCGAGCTAAATTCTCAAATTGACAGAAATTTTGTCTAAAAATAATATGTGCTAAATTAATACAGGCATCCAGTAATGCCTGATAAGTCACGCACTGCATTAAAACCCTACCAAAAAAAAAAAAAAATCAAGACAGCTATAAAATAATTGGGAGGTTTTCTTTCTTCCTGTGAAGATCATCAGTATACAGTAAGTCTCTTAAAGACTGGTGTTTTAAATTATTAAGGCTGCCAGTTTAATGAAAAAGTAACAGCTCGATTCAATAATTCATGACAACAATTTGAGGCAAAGCACACAAAATATTTTTAGCGTGTGTCTCAAGAACAGTTAGACACAGGATCAAAATATGCAATGTTACACACAGTATGTTCTTATCTGTTAGCTCTGGTAGAGGGAATAAACATTTTTTCCTGATGAGAAAATCAAAGTTTTGTGCCATTTCAGTGAAGTCAAGTTGACACCTGCAGAGAAGCAAGTCATGACATTTTAGCAGACTGGGTTTTCCTCACCCCCCCTTCAGTTGTGGTTTGTTTCTTCATTTTATTTACCCTGACAGACAAAAGAAAAATGTTGAGATGAGGATTTGGCATATTTTCTAATAATTCTTCTTTTTTTTTTTTTTCTTTTTTGTTTTCCTCTTCTCTTTATTTTTTTTCCTTCATAAAATAAGTAGCCCATACATCCTGGGCTAAGGCATTTCTTCTGAGGAGGAAAACACTTGAACATATTAATATTAAAACAGTGTCCCTCCTTTCTTGTTGCACCCCCACCCTCCAGATTGCTCAAACATTGCTACATTTATCAAGATAATAAGCTTCAGATTTCATAATAGATCTATTTTCATGTCATCCTGGCATAGACCTGCCTGACTGAGCCAGGAAGATCCTTAAAAAAATATGAATTTAGGATCGATAATATTTATAGCTCCATTTATAAAGCTGAAGTCAAAGGCATGGATAATGCAGAATTTATTAAGGGAAATTACACTGGGGATTTTGTTTACTGGCCTCTAATCCTTCCTCGACTTTTTAGCATCTCATTTTGTCAGGAAAACATAAGTTGCAGGTGTTCATAAATGTAAACTGGCACATAAAGAAGCTCACAAATTATATCTGTTGTGACCTTATATTGCAGTATAGGGTGCTCTTCAATGGTGTTCTTCCTGGCTGCCTGTTATTTTTGTTAACTCTGGGTGCCATTAAAGTCGATGATAAAGTTATTGTAATGGAATTGAAATACATTTTATTACACCAATATGAGTTCCATTTACTGTACAATATGACAGTGGTTAATAATTTTATATTACAAGCGTAATTATGACATCAAATTAGCAATTTTCACAAAGTACTTGCATTAGACACTCATATGATATGATGCAGCGTATTTTAATTCTCTGGGGTGCCTGAAAACACTCATTTTAGCAGGGGAAAAGCAGAAATATGAAAAGAAGCGCCTCATAAGTCCTTTGAGCAATTTCCTATGGATATTTACCTTCCACTGGGGTACAGGTATTATCAAGATTGTTTTTAGATTCCAATACACTGTTGATAAAGCCAGGAAGTTACTAAAAACTGTGATAAATCTTCCTCTTTGGTGATCATGCCAAAGGTCCCCAAAGCCACTGCCTCGTTAATCTGGACGGCCTCTTAATTTGATTAATTCCAGTGATCCAGTGAGGCTGTTCCTGGTGAGTTGGGTGGTGGGGAGGATTAGAAATTCCAGCTCAGAGTCTGAAATCGGGAGCAAGTGGAGCTGCAAAAAGGAATGAGTTTGTGTCCCAGGGAAATGCAATGCCCTCCAAGGTGGAGCACCGTGGACTTGGCAGTGCTGAGCCACGCTGGTTTTGAGGCAGGAACTCAAGATTTGTGTCCAAGTGATGCAACTGTGGAATCTTTGGGGTTTTTTTCCCCTCTCCTCGGGGTATTCACATGGAATTAATTTTCTATTCAGGTGCTGAAAACTTTTGCATTGCAAATTCGTCCGGGGGTTTGGCTTTTATCTGCTAAAATAAATGACAGAATGCGATGAAGGTTCACGAGCTTCTTAATAAACCTTTAAGAGTCTGCCTTAAATACCAGTTTTCTATACTAGAAAGCTCATCAATATCTAGACAGCCATGCAAACAGCGAGGAGGCCAGTCCATTAATGAAATGTTAATGACTGAATTAGACCTGTAATAACAGAAGTAGAATGCACTGCTGTGAGTCCATTAACATCAGCAGACCCTGCTGGGAAACAAGTAAACACAACATACAAAGGGAAAACTTGTGCTAATAAACAGTTTTTGTGCAGTAAAGGTGCTCAGAAGCTCAAGCTGTAAATCCCATTCATTGCTGCTCTGGTGGGGAGTTTTTTGCAGAAGTTTATCCAAGCCACATACCCAATATACATTTCACAGTGGCATAAAAGGAAAACACTCCACAGCAAAGTCCTTGCCTTGAAAATTAGCCAAAGACTGATGGGATATACATCCTGACAAACATTCCCACTGTGATATGTGGTAAGAATAAGCAGTGCAATGGCAAGTGCAGATTCACCTTTGTCTTTGGGGGTAATTTCTTCCCTGTGAGGGTGCTGAAGCCCTGAGAAGCTGTGGCTGCCCCTGGATCCCTGGAAGTTTTCCAGACCATGTTGGAGGGGGCTTGGAACAACTTGGGATGGTGGGAGGTGTCCCTGCCCA
Organism: Ammospiza caudacuta; assembly: GCF_027887145.1. Lineage (NCBI taxonomy): Eukaryota > Metazoa > Chordata > Aves > Passeriformes > Passerellidae > Ammospiza > Ammospiza caudacuta. The sequence continues at coordinate 41,379,126 of NC_080600.1, read as the reverse complement.
TGGAAGGAAGTGGCAATTGTTGATCTTTAATGTCCCTTCCATTCAAACCCTTCCACGTCTCTGTGCGGGCAGCCCAGGTGGGTGTCAGGGAGCAGCAGTTGTCGCCTGATGGATGGCTGACCCCAGTGAAATGGAGTTTATGGGCCCTCACTGCAGCCATCACAGAAACTGCCACTGTTGGCACTAATTAGGAGCACTGTTAAAATTTTATCTTGTGCCTTAAAAGTTGATTGTGCTTTGCAGAAGGTGTTAACCCCAGCAAAGGGGATGGAAATACAACACTGCCAGGGGCTTCGTGGGTGACCCTGCAACCCTCCACGTGAGAGTTCTTGCCTTGGGATGGAGGAATTAATGACTTGACTTCTTGGAATGAGACCTTCTTCTTTCCTCTTCCAAAATATATATGACTCTTTTATTTCTTTCAGTGAAAGAGATATAAAAGTAGTTGAATTCTGGTCTTGAAAACCTCAGCAATTTCCTTACATGGGAAAAGCCAACATGTGTGGATATTATCTAAACATCTTTCTTTTTGGCAAAATTGAGGAATTTATGTGAAGCTAAATATCTTCTTCCTGCTCCTGGAAACCTCAGTGTATCTCCTAAGGGGCTGCTTCTCTCCCACCTGTGTGCAGGGGTTTGGATTGTATTTTATTCTATAGCAACACAAGTATTTTCCCTGAATTTGCCCATGCCATTAAAAAAGATCCACTATGGTGTTTCCAAGGAAGATTTACTGCACGGAGGACAGCTGGTGCTGAGTTACTCAGAACCTCAGTTACTGCACTGAGGACAGTCAGTCCTTCTTGGAAACTCCCTAATTTTACCACTTTGAATGTTTACATTTTATATCATCTAAACTTTTTTGGAAGATAATAGACTGAACAGGGAGAGCAGGATGGAACTGGGGATTAATTAAAAGGGCATCACGTACATCTACTTTCAGCTGAAGGACAGAAAGCAAACAGGCTTTCCCACCTCAACATTTACCATTTTGACAAGTGGTAAAGTGCAAAAATGGACAGTGGTCAGATCCTGAAGGAAAATGGGGAATATCGGTTCCCAGATCCCAAGGCTGGCCCAGACTCCATGTGTCACCCCAAATGAACCACCTGCACTCTGTACTTTGGATCTGTACCCCTAAATTAGGGGTAATTTCACCTCAGCACTCTACAGAGCTGCCTCGAGGGTAAAACCATCAAAGAAAACCACTCTGGGGGAGGCACATAAACCCTAAAATTGAAATTACATACATTATCACCTTCCTGTTAGTACCAATCAGATTTAAATTTGGGCAATTCTGTGTCTGAGTCCATGGTGGCCCTTTGGTTTTATGGGACTGTCTTTGTTTCCTAGTCCCACAAGACTAAAGGATTGTGTAGAGGAAACTAATTTAATTAGAAAGAATGCAGTGATCTGGTTATGTGCATTGAAGAAATAAATACAATATCTGAATACTGAAAGAAATGGTAGAATTAATGTAAGTGATGTGAACCACCCACTACTCTCCCCTCTGCATGAAAGCACTGAACTGAGCTGGACTTTTGAGCCACCTTGCCAAATAAAATAACAAAATGATAGTTACAAATAAAAGTAACAAATAAAATTTTATTTTCAGAAAGAGCAAATTTTGATATGACAATTTGAGCACTGTGTGTAGTTGACTTGTCAGCAGAACAGATTTTGCCATTTTCACCTGTCTCCCGATCATCTTTCTTGCAATACAAAGTTTTAAAAGTCATTACTAATACAGGATGGTGCATGGGATGCTTCGCCTGTGTGAATGGTCTGGGCAAAGTGAGGAAATTTGAAAAAAAAACCCCTTTATTAATATATTTTTGCTTTGTAATCCTCAAGTGAGTCACACCAATTTCAAGTTAGATGTGATACAGAAGGAAGGGAAGTAGCAACACAAATGTAAGGTAACTTGACAGGGTAAAGAATAATTGGGGAAAAGTTTGTAGCTAATACAGATGAATTAAAGAAAAAAAATGTGTTTTCCCACAGACATAATGAAAAATCTGTTGTCTTGAGAAGGGCTTTGGCCAGTTGTTGGAAGTGAGGACAGAGGTTTAAAACTTGGGTGGAAGGAGGGGAGTCCCCACTGGGTGAAAATTTGCTTTTTGCCCACTTTTGATGAACTTCAGAGGGTAGAATGATTTCAGCAGATGCATTTATTTGTCTGACTTTGCTGCCTGGTGCCACACAGTGAGGTATTAACCATCACTTTAAATTCTTCTCGCTTTGAGTCATCCCATCCTGTGTATAATTTGAACAGGTTTTTGTGTAATTATTTCTCTCAATAATTACCATTATACAATTGCTATAGCTGCCAGTTTTGTTTTTGTCTCCTGCCAGAGACCAGCAGAAATGTATTACACGTTAGTGTAACTTATGATCTTGGATTCGTGTTTAAAATGCATGGAATATTTTTCATCTTCTGTTTGAGGCAATACCTCATCTGGGATCATATCTCACAGTGTAAGTTTACACTGAGTAAATGGATGCCTTTTACTGCAAATGCAGTGAAAGAGAAAAGGATACAAGAAATAAATAAAATCTAAATTTCAAAGGCATTGGAGGGCCAGTGAATATTGATGGCTACAGGTAGTGACCTGGCACATCTGGACAGTCCTGCAGAGAGGTTTGTGTAAGATCCCCTTTCCCTCTTAAATAAATTGGATTTGGCCATCATTGCAGCCCTTTGTTGCTGTCTTTTGATGAGGATTCTAGGAAATTGGTTTGATGGCATGTGTGGTTTGCTGGCAGGGAGAACAAACTGGAATTTGCAGGCACAAGTGCTCCTAGTGGATATCAAATTCCAGAAGTTGTGCTCTCCAAGAAAAAGTTCCTTAGCTTTGAGTTTTCTGTGTGTGTGTTTGGTTTTACCCCCAGGGTAGGTGGGAATAGGCGCGGTAGGATGGAGGAAAGGGGTGGGAGACCTTTGAAGTCTTTTAAAGTTTGGGAGAAGAAAATTTTTGGTACCTAATCCACCTGTAAAAAGCCAATGCTAAGTTGGGTACACAGAAGACAGGAGGGGAACCTTTATGAGGAACAGTGAAATAGCAAAATGATGCCTCATTGTTCTAAATGAATGCATGATGCTTTTTAAAAACTGATTTATGGCTATCTCCTGACAAGGGTAATTAGAGATAAAACAGTTTGATCCCGTGAGTCATGCTGAAATTTTCTTTCAGTGACAATTAAAATTGGAATGCAAAACAAAAGAGAGAAAAAGGAAAAAAAAACACCCCAAGAATATTTGGTGCATGTAGGTATGAACATTTTAAAGAGATGCAGGTTTGCATAATGACAAACAATTAATAATTTCAGGGAGCACAGGGTGATTGGAGGAGAGCAATCAGGTCCTCTGTGTCCATTTTGGGGGTCAGGCAAGTGGGAACTTGGGCACCAAACTCTTCTTTGCCTTTTAGTGTTTTAAGTCAGCAAACAGGCTGAGTGTGCAGATGCATTTGATTACTGATGGCCATTGTGACATGAGCAGCACCATGATTTATTAGAATGGCTGCTGACTGGGCTTCCAAGAAAAGGTAATTGTTTCAGAATTATCCCCACAATTAATTTAACATGTGTGAAGTCCATTAACTGCAACTCCAAGCCATGGGATCCATGGGATGGAAATGTTCACAGCAAGAGCTGAGGTTTGGGGTGGGAAGGATGGGCCTCTGAATTTCAGGGGAGTCTGAGTGGGGATTGGGTTTTTTCTGGCTCTTTCTGAATTCCTCCAAACCCATAACTGATTATTCCATTCCCCTGAAATGCCAGTGTGCATCAGTGGATGGAAATGTTGATGAAAGGGACACATCAGTGATGCAAAGGTGCTTGGACTGTGCCAAGAGTAGCTTTTTGAACGTGGTGGGATGTGTTTTAACACATTATCATCATTGATCCTTAGTCATCCTTGTGTTTTAATGCTGCTGTTGGACAGGGATAAGGTGTCAGGCTATTGTAAGAAATCTGTGTTAGCAGAAGTGCTGCCTGTACTGTACCATGAAATGCTCACAAACACCATGTGCAGTTTGCACCCTCAGCAAACACAAAATACGACTCGTGACATGGTGAATTTTGAGCAGAATTAATCCTTACTCAGTCATTCAGCAATGAGAAATATTGAGTTGTTTTTCTTAAGGATTAGGAAAATTCTTTTGGAAGGAGACAAACATTTGTCCCTGCTGGAAGCTCCTTCAGCTGTAATGCATCATTGTGCCTGACCAGCCCTAGAAACCTTGGAAAGACAAAATATGTACAAGCTGGTTGTTAAGCATATGTGATATGTTTTGCCTCGTCACCTGGCAACGAAAAGGTTTTTCTAAACAAATTTCACACATTGCCAAAATTCCAACTTTTTTGAAACACGTAAGCTGCTTATTTTTTATTTATTTCTTTCCCCTTTGTCAAACGCAGCCGAAGGTACATCTCTCTCAGAAGAGCAAATGTTAGTGTTTCTACCAGGGAAGGAAATAAATTTTGTAAATTTAATTCACTCAGCATTACATACTTCATGTAACAGCATTGGGACTGTATGACAAGATAGAATATACACTGTCTGTGGAGTGATTCATAGCCTGTCCTACAAGTGTTTTAAAATTAACAAACAAATCGACACCAAGAAACCTTTGATTGACCTGAATTCAGCAAATGAGCATAAAATTAAAAGAAACAAGCCTGGCTCACTACAAAGTTTAAATAACAAAAAAAATAATAAAAGCTGTGAGGATTGTGAAGGCCCTTGAGGGGAAGCTGTATGATGAGCAGCTGAGGTCACTTGGTCTGTTCACCTGGAGGAGAGTGAGGGAGGACCTGTCCCAGTCTTCAGCTTCCTCAGGAGGTGAAGAGGAAGAGCAGACAGTGATCCCTTTTCTCTGGTGATCAGTGACAGAGTCTGAGGGAATGGCTGGAGCTGTGCCAGGGGAGGGCTTTAGTTTGGATTTTGGGAAAGGTTCTCCCCCCAGAGGGTGCAGGGTCCCCAGGGAATGATCACATTCCCAAGGCTGCCACAGCTTCAGGAACATTTGGACACCACTCCAGGGATGCCCAGGGTGGGATTGTTGAGGTGTCTATGCAGGGCCAGGTTGAATTTGGATCCTTGTGAGTCCCTTCCAACTCAAGATATTCCATGATTCATAATCTCTGTATCTACATATTGTTTTGAAGGAATATGAAGAGAAGTAAAAGTTAGTAATTTTTCACGTTGCAGAACATTTAGCCTAGAAATGATCGCATCACTGGCTGACGCAGCTCAAAGTGTTTAGGTTGGAGGGTGAACAAACCCACTGAGATAGCATTCCTTAAGTTTGAATGAAAGGTTTTAAGGACAATACTTCAAATTGCAGTGGGAAAGCTGCATTGCTGCACTTGGGCAGGCTTTAATAACCTCATACATTTGGGTGCCTCCTTAATCCGCCAGCTGCTTTCTCTTATCAATGTATTTATCTTGTGCCATCCTCCTCCCCTGTGCCTGGCAGGGTCAGTGCTGATCCAAGCCAGTGCTGATGGGATTCCAGCCCATTACCACGCCGAGGGGGGCTGGGATTTGGGTGCACAATGGGGTGTGACACCTCTGAGTGAGGGGAGGCAGCTCCTGTAAATGACAACGCTCCGGTAATGACACGCGGAGTTTGGAGCCAGCGCTGCTGAGGGGATCTCTGAGCTGGGAGGTAGAAAGGTGATGCCCAGGATATAAAGATGGGTGGTTTCCATGTGTTTCATGCAGGATTTCACCAGTTCCATGCCACCATGACTGGCACCAGCATGACAAAAATGATGGGTTGTCACTGGATGGGCACTCCATGATGTAGCCACAAGCACCGTTGGCGTTGTGCTGCCAGGAAAAGTGTTGAGATTTTTAATTACCTTAATGGTGAACTAAAAAGTGTTTCTAGTGCCATGAAGAGAGCAGGAAAGGGCTGTAAAATGCTAAAACAATGGCAGGCTCCTCGCTGAAGGATGCAGCACGTTGTAATAATGCGGTGCGTTTCGAAAAGATCTGTATTTTTTCAAAGACAAACATCAAACAGAAGGAAAAAGGTTATGTCACCTTCACCCTCACAGTACTGTCATTTATATGCTATCAGCTCATTAAATTCACATTAAGATACTCCATGGGACTTTAGGAGCTATTAGTGCACCTAAAATGGCATAACAAAATCTCAGTTCACTTTAAGAGAGATGGCATTGCGACATTTTGTATTTCATCACTGAATTATTATAGTCTCAGATGCATTCTGCTGTGATGGTAATGGAAGGAGGAATACTAGAGAGGAAAGCTGTCCATTTGTTTATCCCCAGGGAGAGAAAAAAGAAAGTTTGATAAAAAACTAGAGTGAAATAAAGCATTAACAATTTAACCCCTGTAGCAATGCTAAAGAACACGCAGGATTTTTTTGTATTCTGCTTTTCAGGATGTTTAAAATAAAGAAAGAAGGGAAATTTTGTATGTAGGGACTCGCTCCAGGCAATGGAAGGTGCAGCAAATGTACTGCATGAATGCAGACATCTGAGTCCTTTATAGGTGAAGTATCTCATGACAGCCATAAAATACCTTCCTTCGAATCAATTCTCATGATAAAAATGGTTATTGTGATTAAAGTTGATGTTCTTGTTAGTTTGCTGTTGCTTTTTCCCCCTTTGCTTTCATCAGAAAATAAGTGTGCTCCTCTAGGTAAATCTACAACCTTGTGTTTATAAATCCCACGTGGGATAATTCCCAGGCTCAGGAAAGAATAAGGAAAAGTGAAGCCATATCAAGTTATCATTGAAGAGTTAATATATATTTATTCATAAATACTAAGCAAACACTACACTGCTTGATAAATATTAATTAAAAAAGAATATCTGAATTGATGAATATGTATATTTATGTTTTGTATTTGGAAAATAGCTTGATTTGAGGATGCTTTTTCTGCACAGTAACAGCAGCTGTACATGAAATACAAATAAATAAATACATTACAAATAAATAGATAATATGTATTGAAGGGTAGAGAATCAGTTAAATTCAGTTTTTGAGGCAAAGATAATTTTCTTATAAGTGTGTGAATAATCAAAAAAATCAGAAGTGAGATGAAGAATGCTCAGTCATTTTATGTAATATATTTTTCTTAATACCTAGTTAGAATTATTTAGAAAACATAATAATTCCTTAGAAGTTCTTCCTTCCCTTACCAAAGAAAATTTCCATGAACCTAGCCTCACATGGAATAAAAGGCATCAGAAGAGGAGGGAAATTTGAGATTCAAAATGTCCAATGTGCACATTCACTGGGGGTGAAACTCATCCCTGTGTGAGAGCCAGGACCAACTTAAAACTTCCAAAATCCCTTTTAACTGCAAGGATCTGACACAGAGAACTTTGGTGGAGCAGAAGGGAATCTCTTCATTGGAGAGGGAACTCAAAGACTTTGGCAGAGCATTGAAGGAGAAAGCTCAAGGTTTTGAAATTAGAGGAAAGCAGAAAAAGAATAATAATAATAATCACTGGATAAATGCACACTGAGCACCTGCTAAATTTAATTTTTGCTACATTAAGAGCGTAATCTCTTTAATACAGTGATTTTGGCGCTTTTTAGATAATTCACCTGTTGGAAAGCGCACGACTCTCCAGTTTTATCATCAGGGAACACCTCTGGAGTGGTGACTCTGCAGGCTGAAACCAGACCTTGGAGAGAGTTTTCTGTCAGATAGAAAAGATGTGTTGCACTTAAACCCTTGGGTTTTACCAGCTTTTGTTGGTTTTCCCTTCCCTGGAGTTATGGGATCCTGATGGTGTTGGATGCTGACCTGAGCACTGGGAATCTTGGGAAGCAGCACAGTTTGTTCCTGTTAATTAACACAGAGGAATTAATAGGGAATTTTTTCCAGTCTGGAGTAGGATTTTTAAAGGTCTGGTGAAGATTTACAGTCCCAGTGTTATTGCTAAAGAGCACTAAATTTTAACCTCTCTTTCAGGCAGTGGTGGAGTTGAAGCCATTAGGAGTTGTTGCACATAAACAGGGGATTTGACATTTAGGGCTATTTGGGGCAAAAATCAGGACTAGTTGTGTAATTTTGGGGAAATTGTGGGACAACTTAAAGGAAGATGTCAAACCCAAAGAATGTAAGGTGACTGATAGATCCATCTGGTGAAGGTGGCTGAAAATGTCTGTATTTTAAGTGTTCTGTTCTTTAATTGCCTTAAATTGCAAATTAATTGAATAGTTGGACAAAAAGACAACAATATTTAGATTTATTTGTATGTTTATTTCCAAAAGAAAAGAGTCAAAGTGTGAAGAAAACAAAAGTCAACCTTTTTTTGGTACTTGCCCTATTACCAGTGACATATTCAGAGATGCATATTTAGAAGCAATTTTGTTTTTTCCAAGGGAAATCTCTGTGATCAGGTGAAGAAATTCAAGCCTGGAAGCTGTGGTCAATTTGATCCAAACACTGCAGGAGCAGTTGCACCAAGCTCACAAATTTTAAGGTTTAAGTCATATTTTGTGACCCCTTTGTCATGGATTATGGGTTGAATCCATGAAAACTTGACCATCTCTGTAGAAATATAGTTTTCTAACCCATTACACCATTTATTTTAAGCTCGGTTTAGATTATATACCAATTTAGATTTTGTTCACATACATTTATTTAGATAGAAGTAGTTCTTGCTGCTCTTCAGTGGCAACGTGGTTGTGTAGAAGCCACTCTTGCCATCAATGGATGAATTAAACTTTGACTCCATGTGCTGGCTCAGATGGAAGATGGCTTTGGACCCACACAGCTTTAAATCCAGAAAATAATTTCTTCCCAGAAGTTCATGTCTTGGCAGGGAATGTCCTGCAGCAAAGCAGCTCCAGCACAGCAAATTTGGAGCAGAAGAGCCTCCAGTGCTGTTGAGAAGACTGGGAGAAATCTTTGTTGTGCTTTTTTCCCAAACCCAGCATAACAGTCAGGTCACTGAGAATCACATTGGGTCCAAAATTGATCAGAGTTGACTAAAATTGTCCCTCCCAAAGGAAATGCCAAGGGCAGAAGGACCCACTGCTACTCCAGGCTGAGGGCACGGGCTGGGTGCTGTGGATGAGCACGTGGCAGAATTGTTGTTTTCCATCTTGTTACACTTCAAAACCCCAGTGTGAGCCTTTTATCAGCTGAAATAAAGAAATAAAATAAACTTAGACATCACACCCTAGACCAGAGTGGCTGATTTTACACCAAGAGATACAGCGACTGTGATATTTAATAGCATTCAGGGATATCTAATTTGAAATATTTTCATCAGGTCCAAATCATTCATGTTATTTGTTTGCTCTTATAAAGCACCTTTTATTTCACATCTCTCTTGGCCACCCAGGCCCTGTTAAATGTCTTGCACTGTGTCTTAGTGATCTTTAATATTTATTTTGAAAGGTGAAGCACAGTCTATCCTCTATTCTTGCTTAACCACCTAAGCCAAAAATCCCCTTCAGTTGGTAAAGAGCTTAATTTTGCACCTAGTTTTTTTGTCACACCTCATGACAGGGAGCAGATAATCATTACTGCCACTAATGGCCCTGTTAATCCTCTCACAGGTATTCACTGAAACTGCTGGAAGTCACTGTTGCTGTGGCTGATCTAGGGCTCAGTAGCTGGGAATTATGTGGTGTGTCAAGGGAAAAAATGGGGGATGTTATTGCTGTAAATTGTTCTTACAGACCTGCACAGCTCTGTGACATCTGCAGGACCCACTGTGCTCTCAAAAGCTGAATTTAAACCGATCAGAAGTTAAAGCAGGACCTGCTTGGGTTGGTTTGCAGAATCCACCCCACTATCCCACTCCCATAATGTTTTAATTTCCTCAGGCAGCAGTTGGAGAGGACTGGAATTGGATAAATTGAGCTGAATGAATTAATGCTTTTTAAAGAATCACATAATCATAGAGCAGCCTCAGTAAGAAGGGACCAGAGAGATCATTTCACGGGCAGGGACACCTTCCACTGTCCCAGGTTGCTCAGAGCCCCATCCAACCTGGCCTTGGGCACTTCCAGGGATCCAGGGGCAGCCACAGCTGCTCTGGGCCTCACAGGAAAGGATTTTTCCTAATACCTCACCTAATATCTAATCTGCTGTCAGTCTGAAGCCATTCCCCCTTGTCCTGTCCATCCAGCCTCTCGTAAATTGTCTCTCCCCAGTCCTTGCAGGCTCCTGGAAGGCCACAATGAGCTCACCCCAAAGCTTCTCTTTTTCCAAGATGAACAATCCCAGCTCTCCCAGCCCTTTTCCCCAGCAGAGCTGCTCCATCTCCCTGCCCATCTCTGAATTTCTCCTTTGGCAGCTCCAGCAGCTCCAGGTCTTCCCAGGGCTGGGGCAGCTCTGCAGGTAGGGTCTCACCTGAGCAGGGCGGAGTTCAATTCCAATTCCCAATTCCCCTTCCCTGACTGTGGCTGTGGTCATCCCTTCCTCCTCCATGTCCAGCTGAGCCCCAGTGTCAGGGCACAACAATATTCTGAGCTGTTTTGGGCTGTTTTTTGCACTAACATCCTTCAGCAGACAGGAGAGATCCTGATCTGCCCTCCTCCTGTGGCTGCACACAAGGTTCTGTATCAATAAGAAAATTATTTGTGTTATCTCGGTCAATTAAGGAGGGTATTTAGAAATAATGAGGTGAAGCCCAGAGCTGTAAGGTGTGGTATGTGCTTTTACAAAACAAACAAACAAATTATAAGCATGGGAAATTCATCCCAGCCTGAATGATGAATAGCAACTTAAGTTAAATATGTAAGCAGTAATATTCAGTGAAATGTAGAGTAAAATTAAAAAAGAGAACCCCATCTCAGAGTGAACCTCGAGTTAAATCAGAAAGGAAAAAAAAAAAATAGAGATTTGCGGGGCTTTTTTTTTCTGGGGGAAAAATAAATCTAAAAGGTCACAGCATGTCTCTAACTTATGTGGACATGGCTGGAGGGAAATGCTGTGTGCAGAGCTCTGCCATGGACTGCAGGCTGCAGCTCAAAGCAGTAATTGTGAGTGATCAGCCAGTGCACTTGTCTGAGGCAGAAGACCCTGGATGTTGGGATTCCTGGGGGAAAATCACTGCCATTGGTGCTGAGATACAGCTCTGGATCGTGGCCAAATCCCCAGCTGGACCCTGCACCACCACAAGAGTAAGAGTTCTGTGACATTTTCTGGCGTTTGATAAGGCACATTTACGTCTTTAGCCATGGCTGAGTCTTGCTTGGGGTTTGGCTGTGGGAGTGAGTTACTGTGGCTTGACAAATTAACAGGCATCAGATGAGCCCCAGAAACCAATTTGGTGCACCCTCATGGCCTGGGGATATGGGAAGGTAAAATACATTGTAAGAAAAAGAGAGAGGGAGAAAGAGGGAAATAGAAAGAGAGAGAGAGAGAAAGGGGGAAATAGAAAAAAAGAGAGAAAGAGAAAGAAAGAGGGAAATAATAGAGAGAAAGAGAAAGAAAGAGGTATATGGACATCTGGAGTGTGAGTGCTGTAATGGTCTGTAATTGGGCAAGACAATGAAATTTATGTCTAAAACTCTGCCACTATAAACAGGAACTGCAGGGCCATAAGGGGAAGACCACTTGGACTAAAATCTTGGGTTAAAACAAGTTGCAGACAGCAGAAAACAACACCTGAGTCTAGAAGAGGTCAAAATACATAAGAGCCGTAAAAGGAATGATTACAAATCAATACAATAAAAGTGATAAATTGGACTAAAATAATAGAAATGTTGGAGAAAATCATATTATAAAACTGTATAAATCAAGAATTGACCAGGGTGGCCACAGGTCCAAGAGTAGTTTCAGGTCTTGCTGGTCGCACTCACTGCTAGATCAGATTTCAAAACATTTATTTGTGCTTGACAAAACCCACCCTGGTCCACGTTTACTTGTATGAACATTTATTAAGCCACAAAAAGCAAAAACCTGCTGTCCTTAACTCAATTCTGATTGCCAGTAGGGAATTGAAGTTGCAGGGATGAGACATGGCCCTGGGGTGCTTGGGGAATATTGTCTTCTCATTGGTGGAATGTTGGAAAGAGATGTCTTGGGAGGAATTTAACAAACCCGCATGTGAAGGAAAACACTGTATTTGTTGGGGTTTTAACTGCATGCATACATTTTAATTTTATTTCTTTTAAAATAATGGGACATTTCAGTACATGACACAAATGTGTATGATCTGCTTTTAACTTAAATCTGGTCTAAGCACAAATAAGGGGTGCAGCCAAGATAAAGTGATATTTAAAGCTATACACTCCACCATCTACCTTTATAACTATAAAATTATAAATAAATCTGATGGTGGTTAACTGGGGGATGTGGGCAGTCCTACTCACAGCCTGAAATGTTGACCTGGTGCTGAGGTGACAATATCTGACCCCTGGCAGGTGAGAGGGTTTCAGACAAGTCATGTTTACCCTGGCTGCGTCTCATTTAACCCATAAAATAGGAAAAATTAACTATGCTTGTGTCCTCTAGGAAATCTTGGGATTTGCTGCTGAGCAGGATATCCCTGTTTCATAGGAACCCAGCCAGGTTTATAACTCTGGTTTGTAGCTTAGGAAAACATGTAACAAAAAAGAAGAAAATTCAGTGTGGAACATCGATGACCACTCTAATAAATACTTTTATTTTTTTAATAAAATAAAATAACAAGCAGGAGCATTTCAGAGTTTCACTAGGGCTGTCTGTTATTCCTATTATTTAGTTATATGTCAGGCTTAAATCAAGACCCACACCAGACAGAACCTGCTGTCTGCTCTCCCTGCCTGACAACATTTTTTTGATGAGAACTTGGACTCTCCCTGGTGATGAGAGGAGCTGTTCCTGAGCTCATCTGTCGGTGCAGGATCTGCCTCCAGAGCATCCAGCAGCCCGGCAAGGTCTGAAATGAATCTGTCAGCGCACTGACCTCGCCTCTGCCCTTACTCCAAGCGCATGCATTGCTAGATATCAACAATCTAAACACAGCTAAAACCCTGAGCAACCAAAACATCAACAATCAAAACAACAAATGCATTTGTTGCATTAGCTGACAGCACCCATAATGTCACTGGACAAATATGTAAATACTGACCTAAATCCCTTCTGCTGGAGACTTTTGTGCTCGCTTTAAATTGTTGGGAGAGACAGCGGCTCCAGCGTGGATAGCCCTGGGTCTGAGCAGGACCCTCAGTGCCCACATGGGCACTCCACGGGGCTTCAGGGAGCCCTGCTGGAAGGAGGGTTTCATTCTTGTGGGTTTTGGCACCGCTCGTTAGCATTCAATTAATTAAAACCAAACTTCTAATATCTCTTGGCCGGGTTCGAAGAAGTAGACATCTGAAAACTGGAGTGCTGGCCCAATCCATCAGTTAGTTGGACATTAATTGCATTTTTTCCCACTGACTTCAGGAGCTGGGGATCAAACTGAATGTGGTAGTCTGGGTGGAATCATATTTTTTTGCTGCTGGGCCCAAAAGGCTTTCCTAGGTGTTTCCTGAAGTGGGGTGATGAACATGAATGTTCCTTTCCATCAGGAAGCAGGAGAACAATGCCTTGGTGGTGGCTGAACAGGGTATTCCAGCTTCTACAAGTTAATTTGCAGCACCAATGAAATTGATATCAATTGAAATCTCATTTTTAGCCTTTTGGCTGAGCAGGGAGTGCTCATTTTATCCACCATTGCCTCTTCCCCAAAAAGCAGGAGGGGCTGATGGTGTGGGTCAAGATGAAACTGAAAGGCTGGATGTGTTTTTAAATTTTTAAACATCCAAGGAAGGGTTTTTGGCAGTAATAATGAAAATATCTGCACTGTACAGTTAGCTGGGACACAAATTTATGTATCAGCGCTGTTGATTTTAGTTTATAGTTACCTGTGTCCACATAAATGGAAAAACAGTAGTCAGTTCATCAAAATCATTAAGCATTCAACCAAATCTTTATATTGCAATCCCTTGCATAAAAGAGACTTAAAATAGTTGAAAAAGTTTATTTCCCCTCAGATAACACTTTTTTTTGGTAAGGCTTAGCCAGCTGCTGATGTTAATAACTTTGTATAAATTTTAATTCATTCTGGAGCACCTTTTCCCCACCACGGTGGTGCTCACCTCGAGGGAGGCAGCATTCCCTGGCTCCTGTAGATCTGTGATCTGCTCTATGCACAATATTAAGTATTTGTGGTATTTCCAAACGTTTAACTCAGACTGATTTCAGCAGGAGCCAGGCAGCTCGCTGCCTTCTGGGATCCCTGATGCAATTTGCTGTGTATAAAACAGCCATAATGCCATTTACCTGCCTCAGTGAGGTTTTATGGGGATAAAACTAAAGCTGGAATTGTCCTTACGAGTGTTTCTGACAGCACACTCCTCAGCAGCTTTTTTGGGAAAGCATTTTCAGCTGCTGTGCTGTGAGGAGGTGTGGAGGGAAGCAATTTATTGTGATTTTAAGGGAGGTGAAAACAAGAATTTAAGATTCTCTATTGATGTTTGCAGTGTTTAGCAATTTATTGTGATTTTAAGGGAGGTGAAAACAAGAATTTAAGATTCTCTATTGATGTTTGCAGTGTTTAGCAATTTATTGTGATTTTAAGGGAGGTGAAAACAAGAATTTAAGATTCTCCATTGATCTTTGCAGTGTTTAGCATTTCTGTGGGCGGTATTTCTATTTGGAATAATTTTAAACAGCAATCTGGGTGATTCTAAACATGATTGGAAGTGATTGTTGAATTCTAAACTGGGTAGGGTTGGAAGGGACCTTAATGTTCATCCAATTCCATGGGCAGGGACAGCTTCCACTATCCCAGGTTGTTCCACTCTTATTTTGGTCTGTGATAGTGAAAATAGAATAAAATCCTTTTTTCTCTGTTACAGGGAGACTCTCCAGGGTCTTGTGCAAATTCATGTTTGGAACTTTCCTGTCAGTTCTGTCATTTCACCTCAATTCTCCTCACTTTCAGCATCAACACATGAAGGGAAAAAAAAAGCATTGCTTAAACACACATTCTCCCCCACTGAAATGACAGGTACTTATAAATATAAACACAATAAAATACCTGAGAAAACAAATAGTGTTTGAACACTTCAAATATTTGGTTTCTCATACGATTATGGAAGTGCAGCAAGTCGCTGCTTCTCTATAATGCTGAAAGTAACATTTTTAATAGAAAGTTCTGTTATCTGCTCCTGTGTAATTTCTTCTAAAATACTAAATAGCCAAGGAAATTTTTCATTTGTAATGTAATTTAAATCTGGATTTTATTTTTGATTCTGGTCGAGGTTAACTTTGATGTTTTCAAAATGAATTTCAAAGACCATTTATTCAGCTAATTTTGAAGGCAAAAACAGACTGAAACTTTTATCCCAGTTGGTAAGCAGCTATCCCCTAGTTTTATTCAAGTTTTCACATAAAAACGCCAGTCGGGAATAAAACTGACAAATATATTCAATCAAAGATGGAATATTTTTTTTCCTCTTAAGTTGCAAATGGCTTCATTAAAATAAAAGCACCACCTTAGGGATTGCATAAAGCAGAATATTGGTACCTAAATGGTATTTATGACTCGGCTAAATGTAAAGTGAATTAAAATTTAAAGGATTATAGTCAGGTAGGCCAGAGAGGGATGTCCATTAAGGAGATGAAAGGACCTGCTGTCCCCAGTGACAGGCGCACGGCGGGCTGCTGGTCAGGCACCTCCACACTTAGTGCCACTGGAAATGGAAATATCCTGCGTGAACCCTGAGCTGCTTGGGGGGGTTACTGCAGGCAGAGAAAGCAAAATCCTCCTGCAAACATTCAGGATGGGCTTAATTTTATGTACATTTTGTGTGTATGAAATGTAGAGTTATGTGAGTGTAGGTAGAATTATATCTGTATATGAAATGTGTATAATCTCTGTAATAATATATATTATTAATATATAATTATCACTAATAATCAGATAATTAATAGAATTTCTATATTTTATAGAAATATATATAATATATACATATATTTTATATAAATAATATTATATTATGTATCATTATATATAACTATATATTGTTTATGATAAATAATATAGAAAATATATACTATAGAGTATATATTATAGTCATTATAATGTGATAACTCTATAAAAAATAATCTCTATCTTTCATATATAATATAGTGCAATATATTATCTATTATATCTATTTATTATATATGTATAATATATAATATATATATGTATAATATATAATATATATATGTATATGTATGTATATACAATATATGTATAATAATATAATAAGTCTATAGTCAATAATCTCTATATTTTCTGTAGAGATTAATGATTGAAATATATTATATTTTACATTATATATATAATTTATAATGTATAATATAATCTATAATCTATAATCTATAATCTATAATCTGTAATCTATAATATTGCAAGATATATTAAATCTGTTTATTATATATATATTTTAAATCTAGATATACATTATATATATTTGTATCATATAAATATATATCACATCAAATTGTATATAGATATGCATTATATTTAGATATAAAATACTGCTAGCACTAGCAGGAAATTGTTGATGAAGAAGAAAAACACAGTTAATTATTTAAATTATAACCTATTTCAGGGTAAATTCATTAAAATAAATTTGTTTTACACATACCACGACAATCTCTGCTGTTTCCCCCTCTTAGTAAAAAGCCCAAACTGAATTTTAAGGTATTCATAAGATGCGGAAGAGCAAGGAGCTTTCACAGTTAATCTACCAAAGCACACGTGGAATATTTTATGTGGGCAGAGAGCTGCTGGGTTCGTACTTCATTTGCACACACTGGCATGGGTGTGTGGCAATTCCTCATTTTCTGTCTTAAAGAATGCCATGATCACAGGTGGTTTGGGTTGGAAGAACCTTGAAGCCCATGCGGTGCCACCCCTGCCATGGGCAGGGACACCTCCCACTGTCCCAAGGTGTTCCAAGCCCTGTCCAGCCTGGATTTGGGCACTGCCAGGGATCTGGGGCAGCCACATGGAATTTTAGAGGAGTGAACAAAAGAAAAGGGGTTTATAGAGGAATGAACAAAAGAAAAACGGGTTCTGGTGGGCAAAGGCAGAGGGAGATGCATCACCAATCAACAAACCTGTTCCAGGTGAGTGGCTCAGAGTGGTCACTGAACATTGCTTGGAATAAAGGAATGTAGGGAAAAGTGAACCAAACCCACTCCATTTATGAGGATAAATTCTGAAATAGTTCACTTTCCTGTCTCTTGTCAGTTGGTTTGCAGGATGATAACCATAAAACTGCACTGCAGAGATTTGAATATAAGATGCCATGAAAAAAATAGAGTGTATGAGAAACATGTCTTTAATCTGAGGCACAAAAATAAAACAAAGCTATGGATGAACTGTGCTAATTGCACTTATGGGGAGCTGACTCATAAAAGTACCAGACTGACACCAGCCGAAATCACACACAAAAAAATGCAAACAGAACATTTGGAAGTAACTTTTGAAAAGGTTAATATTTGCTAAGGAAGGGGAATCATACCCTGGGGGAAGGATGTGCAAACTGCTCTTGGAGCAGAGAGGGCTCCACTCACGGCTGGGGCCAAGACAGAAATGTGGAGTTTGTACAGAATGGGGTGGCAATCCCTGCGAGAGGATGCCAGGGACACAGCAGGGAGACTCAGGAAAATCACATTTTTATTTCAAAGCAATGTGTTATGGGAGGCTTGCTTGAAAATTATCAATTCTGCCCAGCTCAAGGGAAACCACTTTATGAAGCTTGACTTGAGTTAACTCTGTGTTTAGAAGGGGTTTTGGGGTTATAAATATTTTATAAAAAACAAGGAATTGTTTGTCAGAAAGTTCCAAAATTCATCATCAGCATGTGCTGGGAAAAACTCCATTCAGGGATGGAAGCTGAACTCCTGCAGCCAGAGGTGGTCTGGACAGAGCTTTAAAAGGAGCTGGGAAAGCTCAACTTCCCTCAATATCCTTAAAAAGGTTTTATTGTAAGGTAGAAGCTAAAAACTGGAGAGTGAGAGGCTCATTTATTTCTCTGGGAAATAGAATGGGAAGCACAGCAGGAAAACACTCAGCAGATTGGGGGGCACAAGAGAAAATGGATACAGGAAATAATTTCCATTACCTGGAAGGACAGAAACACCTGGGAATGCTGATGTCAAACACTTCTCTGCTGCAGGATGCCCCAGAAGGGATCTGGCAGGTCGCTGTGTACTTGTACACATTTAGCTGGCCCTTTATTAGAGTGTTTCCACAAAAATATCAATTGGGCAGTGACTCTGCACTTGAGGTAGGTGGAAATAAAATTCATTTTTAACCCCTGGAGGTGTTATAAAGTGTTATGTTTATAGAAGGCATGGGGATGACGCTGGTGCATTTTGCAAAAAAAAAAAAAAAAATCCTTTATCATGAAGAAGTTCACAGGACTTAAGGAGGAGAATGTAAAGAACCCAGGAGTTAGGCTGGGGTGGAAACTGTTGAAGGAGAATTCTGCACAGAGGAGCAGTGGGTGAGACTGCAGTCTGTATGATTCCCTGCCATGAGGAAAAGAGAATTTTGCCTGCAGGGAAAAATTCTGTTCTCCCTCCTTACTTTGAGTAAATCCCAAGGGATGCCCCCAGAGAAAACTCCTCACAGTCCAAGCTTTACTGCATCACTTTGCTGGGCAGGCTGTGCCTTCACACGCCCAGACACAGATTTAATGCATAGATCTGCAGTGCTCTCCTCCCCTCCCACCCCAGAGAAACTGAGCTCCTGCAGATGCAGCTGTGGGTCATTTTTGGGGCCATCTCAAGCTGATTGCCATGTCCTGGCAGGGTGTATGTGGCAGAAAGATTTTTGGGGGTCATTTTTGGGGCCATCTATAACTGATTACTGTGTCCTTGCAGGGTGTATGTGGCAGAAAGCTTTTTGGGGATCATTTTTGGGGCCATCTATAACTGATTACCATGTCCTGGCAGGGTGTGTGTGGTGTGGCAGAAAGCTTTTTGGGGATCATTTTTGGGGCCATCTCAAGCTGATTACCATGTTCTTGCAGGGTGTATGTGGCAGAAAGCTTTTTGGGGATCATTTTTGGGGCCATCTCAAACTGATTGCCATGTCCTTGCAGGGTGTGTGTGGTGTGACAGAAAGCTTTTTGGGGATCATTTTTGGGGCCATCTATAATTGATAACTGTGTCCTTGCAGGGTGTGTGTGACAGAAAGCTTTTTGGGGATTATTTTTGGGGCCACCTCAAGCTGATTGCCATGTCCTGGCAGGGTGTGTGTGGCAGAAAGTTTTTTGGGGGTCATTTTTGGGGCCATCTCAAACTGATTACTGTGTCCTTGCAGGGTGTGTGTGGTGTGGCAGAAAGCTTTTTGGGGATCATTTTTGGGGCCATCTCAAGCTGATTGCCATGTCCTTGAAGGGTGTGTGTGGTAGAAAAGTCTGTCCAGGATTATGCAGGGAGAGGAGTCCCTTCAACAGCTGTGCTTTGTACAGATGAGGAGTCAGGGTAGCAATGCATAGGAAAAGCTTTTGGTTTTGTTTATTTGGTAGTAAAGGAAAAAATAAAAGAATTCTTGCTTTGAAGCAGGTCATTGTTAGAGGAGAGTTTTGTTGTTTGAGTGTTTAATGCCTCTCAAGGCGGAGACACACCTGAAGGACATTTGCTAATGGGATTGAAAAAGTGGTTGGTGCAGGCTGGAGTTTCAAATTAAGGTCATCAAAGGTAAAAATTGGGGTGGGATCGGGCTGGTGCTGCTCACCTGGGACAGTGATGGCTGAGGAGCAGCAGCTGGGCTGAACCTCCTGCAGTAAATTCACCCTGGGTGCCAGGGATGGAGGTTTGCTGTGTGCTCCCATCACACCAGAGAGAGATCCTGGAGAGCCACCATCTCCTCCTTCTGACCCTCATCTGCAGCTCAAAGTAGGTGTGATTTATCTTTATCTTTTGTCCCTTTGATGGATTTTGTACAGACTCCATGGTGTTGTCTGCCTCAGTTTTGGAGGATTTGAATTAAACCTGTCTGGTGTTAATAATGAAGAGAAATTTAAGGCTTGGTGTAGCTCTGAGCTTTAGGGTGAGTTTGACCCTGTAACTCCTTTTTTGTGGTCCATGAGGACCAAAAGGCTTTAAATTTAGGTTTTTTTGTAATGAAACTGGAAAGTATTTTCAACAGAGGGAATTCACAGTGGTTGTGGAAGGTAGAAATGATTGCTGTGTCTTAGAGAGCTGCTCTTTGCTTTTCTTTTATATACAGATATGTATTATATTTAGATATAAAGTTTAATTTAATCTTGATTTTAGGCTTGGTTTTGGCGGGGTAAGTGGCCGTTGGAGCTGTAGCATTTTCTGTGCCGTGCTGGAGAGATTTTTTAGAAGTTTTATTTCCATTTCCATGTCAATGTCTGGCTTTTCTGTTCTCCACCACCACTTGGCTAGCTGCTCACTGGTGCTTTCCTTAGGTTTCTCTGTGATGTGTTTCTTTAAAAGTTAACGTGTTTTTTGTGGACCTGCTTTTGTCAACTAAGAAGTTGAAATATCAATGACTTTTTGGCTGAATCTAATGCAGAGATATGGCAGCTGTTCCTGTAATTCATGGAAATGCAAAACCAGTGGTATAAATGAAACACAGAGGGCTTTGGGTATGAGCTGAAGGAAAAGGGGTCTCTGTAGCAAAGTTGGTATTGAGTTGCAAAAAGACAAAGAGAAAAATCTGCTATTCTGGACTTCTTTTCTCATTTTCCTGCAGTAAACTGCCTAAATGTCAATGAGTATGGTAATGTACATCTAATCTGGTTTTTCTAAATGGTACAAAAGGGATATGTAACGATGAGTCAAATATCAGCATGAATTTATGTAGTATCTGATGGCTTTGGAATTTGTATGTATCAGCACTAGTTCCTACTAATTGTTTAATGGGAAAATGCATTTAATTTAAGTGGCTGCTGGAAAACCATTTGAAATCCTGATTTTTTTTTTTTTTTTTTTTATTTTTGCCAAGTACAAGTAGCTGTGTGTGTTTATGGCGGAAGATAATAGTGCCAGAATAAAGAGACTTTTCTGGAAGAGAACAACTGTAAAACTGTTGGGTGCAACCAAGGGGAATAACCTGAGTCCCTTAAATTATGTGTGGGATGTCAAGAATTTGTGTTGTTGAGTTTTGGTTGGGGAATGGGGCACAAGGCTGTGCTGCTGGAATTTGGGGAGGTTTTAGCAGTGTAATCGTCTAGTGACAAGTCAGATTATTTGAAATATTACCTAATATATATGAATATTAATGCATGAAATAGTTTATTATTTCATGTTTTTTCAGATTAAAACATGAACTTGAAAAATTTCAGCTTTTTTCTGTGGCAGTTTCCTGAAAGTAGGGTCAGCTTCTATGGGCTGTGGTGGGAGTTGCACCAGGGCTGCTACAGCAGGGTAAATCCAGAACCTGTGAGGTATTTGCATCATTTAAACTGATTTTTAGGCCTGTGGTAGAGCTTGTACAGAGGCACATGCATGGGGTGGGAAAGAGCTGCTATCCCCAGCTGGGCAATTACTCCACTGCACAGAATTCAACAGAAAACTCCTGATTTGCAGCAGCTGTGGATGTGGAAATAATTAAAAATGTGTTTTCTGTACCTGAATCATTTTCTCTGTGTATGAATGGAGCTCACTGAGATTCTTGGTGCTTTTTTTCTATGCTGTGACCCAACTTATTTATCAGCAGCAGCAAATTGTTAGTCATTCTCAGAAGTAGCCTGGACAAAATGTGCCAGCTAAACTGCACTAAGAGTGGGGGAAGGAAATAAAAAAAACCCACAACAAAAAAAGCAAAGAAAAAACCTCCTCACAACCTGATCTGGCTGTTATGGGAGACGATTATTATAGTTCTTCACTTGCAAATTTTCCATTTGTGTAAAGTTGCTTCCCACAGTCTCTCACTGTCACATCCATTCAGAAGCCAGAATGGCATTGATAGAGTTCAGCATTTTGGCTCGTTCTGCCTGGAGACTGAACGTACAGGATGTAACAGAAATCTTCCCCCAAAATTCTGCCCTCCCAGTTGTCTGTCTGTTTTTTTACTTGAAAGCTCTTCTTAGGCTCTCCTCCTCTTCCTTTTGTCCTGACTCAAATATGCTTTGAAAACAAAACAAAACACTTGAAATGGCAATTTTGGAGCTTCCCCCTTGCAAAGCTCTTCCTCTTTCAGATGATTCATAAAAGAAATAAAAACCAGCTCAAAAATGCTGGTTTGAAGCTGCCCTCACTTGTCCAGAGATGCTCTGAGGGCTGGAGCCCCTCTGCCCTGGAGGTAGTCTGGGAGAGCTGGGGTGTTCATCCTTTTTAAAGGAAAAATGCATTAAATTCAAAGAGCTGCTAGAAAATCATGTGAAATCCTCATTTATCCTTAGTTTTACCAAATAGAATATTGGTGTCTGCTTCTGGTGGGAGATAGTGATGCTACAGTCAGAATAAAGGGATTGCTCCAGAACAGATCAACTGTTGGAGTTGAGAACTCAATTGTGGTGAAGAGAAGAATCCAGGGGGAGCTCGGAGCTCCTTCCAGGGCCTGAAGGGGCTCCAGGAGAGCTGAGAGGGGCTGGGGACAAGGGATGGAGGGACAGGAGCCAGGGAATGGCTCCCAGTGCCAGAGGGCAGGGATGGATGGGACATTGGGAACTGGGAATTCCTGCCTGGGATGGAATTCCTGGATTTGCTGTAGCTGCCCCTGGATCCCTGGAATGCCCAAGGCTGGGTTGGACATTGGGGCTTGGAGCAGCCCGGGACAGTGGAAGGTGTCCCTGGACATGGCAGGGGTGGGATGGGATGAATTTAAGGCCCAACACAAATCCAGTTGCGGATTTGTGCAGAGTGAGACTCTGTAACTTTCCTGAATTAATTAGTTTTGTTTGCAGCTGGTTGCCAGCCTGCTCTGGAATAGCCATGTTAGGTTAAAGAGGGCACTGTGCCTGTTGTAGATGTTTCAGTTTAGAATTCCCACCACTATTCTACCCAGGACAAGGAAATTTACTCCCACTCCTTTGTGCCTCCCATCCTCCTCCCTGCCATGATTTCCTCAGTGTTCCCCCTTCTCTGATGCAGCAATGATAACAGTCTTCAAAAAGAAACTTAATAAAACGTGCACACCTTTTTATTATTTTTTATTTTTAAGGGCTTGTGATTTCCTCCCTACAAAACTGTCACTGAAGCTGGTGACCACGTTGAGCAGGAATGATTAGAGATGTGTGACAAATCTACAGCAAAACTGGGGACATTTTTCTTTTCATCAGCTCTATGAGAAGCAAGGAGGGGGAAACACGTTTTCCTCTCCCTTTCTGCCTGACAGCGTTCTTGAAAATTTAAGATAGGGGAGTAAAACTTCTGAATAATGTTTCTGGTCAAGTATTAGACAATTTTTTTAATAGAGAAAATACATTCTGGATGGCAGTCAGTGCCAGTGGTTAACATCCTTAGTCTACAGGGATGGGTTATCTTGGCTTATCACAACAAAAAGTAGGAAAAAAATTGCTCTTGTTTTTACAGCAGTTAATAAGGCAAGATTTTTTGAATGAAGGATAAAATGTGTTTGTCCTATAACAGTGATATTTAAAATACTTATAAAACACAGAATGATGTTTATATTTTGGTTCTGTACTTCTTGTGCCCACAAAAATTATGTAAAAATATCAATATAAGAGCCTGTGTTCCCATGGGAGTGACTAAACTACTCAGTGCTTCAACAAAATAAAGAGCTTCAAGGTGTTTCTTTGCTGATTTAATCATTATCCAGCAGTCTTTCTTATTCTCTAGTTTCTAATAGAATATGGAATTTCACTTTATTTAGGTCAAGGGAAAAAAAGAAAATTGTACCTTTTTAATAGATGTTATTTGTGGTCATGGGCTCCATCTACATATTACATATTTTAGGTGAATATTCTTAGAAACTGTTTCTAAACAGTGTTGAACACAGGTAAAATTATATCTTATAGATTGCATAGAAAATCCTGAACAGAGTTAATGAAACACTGGTTCTCCCAAGCAGAGGTACATCCTATATTGGGTTGAGATTATCAGCAGCAGAATGGAAAAAGATTAGGGGTAAAAGTATGTGGAGGCCTCAATCTAATGCAAGTTAATATTAAAATTATGTCTGGAAGTCATTTAAATCCCCTGGTAATGGTTAAGTAGAGGGAAAGCAGCAATATTTAAGTGTTAAAGGAGGATATTGGCCTGTTGGTTGTTGGGTGGAGGGAATGCAAAGGTGTTGGACAACTTTGGGAAAAATATAATGCACACCTCCATGGTCTTAGATCATTGTTAAATACCAGACCTTCCCTGGAGTTCCAGTACTTCAGTTGTGCTCCAGGAAAGGCTTATCAAGAGAAAAGCAGAGTTGCGAGGAAGGGCGTTTTGGGATGATGGATGTCCCAGTTGATATTCTTGTCTGGAAGTGAGTTGTTCATTTTTATACTTGGTTTTTATTGAAAAATATCTCAAGTATTACAGTGGAGCTTTAAGTTAAAATCAGGTCCTGAACATGCCACATGATCAATGTAATTTGTGACAGTAGAAACATGTAAATTCTGTTTTATAAACTGCCATTTTTTTACACTTTGGGGGAAAACACTGAACCATCATGTCAGTATTTTGGTTTAAACATGGGGTTTTGACTGTATTCAGGGAAATAACTGTAACAACAAAAATTGGGTGTTTTTTCTGTCAATTTGCAAGAGTTGATCATACCATGCCATCAGGAGCTTTAGGATGATAAATTTAAGTTCCCATTTGAACTAAGGTATGTTTAATCACAGATAATACACAGGTTTACCAAGGTAGGTTTATATAGGTAAAGAAAATGACACATATAAGAGGAGCAGACAAAAGGAAAGGGAAATAAAGAAAGAAGGAGTTTGTGATGCACAGCATCACCATTTTGATGGCTCGGGGAAGGGAAAATATCTTTGGTCTTCATCTTCATGGAGGAATTGAAGAGATCCTTACCCCAAAGGCCACACTAAAATGCCACATCATGTGCCCTCATCAATAATCCTCCAGCGATGTTGGGGTGTGGGATTATTTTTGACTCTGTTTCCCATCCTGAAAACCAGGGTACTGTTCCTCATCTGTCTTGCAAGGATGTTGTATTTACCAGGGAATGCATGCAGAATGACTTCTGAAAGATGCTCCAGAGTGCAAAGAATTATGGCATTGTTTTTATTCATGACTTGAGCTGGGTTTTAGTTAGTTGCACGCCTTTGTATGCTGCGTGTTGGGTTTTTACAGCAACGCCTGTGTTCTCTGGGCACCTAAGCAGAGCTTTTCATTTTCAAGCTACATCATTCAAATGCTGGATCCGTCCCAAACCCACCTCCTCCACACGTTCGAGCCGCATTATTAATAATAATATGGTTGATTGCTGATGCTGTATATTTGTTTTGCAGCGGGCTCGTTGAGAAGCTGGGCGTGTTAATAAGGTACGGTGCGTTTCTCCTGTGTTCTCAGCAAGGCTCCTGCCTGGAGCACGCAACGGGCACTGCCCACATTCTCCTTCCACCGCCGCTCCTAGGCAGAGCACGCAGGCGTTCTCAATGCACCAGATCATTCACAAGTTACCTCCAACCCAACCTTGTCATTGCAATTTGTCACACTTGCAGTGGATGCTTTTTATGTGCTGCGTCCCGCCCGAGCCTCGTCGCGCCAGGCCGGTGCCACAGGGTACGAGGCACCAACAAAGATCTCAAGCGTGGTTTAAAAGGTAGCACTGTAAAAGAGGGGAATAATGGCTGCAATCGCTGCTAGATATCCTGTTCCCACAGATCCTGCAGCCTTTCCTTGATTTCAGACCGAAGATGAGTGGTAGCAATGACTGCCTTCCCCACTGCCACCCTAAGCAGTGGCACCCTCAGCTTGGAGAAGCCCTGGCATGGTATTTCTGGAGGGAATACACTGGGCACAGTTTCGTATGTTGGAGGAGACTCTCCCTAATCACCTTTTGGCTGACACTCTGTGGGAATTAGGTGGTGTTACGAATGGACCTCTGTGGTGATGTTCACAGGGGTCCCAGGATGAGAGGAGAGATGAGAATGTTGACTCCATGTTTCAGAAGGCTGGTTTGTCATTTTATTATACATATTGTATTAAAACTATACTAAAAGAATAGAAGGAAGGATTTCATCAGAAGGTTTGCAAGGAATGGAATGATAACAAATGCTCGTGACTATCAGAGTCTGAGACAGCTGGGCTGTGATTGGCCATTAATTAGAAACAACCAACATGGACCAATCACAGATGCACCTGTTGCATTCCACAGCAGCAGATAACCATTATTTACATTTTGTTCCTGAGGCCTCTCAGCTTCTCAGGAGAAAATCCTAAGGAAAGGATTTTCCATAAAATGTGTCTGTGCCACACCTCGAGCTGTGCGGAGTTCCTGGCTTTTCCCCTTTTTGGGGTGTGCTTGGACAAATAATCAAAGGTTGCTTTGTCTCTTGTTAGAAGCAGTGGAGTTTTGCTACCCCTTAAAAAAAAAAAAAAAAAAAGGTGAGAACAAAATAGGACTGTCTTTTCCTCTGTTCTTCATCTGGAAAATGTAAGTCATAATTTTCTCATAATCCTTTCCCATCTGGTTTCTGCATACTGGAATTTGTGCCTTAGCATGTTTTCATACAGTCCCTCACATATTGGTTTCTTGGTCTCAGTGACGGCCCTCAGGTCATAGCAGCTTTATGGTAATTTCTGTCAGGAGATGCTATTGCACTGTCAAGCGCCTTCTGCAGGGGCTTGAGGACAGTCTGTGCACCACTTCCTCCCCTGGAGTCTCCAGTTGTTATTTCCTTTTGTGGCACCAGGCAAACTTTGTTTTCTGTCAGCCGAGGTTAGTTCCGATAATGATTTGGTTACAAGTACACCCCTGTGAGCATTGGCCTTAGCATGGGAGGTTGCAATCCCAAGCCAAGGAATAGCTGCCTTGAGGTCCCCTCTTAAATTTCTCCTTTCAGTCACCAGAACTGTGCTGAAGCTGCTTTCTTCAGATTGCAATAAATTCCTGTCTCAGGAGAAAGATGGGATTTGAACTAGTGCTGAACTACACAAGTGGAGAGGATTTTTTGGGAGTGAGAACTTTTGTAGAGATTGGAGGAGGATGGTTGTCGTCAGGAACAGCATTTCCAGCCCCATCACCAGGGATGTGATGTTAGTGCTGGGGAAAGAGCAGGAGGAGCCAGCTCAGCCCATAGATCTGTCCTGCTGCTATTTTATGATGTTTAAAGCCAGTTGGCCATGGGTATTGTGAGAAGGATGTGTCCCTCTGCCTCCCCTCTTTTCCATGCACACACTGGTGCTGGCAGAGCTCACTGGCTGTTGGCAGAAGAGCAATCACACAAACCCAGGTGTGCACACAGGGATGCACAGCCTCAGTCCTGCTGGGGCACTAGAAATCAGAATTGTTCAGGTTAAAAATGAGCTCTGAGCTCATGGAGTCCAACCATTCTCTCAGCACTGCCAAAGCCACCACTCATCAATGTCTCCAAGTGCCACATCCACAGGGCTTTTTATGCCCTCTAGGGACAGGGACTCTACCACGGCCATGGGCCACCTGCTCCAGGGCCTGACCACCCTT
The DNA here is from genome assembly GCF_027887145.1 of Ammospiza caudacuta. Taxonomy (NCBI): domain Eukaryota; kingdom Metazoa; phylum Chordata; class Aves; order Passeriformes; family Passerellidae; genus Ammospiza; species Ammospiza caudacuta. The sequence continues at coordinate 41,351,550 of NC_080600.1, read as the reverse complement.
GCAGTCAAGACATTTTTCCCATATCCCATCTAAAGCTCCCCTGGCACAGCTTGAGGCCAGTTTGTCTTGTCCTGTCCCTATTCCTTTGCAGCAGAGCCTGAGCTCACCTGGCTGTCCCCTTCTGTCAGGAGCCGTGCAGGACCAGAAGGTCCCCCCGAGCCTCCTTTTCTCCAGGCTGAGCCCCTTTCTCAGCTGCTCCTGCTGCTCCAATCCCTTCCCCAGCTCCATTCCCTTCCCTGGACACACTCCAGTCCCTCAACGTCCTTCTTGTAGCAAGGATTTGAGTTGCAGCCTTGAAAATTCCAGCATTAAGCTTCACCCCTGGAACTCACAGCACAAGCACAGACTGTCAGCAGGTGATGGATTTTGGGACATTGTGCTGTCTCTTGAAGTTAATAAGAGTCTTGTGATTTTTTTTTTTTTTTTTTTTGTTATCCCGGTGAAGCTGAAGGTGTGGAAGTTCTGCTGGATTTTTCTTGCAAGGTTTTTATGTCTCATTAAAAAGAGGAGGGGTGGTCCAGGACACCCCGGGCTGGGTGTGTGTGTGCTGTGCCTGAGTTTCTCCTTTGCCTCCCCACCCACCTGGCACTTTGTGTGGGTTTCCCTCGCTGTAACTGAGTGCTGCTGTAACGAGATTGGGCCTGGGCTTTTCATTGCTGCCTCTCGAGTTTCTGAGAGCATGTTCTCAGTTTGTAAGGCATCTGCTCAAGCACCCTTCCTGCAGGCAAGGCTCTGCTGCCCTCTCCCCTCCTGCAGAATGAAAAATGACAGTACTGCCCCAGTCCTTGGGCTTCCTGAGGAGACGCAGGATCTCATTGCAGATAATATTCACAAGATGCTTTTTAAAAATTATTTGGTTGACAACGGACGGGAAGAAAAGGTTAAATAGTAACGAGAAACTCCACTAATTGCACTTTTGAGGAGTGGTGCTGTAAGTGATTACACGCATGATTGCAAACCATACGTTGGCTCCACAAATATAGCCTGACCTACCTGTATATTTTCAATAAGAAGTAATGTCTCTTATTTCTAAGAGAAACTAAAAAAATAAATCCCCCTCACCCTGCTGTTTTTAGCTATATACAAATGATAAAAGCACAGACATCAAAGTGTGCAGCCTTTCAACTCATGCTCAATTAGAATAAAAGTTTGGTCGCTATTTTAAACATTTTGGGCTAACTGACTGTGACAGCATCTCAGCTCTGCAAATGGGATGATTTTGGATTGACTTTTGATCTGACTGACAGTTTCTTATACACTTCAGTGTTGGTTTATGGCGTAAAAGTCTGCATTTGAATCCACATGTGACTAATTAGAAACTGTTTATGGGCTGCATGTATACCTTCACACAAGAATAAAGGGGTTATTTTCAAACTGGAGCCATGTTATTAATGAAAGAGTTAATTTAACAAGGTGCTTGATGTGCTATTTTTATAGTGTCTGCAACAAAGATGTGAAAAATTAAAACACAAAAGAGTGTATTTAGCATAAACAGTGAATATATATAAATGCTAATGTTAGATATGGAAATTTTAACAGTGAAAATCTATTCTAAAAATCATCTATAATTGTTTGGCTGTTAGAGCAAAACAACAGGTTGAATTTTAGGCGCGTTTCAGAGTACTTTTACAGTTTATGGGTATTGTAGAAATTTCACTGTAGTTTCATTTTTTGCTTTTCTGTATAAAACATAGCAGAAGAATTTACATTTATGTACATTGATCTCTTCATCCAACTCCATGGGAAGGGCTCCTCACACCTCAAGTGAGGAATGTGTGCCCCCAAACACAGCTATGGGGTTGGAAAAGTCTGCAAAGAGGAGTTCCAAGATGAACACAAGCATAATAACATTTTATTGATAAAATAATGCTCCCGTGTCAGGGAAAAGGGAACTGTCAGCACGCCTTTGTCGGCCTCTCCCAGGCTTAAGAAAGGATCCCTGACAGTTTCAGCACTGCCTTTAAATATCTTATTGAAATGTAGATTAAGACTGTACATCTTATAATAGTTGGAAAGCCTTTTCATTTTAAGTCTTGTAGAAAAGCAAGTATTAAATAAGTATTAACTTCAGCAGTTATATTTTAGCATTTTTCTCAGGTTGATCCCTGCTAGACCTAATATTTAGATTTATTTAAAGAGGCAGTAGATTACCTGCCAGTACAGTAGTAGAGCATTGTGCATTCCTCTGAGTCTCCATAAAGTAAGATTAGCTGTATCTTTTATTAGTGCCATCATCTCTGCTGTATTTCACAAAGGTCCTGTGAAAACACCCAGCAGAATCTTCCACACAACTGCTGCTATAATCAATGATGCCTCAGTGCTCCTGGTTTAGCATTTTCAAGTGCTTCTACCATCAGTTTAATATTAAACTTATTTAAAATAAAATGCTGCTGAAATCTTTTCTATAAGTAGGGCTTTTCCAGACTCTGATGTAACTCAGAAATCCTCATTATCCTGCTCTTATAATGTAGTGATGTGAAACACAGTTTAGTGTAGATTGTATTTATCAGTCTGGACTCTGATATGTAGACTGTTTATCTACTTTCTATGTAAAGCAATGATATTTTAAATCAGTTTGTGAGGGTCAGTTTCTGGGGGCTAATTTGGGACTCTTGGACTTGCTGGAAAGAACATCAAAAAATCCCTTTCTGCAGGTATCAGTGTCTTGTTTTGCCTTAGAAAAAGATTTAAATTAATTTTATAACTTAAATTTTAATTATTTAATTCATAATTAAAAAATTTGTGCATCTCAAGTTTGTAGATGTAAATCTCCACCAGAACCCTAGAATAATGACCAAGGTCACAGGAAACTTGACTTCAAGGGGGTGACTTGGATGTGATAAGATAGCCTTGTTGGTATCTTTATTTCTTATATAACCCTTTAATATATATATATATAAAAATATATATTCATATATATGTATTTTTATATATATTCATATATAACATATAAGCCCTATATATTTCTTTCATTCATATCTAATTTAAATTATGTATGTAATGAACTTGATTTTTTTTGCAAAGCTTGGCTGTCAGAAGGATGAATTCCAGCTGCACAGATGTGATGCAGAGCTAACTGGAAGCCAATAAAGACACAATTTACACACTCTGACCTTTCAGGATGGGTCCCTGCCCTAAGCAAGTGCAAGAAATACTGGGCTGTGCTGGCACTTGGGCAGCTCATACTTGCTGAATTTATACAAATAAATATCTGATTATACATAAGGAAATATCAGCCAGGCTCACATGAGATGGGGACTGGGCAGCAGAAGGAAATGATTCATGAATGAGAAGAGAGACTGAGCGGTGCAGTAACTCCATTCAGAATAGAATATTAAAATACTCCCTGGGAGTTGCTCAGTCCTGTGGTAGCAGTTCAGACCCCAGATGGACAATTCATAAAATTCTGCAGTTGTGTGGAAGATTCTGCTGGGCGTTTTCACAGCCTTTGAAAATACCAAGGTATTTAAATATTCCAGAAATTTCTTGTTTTCTTTTTCTTCTGGATGCTTGGGTGGGCTTAAATATGAGCCCTGCCCTTTAGTTAGGCTTGTATTCTGTGACTCTGTCAAGAGCAGAGGAAGAAAATTTTTTCTGGGATTTTTAGTGTCCAAGTTAAAATTCCCCAAAGATGTAAAGACTGTCAGGGATCTGTTTTCCTTTAATTGGTGGAATATCTGTCTCAGGGCTTTGGGTGTGAGCATTGTTGGTGTAGAAGAAAACAAGGAGTTATCTTTATAGAGCAGTTCTGGAGATGTTTAATGCACACCAGACTTATCAACTGAAATTTTTTGTCATCTTTTTCTCCCTGTGTCTCTCTTCCTTTCTCCTACAAAACCATAGCACTCCAAACTGCTGGTGCAAAAATATTGCAAACAAAATATTTTATTTTTTTTTAATTTCACAGGGGTTTGGTTGGTTTGGATGGGGAGCAAGAATATAGCAATAAGATCCTGTGTTTTGGCTGAATCTTCTCCTTTTGGGAAAAATAACCTGGAGTGGGATATTTCAATGTTTTAAAGCTGTTCCATGAACTGGGTCTTCAGAGAAGTTTGACTAAAGAGCACAGTTTTATATAATTAGTTAAAAATTATGGGAAGAGCGTAGTCTTGCACATCTTTAGACATGTGACTGTGTTCAGCCCTCTGGCAGAGATTTGTAAACCAAAGAATAATGCACTTTTATGCACAGGAATGAGAGGAATGTTCAACTCCATGGTTTTCAGGCATCCATGGTGGAGTTGTTTGGGGTTTTCCCCCACTTTCAACCTCAAAATGCACATTAAACTTTTCATTTGAAATGGTGTAATTCTGGAAGAGCACCATTAAAATCTCTATTGTGAGTATTTATATCTGGGTTTATACCCAGTGATATGAGGAAGGACTTTGTCCTCCTGATTGTGCTTTGACATTCAAATCAAACTGAAATGTTGAAACCAAGCACACACAGAAATGCGGTGTTCTGGTTGATATTGAGCCAAAACCACGGAAAATAATTCAATTTCCCACAGTTTTGATTAAAAAAACATAAAAGGTTCCAAGTTTTTTCCAGCTGAGTCCAGAGATTTCCGGCAGTGAGATGGGAGGAATTCCTGAAAAACTTTGGGAATTCAGCAAATGTGGGATGAAAGTGGACTGAGGATTGTGTTTAATTTCAGAATCTAAACCCAAGCAAATTTTGTCACCTTTTCAGTTATGTAATGGAGTTTGTCCCAGGTCCTCCACAGAGCTGCTGACTTCTGATGGATCCTGATGAAATCTGCTGTGATTATTGCATTTTATTACAAGTTCTGCACTGAACATGGCCAGAAATGCTTTGTGGCAGTTCCCAAAATAGGAAGTTACTCAGCATCATGATTAAGATGCCTATTTTAAGAGAGTTGCTTGATTTTTCTCTTTGAGACAGAGCTTTCCATCTCATCATCTACCCTGCTGAATTTTGGGGGCTTGGGTTTGCTTTTTTCTCAAAACCACAAGATTGCCTTGCATAATTTTTAAGTATTTCTTTCCCAGTGAGGCCAGTGGGGATATTCAAGGAAAACAAACTCCCCAGTAATAATGGTTGGGTGTGAATAAGGATATTTTTGGTAGCCCTTTAACATTTAGCTGTGAGCTCTTGTGCTCCCTCTACTGACTTTCCACCTGGGAATGACAGAGAAATGCTACAACAGAATTTCCTTACACCATCACTAGGAAGAATATCTTGTTTTAATAGGGAAAAATAACTTTTTTTTTCAAATTTCCACTCTAGTTCTTGCAGTTTTGGAAAAAAAAAAAAGGGGAAAATAAATGGATGTTTGCAAATAAAGGAGAAAAGTATCTTCTTTTTTCTGATATTGGGGAGAATTCAAAACCAGTGAGCAGATAATAAAGAGGCAAGAGACTCTAACAATTGATTTTATGAGATTTGATGGAGAGATAAAGGATTATAGGATAATATAGGGAACATAGAAGCCATTGGAAGAAATCTACTTAAGTGTCATTTGTTACCTCTGTTCAGTCCCATGAAACTCCAGGAAATTCTTCAGAGGAATTTTTTGAAATTTGGGGTGGGAAATCTGGAAATTTTTTATTGCAGCAACAGAAACCCACAGAATTACTAAGAAATCAAGAATAAAATAAAGGTTTCTTAATGTGTCTAAACTGGAGCTGCTTTCAGTCAATGAAAATGTTATGTGAAAAAAGCAACTGATTCTATCAAGACATCATATCTGAGTAGAGTTTTGATATTTTCCTTTATGTGGTCTACAGTCTTGAAGGTGTTTTGATTTTAACTCTGTTGGAATGAGCCTTGGTGACATTAGAAAGTGGTTTTGGTGAAAAGTGTGCATTTCACTTGTGATTTAAAACTTAATTTCAGTAATTTAAAGAATAAACCGCTTGATCTGCTTGGGTTTTTTGTTCACTTTTGTGTGTTTTTGGTGGTTTTTTTTCCTCTAAGTAGTGCCTGGTGATGAGTTGAATTCTGGGAATAACAACAACTTGCATGTGGGGATGGAAAATGTGTCGTGGGATGTTTCATCTGCAGAAAGCTGCAGATGAAAAAAATTGTTGTGCATTTTTCTGTTAGTTCATTAGTTATGGGAGTTAATTACCTGTGAGGCCACATAAAACTCCTCTTTTCTTGGCAAGTCAGCTGGTTGTGACCTGTTGGGTGCATTTTGTGGGAGCCACATGGGTTGGATTTCATCTTCTTGACTTTGGCGGTCTGTGCTTTACCATGGATGTCATTTGGGATGACATTGTTGTGGAATGGTTTGGGTTGGAAAGGAGCTCAAGGGTCAGCTAATTCCAGCCCAAAATTAGCCAGCACAGATGGATTCTGCCCTCCAAGGTGTGGTAAATAAAGGGAATTTTGGCCACAAGTGCCTGTTTAATGAGGAGCTCCTGCTGCATCCCCTGGCGGTGATGGGCTCCATCAATATTCCCATGTCCTGCCTTTTTGGAGACACACGCATCATCCTGCTGGGCACCTGAATCAAGCCCTAAATTTCATCCTTTTAATGAAAGTAGTTTTTTTCCTAGAGGCACTTGTTGATGTGCATTGAGTTTTGAGGGGTTGAGGAATGATCATGACACAGATACCTTGTTAGGTAAAGGAAACATTTCCACTGTCCGTGAGATGAGGCCATGAATTTTACTGCTGTGTTTTGGGGTGGTTTTTGCTGTTTTTTGATGTGTAGATTCTTTATATTTTAGCTCTTTCTGATGATTCATTTTCCCTGTTGCTTTAGGGGAATTCTGGCACCCCATTACCAGGTGTAAATATTTTTATTTCCAAATGAACCCAGAAACTTGAGTGATGAAAACAGATATCTGTAAGGCTGACAGTATCACAAGATGTGCAATTATTGGATTCCTGTCATATTGCATTTATGTAAATGTTAAAATATCCCTAATATGGTTTTAGAATAAAATTTAAAAATAAATATATATATATATTGCAAATAGAAGTATATGATGTTTCTGAATGACTTTGACATTAAATGGGATTTTACTGGAAGATTTTGAAATGCTCAGGATGCTCCTGGCAACTCCAAAATATTTTCCCTTCAAAGACTGAAGCTGGGCAATGCAAATGTTAGGTAGAAAAACTGTGAGACACCGAATCTGTCCTAAATTCTCCAGGTTGATTTTTCTAATGTGATTACGTCCCAAATCTTTTTCTTCTCTTTCCCTGCCATACTGGGGCTGGAGAAAGGAGAAGGGACCACCCTGGGTGATTCTCCTCCTGCAGCCAGAGGTGAAAATTCACTGCAGATGCTGGGCTGGGGTAATGTGCAGTGACCAGCTCCAAGTGTGTATCTGTCACTTGCTGAACGATTTGTCATGCAAAAATCATTGCAGACTGCTTTTCCCTCTTGCCGCTGCTCCCAAAAACTCTACTGGGAACCTGTGGTAGATTCCAAGACCCCCTGATCCCAAATATATATTCGATATAATTTTGTCTGATGGAAACTAAGTAAAATTTTCTTAAACCAAAATACTAAAATTTTTCAGAAGTTTCATGCTTTTTCTGAAATATTTAATTTTTAGATTAGGCTAGAATTAAGATTTCTGAATCTACTGCCTGGTTTTGACCTGAACTAGAACGAGTTGTTAGCACTATACATATTTTTTCTAAGATTTCTTACTTTTTATGTGAAAAACCAGTAGTAAGCAAACTTTAGAAAGAAAGAAATATAAAAAAAAAAGGAGAAAGAATTGTCATTGAAATGCAATGCTAAAGTGTGTTTCAAACAACCCATCTAGGCTCCTGTAAGTTATGCATCAGTGTTTCATTGAAATAGTAACTAAATAGGGAACACCTGAGTTAGTTTTCAGGTGGATCAGGAGTTCTTTATTTTCATCCTTGACCTTTATTTTTATTTGCAGTGGATTCCAGGTTTCTCTGTTTAAAGCCTGAAAATGGGGGTGATTTTCTTTTATAACCTGTTGGCTACCTTTGGTTGTTGTTTGGAGCTACTTCAGGTACAATTTTCTTCTCTTCCCATGGATTACTGATCCACCTACAGGAAGAGCTGGGAGCTGATTCATCCTTTAGCAGGCTTGGGTTTAAGATTTATCTAATTAATAAAAAAATAATAAGAGAACTTCTGCCCAGGGCCCAGCGTTCCTCAGAATTGTTCGTCTTTGCTGCTTTTCTTTGCTGGGAGAGTATAAAAATAAAGGGTAACAAAAATATATTGGTTAAAATTTGGGTCCAGGAATAGGTTGAAATAGATTTCTCTCCATGTTAGGTGCTGCAGATGAGGTTTTCCTCAGCGTTGCACTTGGCTTTATATGAACGTAGATGAGAAATCTCTCAGATTTCCTTTCCCTTGGAGGAATATATATAATTATATATATAAAGTTATATACATATATATAATTTTGTATATTACGTATTGTATATTACGTATTGTATATTACGTATTGTATATTACGTATTGTATATTACGTATTGTATATTACGTATTGTATATTACGTATTGTATATTACGTATTGTATATTACGTATTGTATATTACGTATTGTATATTTATTATATAATTATAATCATCAGAATGGTTTATGATGATCCCATTTGCTCAGCTAGGGCTATGTTTTTTTGACTCCTTCATATTTAGTTTTGTGTGTATTAAAGCAGCGACCCACTGGTTCTTTATCATTGCTCCCTGTGATAATCCCCCTCCTGTCTCATAAATAACAGCAAAAAGTGAGTCATCGATACTTTGCAGCTCCTTAGCTACAAGGTGTCTGTAAGAGAAGTCAGTGCATTGCCTCGAGGGAGAAGATTAAAGGCAAAACGAGTGTGTTTCTGCTTACTTTCTTGGCTCATTGCTTTATGGATATGTGGGATCTAAGGAATAAATGGTGGTCAGAAAAGAACAAACACATTTATTAGAGCAGTTAGAAGGAGACACTGTTTTGCTGTTTGCCAAGGTCCTCCTGAGCAGCTACCAAATGACACGGCCTGCGCAGAGCTGGTTTTGACAAAGCCTCTGGGATGTGTTAAAAAGTAAAACCAGAGCAAATCACGTACTGGAAAGCATAACTCAATCAAGGAAAAATGTATGATTAAGGGCGACATGGGCAAGGAAAGCTTTGCCAGAGCTCAGGGTAAATATTTGTATCAGTGTGAAGTGAAAGCTTCACATCGGCTGATGTCAAGCAGCTGGAATTTTCATTGTTTATAAACTTTTGTTGTTACAGTTGGGTTTTGGCAGAAAAGGTACCAAAGAGGGAACCGTTTCCCAGCAAGAAAGTCTGAGTTTTGATAAAACAGCTTGAGCAGATAGGAACGTAAAGATGCAGAAATTTATGGGCCTTTTTTTAGCATCTCATGTGACCACCGGTTGCCTTGTGATGTGCAGCTGACTCGTCCTGCAGGAGTTTTTTGTGGGCAAGAAAAACCAAGGCAGACCACCAGCCTCCTCTCAAGAAGGTGACCAACAACAGTCAAATTGAGATTTAAATACTTGCTTTAGTAATTACAGCTTTACCTTGTTCCGAGTCCAGAGTTCATTTATCTTCAGAGAACATTGCCAGTGTGAGTCAAATATTTCAATGACAGAAATATGACCTACTTGGGGATTCAACTCAATTTTTGGGTTCTGTCCAGGAGCCTTAAGATAAACTAATATGACTTTTCCCCCCGCCCCTTAACCTCAGTGCCTCAAACTGCAGCTTATGGGCTTGTGCTGCTGTGTTTTACACTGTGTTTTATCCAGCAAGAATATAAAATTATGAAGATTTTAGAGCTGATTTCTGGTGATATCAATCTTGGGGTAGAATTATTTTATTCTGCAAGAAGTACAAGGCTGGTTTTGGTTATTGTTCTCTAGGTTGGGTCTGTCCTCTTAACACAGGAGGGAAGTGATTTATACAGATGTTGAGTCATTGTGAAGTAGTTATTTTTAACGCTGGAGGTTCTTGTGATTGGGTCTTAATCCCAAAAGTTTGTTATGGAACATGTGTTTAGCCTTTTTGAAGGTGAATTTACAGCTGAGCAACATTGAATCCTCCAAGGAAATAGAGAGAAATCAAGGTATTTAAAAGCCAGTTGGGAGAAAAATAAAAAAATGAAAGTTTCTTGGGTGAAAACTGAGACTGGTGTTTAAATTCCCAAGTAATGAGCTCCTGAGCCTTAAAGGAACCTTGGGCTCTGCTGGATGTGTATGTGAAGTGCATGTGTTTTGTTACATATGTGAAGACACTTCAATTTCAAGAGCTTTATATTTTTGTCAGAGTAAACCAGGGGCTACCCCTGCCAGTGAGAAACAGAGCTCTGCAAGAACCTAACAACATTACCCAGCTGCACTAAGAATAGAAATCAAGCCCCTGCTGGTATAATTAAGAAATCTTCACTTCCAGTCCCTGGGCTTTAGAGACCTGGATCACTAACTAATTCCAATTTAGAGAGCTTTTTTGATAAGAGCTTTTGTAAACTAGGAAATAAGCTGAGAATGAAAACTTTTCAGTGCGAGTATTTTAGCTGTGCACTCAGCCTGTTCAGTGTTATTTAATGTTTGGTCTGTCCTGGAGGGAAATCAGATATATCAGCATTGAATTGAAGAAATACAGCACACTCATGCTCCTAAGGGTTTTGTAAAAAAGGAAAAAAAAAAAAAGGTGGCACTCATCCATGGTCTTGGATCTTACATTTGGAAAAGAGCAGCAATTTCATTCATAAATGTAGGGCCTGGCCATGCAGCCTCACGGCACATGAACCTCCTGTGAGTCCTGGCTGCTTTGAGCTCTGGGTGATGTAGGGGTGGAAATTCAGGCTGGACACAGATTTTTTTTTTTTTTTTTCCCCTTAATTTTTTTTCTTCTTTTTCCCCATTTCTTTTTTTTTTTTTTTTTTTTGTAACATTAAAATCATAGTCGTTTCTGATCTCGTTTGTACTGTGTGGGAGCTGTGGCAGGGAGTTGCTCTGGTTGACGATGATGGGAAGGATCAATGTCACCTGTTCTTTTAGTCTCCAAACAAGATGAAAGATATATTTATCAATATATCCTCTCCACAAATGAGAAGCATTTGTCAAGGATGAAAATCACCAGAAACTTGACTGACCCATCATCTACTTTTTTTATATACAAGTCATTATTCTTGCTTTGTTTTCATTATGGCTTCTATTCTGCTCATCTCATTCTTATTTCAGATTTTATTAATTTCATTTATTCCTCACCAGTTGGCCACTCCTCCTCCCGCAGTTTCCTTGAAGCAGCAGGCAAATTTGGTGCTACTTGTGTGTGATTCAAACCTCGTAACCCACACATTGCAGGAGGCTTAAAGACACTGGTGAGATCACCCACCCACTCACTACTTATTATTATTTTATGTATCATGGTGTAACAGGTCAAATATCTGCCTCGTAAAAGTGTGCACGGAGAGGGAAGTGCTGCACAGGAGATGGAACAGAGTATTCCATTTCCAACACTCCTGTTGGCATCCAGATCGCTCGCTCCTTCCCACTTGGCTTTGTCACCCAGGATGAAAGAATGGTAAAACCCCTCTGTCATCTGGGAGCTATGTAAATTTTGGACATATTGGACCCATGAAGTGAGATGATAATAACGTTCATTAAAAATTCTTGCAAGATCTGGAGAGTTTTTTAACTGCTTGTCTGATCTTTCACATATGTTGAGCGGATAGGGGGGTTTTTCACAGAATCACAGGATGGGTCAGGTTGTGGGCACAGTGGGTCACTGGTGCCACCTCTCAGGGCACACAGGGCCGTGTTCAGATGGTTCTGGAATATTTCCAGTGAGGGAGACTCCACAGCCTCTCTGATCTCTGCTCAAAGCTTGGTCACTGCACAGGAAAATTCTTCCTTCTGTGCAGGGGGAATTCCTGGGAGCAGGAATTCAGTCCCTGCCCATTCCTCTGGTGCCACTGCTGGGTCCCCAAGCCAGAGCCTGGCCCTGATCAGTCCTGCAGACAGGGACAGGTAGGGATGAGCTCCCCTCTCAGCCATCACTTCTCCAGGCTGAGCAGCTCCAGTTTCCTCCGCAGGGAGATGCTCCATTCCCTTGTGTTAGTCGATCATGGTAACACCTAAGAACCTTTTACAAATTAACAAATTAGTGATTCCCCACCTTATTCTCAATGAAATCTTCCTTTTTTTCTCTTGCTCACCTCCTTTCCTCCTTCCATGGTTTCACAAACCATCCTACTTTGTGTCTTTCCTGACAATATTAAAGCAGGAATATGAATGTAGGAATTTCTTTAATGGAAGGGAGCTTCAACTCCTCAGCAGACCTGGTGCTGTCAGGAGACTGGGTACCAAATGGAGCTGATTTGATCCAGCACAGGGGCTTGGGTGGGCTTTAGCTATCAGGAAGGAGCGCCATGTGCTCAAAGAACCTGTTTATTCTATTTTTGGTTTCTTCTGTCGCTTAAGACAGAGCTCCTTGTAGAAGGTGCACACATCAGGTGTAGGGGAAGGAAGGAGATTATGGCGTTGTTTAGGTTGGAAAAGACCTCTCAGATTCTTGAGTTCAACCATTAAGATGAGTGAAGGAGTTGCCCAGAAACTGGAGCCTCCTTCCATGGTTTGATATACCATCTTAGTTTGTGTCTTTCCAAGCAATATTACGGCAGGAATATCAATGTAGGAATTTCTTTAATGGAAGGGGGCTTCCACTCCTCACTGGGTACAAAATGGAGCTGATTTGATCCAGCACAGGGGCTTGAGTGGGCCTGAACTATCAGAAAGGAGCACCATGTGCTCAAAGTACCTGTTTATTCTATTTTTGGTTTCTTCTGTCACTTAATACAGAGAACTCCTTGTATAAGGTGCACACATCGGGTGGAGGGGATGGCAGGAGATGGTGGAGTTGTTCAGTTTGGAAAAGACCCCTTAGATCCTTGAGTCCAACCATTAGGATGAGTGAAGAAGTTGCCCAGAAGCTGGACCACGCTCTTTAATATTCTAATCCCTTCTGGGTCAGGTGGAGATGAGTTCTGGCTGTAGCTCTGTCCTGTTTGCCCAGTTGGTGGCATTTCCTCCCCATGGATGGTGTGGGGAGGCTGGTCTTGCTCTGGTGCCCTGCCCAGATAAACTCCTGAAGGCCAATGGTTGTGCATGCAGCTTTTTTCCAGGAGGGATTTCCATCTCCTTCCTGGCAACTCTTCATCCCAGATAATGGGATGGGAGGGACCCCGTGGGCACCAACATCAGAGCTGGAATTTTTGTCCAAGGCTTTTTTTAATGATTCTTTTCCTTGATGCTTTCAGAGGCTGGCTACTGCTTTTAAAAGTTGCAGCCCCAGTCATGTATGAAGCTTGATTTAATTTTTATTTATTTTTAAGGAGAGCAAGAGTACAATTTAGACAAATATTTTTTATATATTTTTTTCCCCTGGAATGATGAAACTGCTGCACTGCAATCAAGCTGCAATAAAAATGTGAAATACTGTCAGACGATACGAAGCTGGGGCAAATGAAAGCCAATGATAGGGATGCAATCCTAAAATAAATTCCAGGAAAAAGCAGGCTATTTACTTTCAAAATACAGAAAGTAAACTAACCTTAAAAGTACTGGCACAATGCATTAGCTTTGGCTGTGTACATGTTCAGCTGAAATAGGAAATGCAGGTTGCTCGTGCAGTGAAAATAATTGTTGAAAAAGCTAAAATAGAACTACTAAAAATGAAAATTAAAGAAAAAAAAACCTCGGGAGCAGGCAGCGGAGTCAGCTTTGCGAAGGGGACTGTAGGTGGAGCTCGGATCTGCGATTCCTCACTCGGGCTCCACAATGAAGCAATTGTTTGCCTGTCTCCTCTCAGCAATGCCTCCTGCCCCCTCGGTGCTTTTTGGTGGCACTTGTGTTTATTTTCACGTGTTTATTTTCACGTGTTTATTTTCACGTGTACCTCTGCACCAGGGCTGTCCCTCTGCGCTCACGTCCCCTGTGGATGTGCAGCTATTCCCATGGCATCCCTGGGCTATTCCCATGGCATCCCTGGGCTCTGTGGAGCCAAAAAAGCCTTCTCAGGAACACCTAATCCTTGGGCTGCCTCCAAGCACCACAATCTCTCCGCAGAACTGACACGGGCCACTTGGGACACTTGAGGGCTTTAGGTGTGTCTCTCTCTGAAGTCAGCCCACAGCCAAGCATGAGGCAAATGTGCCCGGACCAAAGAAAATAAATTATGTGGGCTCCAATTTTCAGCAGTTATGAAGTATTAAATTACACATCTGAAGAACTCGCTCGGGGGTTAACCCTTTGGAACCCGCACGGAGGGCTCTGGTGGCTCCTCCTGTGGGGATGGAGCTGCCCTGTGCTTCAAAGGCACGCGGGTCGTTGATCACAGGGCTGGAGTGCTAATTGAAATGTGTGTAATTAATTGTTAACACAAAAAAGGGAGAGTTGGAACATGTGGAAGAGAGACCGGTACCTGTGCGAAGGCTGGGGGGGATGAAGAAGCAGCTCTGGGTTTTGCCACTTCTCGGGAGCATCCCAAGAATGTCCTGAGTGCCACCAAACTTTTATTTAAAACTATAAAGTTTCAGTCTCTGTTTTGGAGCCACAAGTGCAACTTCCAACACAACATTAGCAGGCACTCCAGCACAATTAACACGGCCTCTGGAGCTGCCTCTTCATTCAGGTTTTGGAGAAGTGCTCGCGAGCCACTGCGATTCTGCTGAATTTCTTGCTGAAAAGGCACCAGCTCTCGGTAAGAGATACAAAAAGTACAGCCTGCCCTTCTTCCCTCAAGTATTTCTGGTTCCCCACAGCCATCTGTAACATGAAATATCTGGTATGTTGTGTTGCTGAAACTTAGAAGTATAAACCCCACACTGGAAAAACAAACGGCTTAATATTTATTTATTTATTTTTACTAGGGGAATTTTAAAGGTATTTTCTTAGGCAAATAATTAGCCCATGGAAGCGATAGTGATAAACAAATGGACAATTATTCAGAAGGAGGCTTTGGGCTTGTTCCCCCCCACTCCTTTCTTACTGCACTAATTAAGGTTTGTGATCTTCTTGCAAGCGAGTCTGAAACTGAATAATTTTGTAATAACTCCAGGAAGCTGCTCTAGTGGTGAGTTCACTGAAGTTGATGCACCCTTGCTGCTGTCTCCTGGCACGTGCAGCTTTCCGCGGATAAAAATCACTGTTTGCAGTCATTACATATTTTATTATTATTTTTTTTTTTAATCTTAGGATCTGAGCCTCAAAATGGTGAAAAGCAGTATTTTTGTCAGCATGTGAAGAAAATCTGGGAGATAGCATTTAATCTTCAGAGGCAAGTTGGGGTAAATCCTCGTGCCGTGGGATGCTGTGTGGTGCCCCTGTCCCACAAGGAACACACTGTGGGGCTCGTGGATCATGAGGACGCTGGGCTGGCCACGCAGGAGCTGGAAGTGGAGTGAAAGGGACACAGAAAAAATTTGGAGGTCAATTCTGAGGTCTTGGGGAATGCTGTGGCCCCGCTGCCTGTAACCTCTGCGGCAGGATGGAAATGACAATGACCCTGTAAGATTTGGGGCTTGCAAAACGCCGTGTTGTATCATTAAACTGCTTTTATGCCTCGCGTACCTCTTAGAGATGACATGTTTACGTGGTTTGTATTACAGATGAATATCTCTCTGGCCTGAGAGTGTCTTTCCAAACTCCCTTATTTCTCATTTCCCGTCCTCAATGACATAATAGATTTAAAGTGCAAGGTAATTTTCCACCTCTGTATTTTTAGAAAGGTTTTCACTAAAGAATAGAGCCAGTGTTTGAGGGGGTGGCAGCTGTGAGCATCAGTAAAAGATGTAAGTTGTAGAAGATAAGGCATGGAGGAGGTATAAATACTATTTCTGTGTATATTGAAAACGGCTTCAAAAGTGAGGATATGTTTCTTTTATAGTAGTATATTCTCCTTAAAGCCTGCTGTAGTAGGGAATGAATCAGGACGTGCATGTGTGTGTAGGGGGTTTCCTTTTTTTATTTTTTTTTAGGGATCACTTATTTTTTGATGTTCCTTTCAGTAGTGTTACAGTTTTCCAAGAGTTTCCAAAAACAACTTAGTAGATTCAGTGTTCTGAGTGCATTTTTTCTTTCCTAACCGATACATGGCATTAAAATTCATGTAAAGTGGGAATATTTGAAAGTAAAGGAAGTACAGTACTGAAGTGACACCATGAAAAAAGTGAGTCTCTTCTACATGCACAAGCCAATGGGCAGCAAGAATAAATGACTGCTTTAATGACTTTATAAGTAGTCTTAAAAGCTTTTTGGCCAAAACTTGGTAGAGAAGTTATCTTATTTTTGAGGCACATGGATTTTTGTTAATAATTCTCAGTCCAGTTTCTCCTGACTGTCATTGGACCACGTTGTAGGAGGCTGCTCTTCGCAAGCAACCCCTACAAAATCTATTTTTTTTTCTGAGGTATCAAGGAGGTTTTGGGTCGGTGTGGGAGCTCTGTCTGAGCTCAGTGCCCAGCCAGGATGGCTGGGGGTGCTGCCCAATGCCAGTTTTCTCAGGAGCACACAAATTTTATTTCTTTTAGTTCAGCAGTCCGGGATAACTTGCACATCAAAGCCAGGTCCTCGTTTGTACCCCTAAATCCCACCAAATTGGAATTCACCCTTAAAAACCCAGAAAGTGCAGAAATTTTGACTTGTTATGCTTTATTGGAGAAAATTCTGCTCACTGGGAGCAGTTTGTGCAACACTTTCATAACCCCCTTGCTTTCCATGTGAGAAGGTCACGGATATGTGACACTGTTGACATCAAAAATTCAACAGTGGAGCCATCATTGCTTTTAGGATCAAGCATAAGGCATTTCTGGAATGTATGAAAATCAGGGGGCTTTGTCTGCTGAAGAGAAAAGAGGATTTGGGAAGTGTGGAACAGAGCTCTGTGCAAGGGCTTTAACGCGGATTAGAACACCAAAGCATTTTGGCACCTTTGGGTCTGTGCCAGAACATCACTGGGATGAGGCCAGATGAAAAACCTGCATGTGTAGAGTCCCTTCCCAGCATCCCTGGTTTGATGGTGTTTAGGTGGCTGGATAATTTCCAGCTTTGGGGCAAGCTGGTATTCCCATGTTCTGGTGTGAGCACCTGGAACACGTGGATTTTTCTAGTTTACATGTTTAAGAGACTCAGGAGATTTTCTGAAGCTTTCCTGAGCTCCACTTTTGAACCTAATTGAGGTTTTTTTGTGGAATTTAGAGTCAAGTGGAAAGTGCAAAAACTGGATTGTGATCAAGGAAATGCAAGGAACACTTGAACTGGGAGGTAAGGGGTAAGGTGCCTCCTGTGAGTTACGAGATCCAAAACAGCACTGAGGATATTCTCTCTCCTGCTCTAAGAAACCAGATCCAAGTGGTTTCTTTGCTCTGTTCCCTTTGTAAAGTAGCTATGAGGAAAATTACAGATAAGTCTCAGCCAGAAAATCCATCTGGTATGAGAAGAAGGGGCCAAAGAACAGCTCTTTGAACACTCAAGGCTGCCTTCTGTCTTGACTAAGCTGTCTCCTGCCCAGTGGTGGGGTCTCCCATTCCCTTTGACTTTCTCATAATTTTATTTTGCATGTGGGTACTGGAGGTGCTGTGGTAAAACCATTCTTCAGATTCTGAAGGATTTGGCATGGTGTTTGTTGCCCTTGCAGAGGTATCCTGCCCGTTTCTGTCCCCAAGGTTCTCTTGGATCAGGTTGTGTCAGGGATCGTTGGTATTAAGTCTGGGGGCCAGGGGAGACTCCTTGGCAGGTCTGTTCTTTCAGCTGGTGCTTTCGTCCACATTTGGCTCCAAATTTTCTCCCCCTCAAAAATTTAGCAGTCACTTTGGTTCACAATTTTCAGGCAAAGTTAGGACAGAAGAAAGAAGGGGATTTTGCTGAATTTTGTGTTCAAACTGTAAGAAAAAAAATAATAGAAGTTACTTGAAGTGAAGAGAATGTTTTGAAACTCTAAAGCTGAAGTGTTTATTTCTTGCTTGGTGGAAGATAATTTTCAGTTTGTGTGCATTTATTTAAAGACAGGTTCACACTTGCTAAGTCTGCATGAACAAAGCAGGACATGGCTGAGCTATTTCCCACCTCTAGCCTGTGGCTTCAGCTGAAATGTTGGCAGGGGGTAGAGCAGAGAGGGACCTGATCCCTCCTGGGACAGGCTCAGGAGGCTCCTGCAGCCTCTCCAGCCCTTTCCTTGCTGCACTGGATGGAGCTCCATGCTTGGGATGGCAGCAGTTCCAGGTGGCAATGTGCAAGTGACTTATTTCCCAAGCCCACGCTCTGCAGTGGCAGTCACCTCTAATTGAATAGTTACAAGAAGTTGCTTTCAGGCAGTTTCAGGGCAGCAAGGAAAAAACTTGCTCAAAGGTAGGATCAGGCACAGCTGCAACAACATCTCCCTGAGGGCATCTAATGTGCATGGAGTAGAATTTGAGGGTTGTGTCTACAGAGGTTTAAGCCTCTCCTTTAGCTTTGCTACAAGCCAGCTGGGAAGGAGATTATTCCAATTTTTACACAGCGACTAATGCATGCACAAGTTGCAGTAGGATCATCTCCAGGACTTTTCTTTTATTATCTTCTCTCCTCTGCTTTTCAGGTAAAGGGTCTTGCACTGGTGTTACCCAGAAGCTGGTGGTACTTGTTCTCCAAATGGTCTTCTTGCTGTGTGGCTGATGGAATCAAGGGCTGCCAAGGCATTTGTGTGTTGAGGACCCCACACCTACCCTTGGGAAGGCTGAGAGAGCAGGGTTTCTTCATTTTAGGGTGAGTTAATTGTGGCCTTTCAGTCCCTGAAGGAGCCAACCAGAAAGATGGAAAGAGAGGGCATGGGGTGCCTGGACATGAGGAATGGCTTCAAACTGAGAACAGGTTTAGACTTAAAAAAATTCCTCCCTGTGAGGGTGGGCAGGCCCTGGCACAGGGTGTCCTGAGAAGCTGTGGCTGTCCCTGGGTCCCTGGAAGTGTCCAAGGCCAGGCTGGACAGGGCTTGGGGCAACCTGGGATAATGGAAAGTGTCTCTGCACATGGCAGGGGGTGGAATGGGATGATGTTTAAGGTCTCTTCTGATACAAAACATGCTGGGATTCTGTGATACAGGTAGAAATGCAGCTGGAATCTGCAATGCTGGCCTCAATCTGAGCATGTCCATCTGTAACTGTGAGTACAATCACAGAATCCCAGAATGGTTTGGGTTAGAAGGGAGTTAAACAAGGCTATTCTTGTTTGAACCCCTCTGCTGCAGGCAGGGACGCCTTCCACCACACGAGGCTGCTCAAAATGGGGATGGGGATCCAACGTGGCCCTGAACACCTCCAGGGATGAGCCAGCCACAAGGTTTCTTGGATACCTGTTTTAACTCCTCAGCCAGGAGCAGGAAATTGTGTTTCTGATAACAGGAGATACCAGGTTGCCACCATGATATTTTCTGAAAAATCCTCTTTGCCCAGGATTTTCTTCTGGGAATCTGAGAAGCCTCAGAGAGGAATGAAAACAATATTTATCTGATTGCTGCTTTGATATGTGGCCTGGACATTGCTTGCCAACAGGTGAAGTTTTGATTGGTTCCATGTGAATTGTTTTAACTTAATGGCCAATCACGGCCAGCTGTGAGTGACTCTGGAAGGAGTCATGGGTTTTTATTATTCATTCTTGTTAAACCTTCTGATGTATCCTTTCTCTTTAGTGTAGTTTTAGTATAGCATTCTATATAATATAACACAACACATCACACCAACCCACCCCATAACATATAATATATAACATATACAAGGTATAATATACAAGGTATAATATACAAGGTATAATATACAAGGTATAATATACAAGGTATAATATACAACATATAATATACAACGTATAATATACTAAATCGGCCTTCTAAGAACATGGAGTCAGATCTCTCACTTTGTCCTGGGGGCCCTCACAAACACCAAAATAGGTTGCCCGTATTGAGTGCTGTAACTGAGAATTGGCATAGGTGTTTATGCACAGTGTGCCACCAATGTTTTGCTCAGCAGAGGGGTGCACAGAGCTCCAGAAGCTCCTCCTTGGGCACAGAGCTGTTTCCAGGCAGGTCCCAGCTTTGGGAACATCCTCTGTGTCCGTGCATCTGTGGCAGCGGCCGACAGCAGCGAGGTGCAAAGGGGCTCGTGCTGCCCACCCTGCCCAGCTCCATGCTCTCCATCCCTCCTGTGACAGCTCTGCTCACCCCCTGCAGCAACAGAAGGTCCTTCTTGAAACCATTTCAGAGCCACAGATGACACAGGGAATCAGGCAGCTGACATTTGCAGGGAGATTGGAATGATTCACTGTTCTCCAAGATGCGCTGCTCAGGGAGACCCCCACTGCTGTTGCTGTTCATGCTGAGGACTTGCTTTATTTTTTTCTCTCCTAGATGCTGTGGAATATTGTATTGTATTTTGACAGATTGATTATAGCTTGAAATAGCTCCTTGGCCTTTTTGGTGAGGCTGCTGTGGTGCCCTTGGTGTGAGAGCATGCCAGGGATTTGGGTCATGGCTGTTTTGTTAACTCTGTGCTATCAGAAGAGTAATGTGAAGGCAGGCTCTCCGCCCAAAGGAGACAGTGGATTTGGGAGCCAGGGGATACAAGCTTCCCTTGTACAGTTCCTGTGGTGGTCCCTTCATGTCCCTGGCCCATGGCATGTCCCTTTGGGGTCATGAAGGGACAACTTTCTTTCCTTACCCTCTCTGGCCTCATATCAGAGGCAGCAGTGATGCTGAGCCTGCGTAGGAGGTCTCAGGAGTGATGTCAGATGGGGGTTCTGACCAGATGAAAGAGGCACAGGACTGTTACTTGTGTATTTCCACATTAATTTGTTGTTTTTTACAAATGGGAGGTGTCAGAGGATGAGGCTCTGGAGAGGTTGTTAGACCCATGTAATGGATGGGGACCTGTGTAAAAGGTTTGCTGTCTGCAAACAAAACCCATGTCCTTGTGCTCCCTGGGAAGTATCAATAGCTGCTCTCACTCTTTTCTGAGTTGTTTTAATTAAGCTAATTAGCAGTTAAATTAATTTTGGGTGCTGTGCATCCCCTTTTCATGCCCATGGATCTCACCAGGCCCAAAGCACACACCAAAGGCAGCCAAGGTGATGTTACTCCAAGGCTCTGAACTGTCTTAACAATGCCAAGGAGACAACTTTGCTCAGTAAATGCTGCTTTTCCACCTCCTCAGAAATCCAGGGGATTCAATAACAAACATGCTACAACAATGGATAACCAAGACTGTTATCCAACAAGATAACAAAGATAAATAAGATAAACAAGAACCTAAGCACTATGAAATACAAATAAATAAGTTGAGAAAGCAAGAGCTGATGTTGTAATCACTGGAAAATACCTACAGATTGTAATCCATGGAGTTGTTTTGCTTTTGCTTTAGTGCCTTTCACAGAATGGCCCTGCCATGGTTTATTTCAAGGAAAATGGCTTTATTGACATTGGATTGGGACCATTGCCTATTTTGAGAAGAGACTGGTGACAGGATCAGAGGTGGTAATTCCTTACACTAAATTTCATCCCATGAGTTCTTTGCACAAACAAAACCAAACCTGAATGAAAAATACTTTTTAAAAAAATTCTACATTATGTTAGTTTTGTACTGCTGGATTTTTTGTTTGGAGTTTTTAATAGAAGAAACATCAATTATGATTAAAAAAATTACTTTCAAGTTTATATCATTGAAATGAAGATATGTAAGGAAGAAGAGAATCATGAGGTGCCACATAGAGCTGCTCCACCCAAATGCAGGGCTTTGCTTGTCACAAGCTCTGTGTGAGAAGATCTTGAAACTTTCCACAGTGCTGGAATTCTCTGTCCTGCCTGCAGCCCATGGCTCTCCTGGGACAGAGGCCCCTGCACATTCCCTCAGGAATCTCCATGCTTGCTGGAGTGGCACTTTTCTCAGTTGCAAACCACACTGGGTTTAAAAGCAAAACTTGTACCATATCAGGTTTTTAAGAACAGGGCTCATTTAAAAAAAGACGCAGTTTCTTTAAGGTTTCTTTAACCCCATTAACACAGCTGTTAAGAACATAACCACCAGACTGTGTTTATTTTTTGTGGGAATTCTTGGCAATCACTCAGGGGATGCTGTTTCCCCCACTTATTTGCTTCTCCCTCCACTAGAGGCAGAAATTCAGCTTTTGCTCTGTTGAAGAGAGTCGGAGAGCTGCCATCAGGGCTCTGTGCCCATGTCAGAGGGGAGCAAAAAACTCTCTGGTTGCTTGGTGATAAAATGCCCAAAAAATGGTGTTCCTGAACCTTTCATAGACTGTTTCCTCTGACTGAATGGACAGATTTGGATTTTAGAGTCTGAGGACTGGCATGCCTGACTGATCTGGCCTGTTATTGCATCACATACAGTTATCACAGGATGGTTTGGGTTGGAAAGGACCTCAAAGCACATCCAGTCCCACCCCTGCCATGGCAGGAACACCTTCCCCTACCTCAGGGTGCTCCATGCTCCATCCAACCTGGCCTTTGACATTTCCAGGGATCCAGGGGCAGCCAGTTTCTCTGGACAAGGCCTCCCCACCCTCACAGGGAAGAATTTCCCCTTAATATCTAATCTAGATCTCCTTTATGTGTCCTCCTCTTAAGCTGTGACATAAAATATTTGTCCAAGCATTAATGTGGCCTTCTCTCCCCTCTTTCCTGTTAAGTCAAATGAGAGTTTGTTGGGTCTTTTGCTGAATTTCTGGCAGGTGCTCACATGAATCTCAACAGACTGAAAGCCATGTGTAAAACCCCTTCCATCTGTCTCTGGGGGTAGAACAGGACATGCCCAGAGAGTGAAAAAAGAATAACTCTTAATCAATAAAAATCTTTCTAGCGATTTTTCTATATCTAGAAGTTAATTTTCAAAATGTCCTAATGCTCTCCTTCACCTTGACAACCTCATCTTTCACTGGTTTTGACTTCAGTCACTGTACAAGCTAAAATTGAAAACAAAATCATTTATTCAGTTTCCCACTCCTTTTAAAGAAGTCTTGTATACTGGATAGACAGAAATACTACCTTGCAAATTTGTTTTTTTCTATCAAAATGTTTCTTGTGCTTTTTAACATGGAAAATGACCATATTTCTGAAATTTAATGCAGTGTTTGCTTAGTAAGTGAAGAGTTAAACTAAAGATGGATCATTGAAAAATAAACTTTTAAAATATTGAATACTCTTACATTTTTGGCAGCTGAGGAAGTTTGTTAAGAATCGGGCTAAATGTGGTCTTGAGTGTATTATTTCCTGTTAATATTTCTGACATCAAAGAGGATGAAACAATCCCAACCTTATAAAATATGATAGAAATATTTTTACTATGATTATCTAAAGTCAGCTCTTAGAGTAAGTGTGGGAGGGAAATGAGCTTAATCATCAGGTTAAGCAAACCTAATCTTCAGATCAGAATTTAATGTCACTAAAGATGAAATTATTTTATATATTCTTGAGGTTGTGAATAGTTAGAATGTTTTCCCCTGCTTGGAGAAGGAAGAGTGCTCTGCAAAGTGTGGGTTCTGCAGTGTTTCCTCTTCCTAATCAGGTGTTGGGGATGTTTTGCACCTTGTGCTGCTCCTTTCATTCCCAGTGTGGCTTTAGGACTGCTGTGCAAAGTTAAGCTCAGTTCTCTATTGCAGTTCAGCAGTTTGAACTCAGGAAATGAAAGACTTTTAACCTTAGAGGCTCAGTGATGAGTTAAAGGTGCTGTTATCACCTTCAAATGGCACAACTGCATAGGAAGCAGACTGTCCATGGGCTGCGGTGTCCTGCAGGGGTGGTGGCACCTGGAATGGCAGCTCAAGGAGCAATCTTGGGAGGAACTGTCTGAGATGCTCAAAGGAGCCAGTCGGTTAATTCATTCCATCCCTGTGCATCAGGGGAAAGAGGATAAAATCACTGCTGTTTACAGGTGATGATCCTGTATTGAATATAATTATTTTAAGCATTCAGCCACGCCTTCACCCACACTGTTGCTGTTGGGATTGTCCACTCTGTGTTGCACCAACACCTTGAACCTGTGACTTACAGGAACAAGAAGGCACTTTTGATTTTTTTTTTTAAGCCTGATACCACGGAATCCTGCACGTGCTCCCAAGCTGTTCTTCCCTCCTCCTGATACTCCTCCGACTATCCTGCCTCGTTTCCCGCTCACTGTTTTGTTAGCCATGGCGCTCCGATGGCTCGCGTTTTATGTCCACGCAGTTCTGGCGTTCCCTTACCATATGGTCATCCTGATGTTGCCATTTGCCTCAATCATCCTTTTTGTAGCTGCTTGAACGTCTTAATTGATCTCCTGAGCTATGTTAAAGATTTATAACAGACGTCGGTGTAATTCATTTCGCGAGCACGTAACCGCGCCTTTCCGTCTGATTGGACGTCTGCGCCTCTCCCTCATAAAAATGCGCAAAAAAGCTTGGCCTTGTGTCTCTGTGGTAAAATAATGGACGTCTTGAAGGATGTTAGAAACCTTGTACCACGCTACTTCAGCCAAAAGGATAAGCTGTGGCCCCTCAGCTGGTGCTAACAAGGTGTTCTCTGCTCCCTCCTAAACAATACCTCAAACTGGAGAACTTTTCCTTTCTCCACTAGTAGCAGAGATGGTGGAATTTTTGTTTTTTTGAGTAAGATTCAAAGCCATGTGTTGATAATATTGTTAAACTGAAGTGCATATATCAGAGTGGTGATGGTGCCAGGAGCTGCTTTTGGCCAGGCCTGTGTTTCTTAGTATATGCGGCAGAGGCATGTGCAATTAATGATGTTGGCAAAAGGAGCACTGTAGGAAGAGCACACGAAATTAGAGGTTTGATGGTTTCTGCAAAGTGCTGTGCCCATCTTTTCATGCAGAAAATGAGTAAACCATTACTCCACATATGATTGGAGCAGAACAGAGCACTTTTTGATGGGGTTTGTCAGAGAGCATTCAGAAGAAGCTGTATATTAGAAGATAAATTTCATCACCCAGTTAAGAAAATATGTCTAAGGGTAGATAGGGAAAAGATAGGGGATGTCCTTTGTGCCATTCGAGGTGTGGATTTTTGAGTATAAATGAGAGCCAAGTCTGTCTGATGAAGAATTTTCATCAGGATATCCAACTATGGTGTAATTGCAGAAAATTATCTTTTTTTCTCTAGAGTTATAGCCTTTGTGATTTGCTTTCTCTCCTGTGCCGCTGAAAGTGGGCTAAAACCTTTATTTTCCTTCAGCTTTAGTTTCGATTAGAAGGTGTCAATCTGGTACCAGATTTTGGTTTGGTAGAACCTCTGTGTAACATTTTCTTGTCAGACTTTATTGTGCACTGGCCAAGCACTCAGCAAAGCAAGCTGGGTGAAAAATTTGTCTTGGAAAATTTTTATTGGATGTTTGCAACCCATTTACTTCACTAGTCCTTTGCTAAGAGTTTCTCACTCTCTTCTCTTTGTGGTAGTAACACATTTGAACATTACTTTGTGTCCATGCAGGTAGTTGTTATTTGTTCAAAGTGTTTGGTTTTTTTTTTCCCCTTTTCAAGTTGTTTTGGTTTTGTGATGTCACCAGCTGAAGATTTCTAGCAGTGGTTTCTTTCTCATTGGTGGTATCTGCTCTAGGCTGAACCATTTCTGGTTGGAAATGTCTTGTATTTCTTTTCGGAAACCAAGGTGCCTTTAGTGGCAAAATCAAAGTACTCTAAAGCTTTGTGTGATGTATAAAATTGGGATGGAGCACAAACCTGTGTTTCGATTCTCTCCCCTGTAAAAAGAAATTAAAACTCTACACATCAAAGGAATAATGTTAAAATATTAAGTTAGACTTGGTTGTAAAGTCGGAGAGTATTAATTAATAATCCTTACATATTTCAATAATCTTAAAAGCTATATAAATTTTGGTGCTTTAATTTTTTTTTCCCCAGGAGATGGATTGAGCCTTTGGTCTTAGGTCTTCCATCTGTAGCATGGACAAGGTTGCAATGAACTTTCCCAGGCTGGAATAATCTGTTTTTCTGACCAGTACCGAGTAACTTATGGTGAACCTTTGAGATTCTCGTTGCTATTTTTCTCCACTTTGATATACTTTAATTTTAGATGTTTGTGGAGTTTAAAAGCAAAAGTGATGTGATCATATAAAATTATTTTATAAGAGCAGATCTTTCTTAATTATATGACAGCCAAGATATTACCTCTGATTCTTCAGTTCTGTTCCTCCTCATCTCCCCAAAACATTTACTCTCCAAATAACTTTCTATAGTGTATGGCTGTTGCTTTGGGGACAGAAACAGTGAATTTATTTCTTGGGTTGTTATATAGGAAAGATCCAGCTTTAACCCAAGAAAGTACAAAAAGACCAAAGTCTTTATAAATGGCCTTCTATTCTGCTTAGAAATAGTGCAGAGAAATCTTCCCAGTTTTTGTTTCAAATAAACCTCATGAAGTAAATGTGGGGAAAAAAAAAAACCAACAAAACAAAAACCCCAAACTCAGAGTGTCATTAAAGTCATGGAGGAAAGCAAGCAATAAATGTGTGTGCTCACCTTGGCAGTAAATTTTGATGGTGTGTTGTCCATCTCTTGTGCCTCCTCCAAGGAAGCTGCCCGTGGGACTGGCAGCTGAGCACGGATCCTTGGAAGCAGAGAGAGCCCTTGCACCAGGCCTGCGTTTGTGCACAGCTCTGGAACAGCTGGTTTGGATTTTAAAAATTCTGCTTTTATTAGAACACTGACTCTTGTTTATCGTTATTGATTTTATTGGGTTATTATTGACTGACTGCACCCCATGGGCCTATTAGTGAAGTGCTAGTAAAGCATTAAAGGAAGACTTGGGCTTTTCTGTGCTTTGTACTTACAGCATTTGCTTTTATCGTGACTTTTAGCTGGCTGCCTAACTGCAAACATGGGCAGCCTCACCCACCAGAGACTGAAAGGAGGACAAGAAACCAAAGGATTTTCTATTTTTTCAATCTTTAGAAGAACAAAACAATGTTTTGAGGTTATTTACTGTTTTGCTTGATTAATTCTCAGGGAAATGTTTACATCTTTCTTGTCTCCCTAAGACTTCTGGCTAATATTAGAAATAGAACAAACTCATCAGTCTTACTCAAAAAATAAAAGTTATTGCAGATTCTTTTTATTATTGTATGCTATTTGATCTTTCTGGGTGGAAAGGGAAATTTATTTCCTTATTAATATGAATCAAATGATGTATGATATTCAGTTTAAGCCAGATCAGAGTTGGGTGGATCTGACTGGTTGCATATCAAAATCTAGAGGCCATCCTAATGAAATTTTAGGTATCATTGACTCTCTCCTAAAACAATGTGTCTTCTCACAGTAGTGCAATCTCTGGATGCTCCCACTGATCCAATAATTTTTGCCTGTCCCTTTAGTGTTATTTTTCTCTCCCCTGCTCCATAAAAATTAAATAATCACTTTTTTCCTGTATAGCCCATTTGAGGGTTATGGGTTTACTGATCATTACCAGCATCAAAGGAAGAAGCACTGACCAAATATTCATTGTCTTATTTGTGAAGATCCTATTCCAGGAAGGGTCCAAGGCCAAGTTGGATGGTTTTTGGGGTATTGGAAGGTGTCCCTGCCCATAGGAGGGGGTGGGATGAGGTGAGCTTTAATGTCCCTTCCAACCCAAACCATTCCATGACTTTGTGATTTACAAAATACTGAAATAATCAATGTTGCAAAAATATGAGGGGACAATTTCCACCAAAATGGCCCCTCACTAAACTAAGAATTTTGAGAAAAACTTCCTTTTGGGGGAGGAGAAAAGGAGGGGGATAGTAGAGGAGAAATACAGGAGTCCTGAAGAAAGCAAACTTCAGAAGCCATAGGGAAGTGGTAGAAGTGCCCTGGCATTTGAGAACAGTAAATGCTCATATTCCACATGGAATTAAGAGTTTGTGTTCCCAAAACTGCAAGCAGACAATCAGATTGGGATGGCAAAGAGGTCTGAAACAGGTCCACTTTGCTATTAATGGTAGCCTGTTGCTGTTCCTGACTGCTAAAAATGTGTTATGGGATAGCAGAAATGGATAAAAATTAGAGTCTCCTGCTCCTCTTTAAATGCAACGAAGTCACTGCCGATTAATTATGAAAGTCATACTTTTGTCTGTCAAATCTACTGCTGAGAGTAGTAATAGCTTCTCCTGAAAGCTGTCACAAAGCAAAAACAGTGACAAGGAGATGTCTCTGCAGCACAATGCCAAGCTGAACTGGTGGGCAAACTTTATCCTGAATGTGAACAGTGCATTTTTGGGGTTGTGATAGGAAAACAGCATCAAGCATTGGATACACAGGGGTGAGCTATAGGAATTGCCATGTATCCATAGGTTTTAAAGCTGAAAATTAAACAAGTTTACTGCCTAGTGCCAGAAATAATCCACCAAATTTTTATTTGTATTTACTTACCTTTGCTGTGAACTTTGAGCATGGAAAGGGTCACAACAGAAAAGAAGTGCTGAAAATCTGCTTGGGGTCTTTGCAGGAGGAAAACTTACTGTAGGATTGTAAATCCAAATATAAGTTTGTTTTTCCAAATGATCTTGATGCAGGTTCAGCTCACGAAGGAGTCTCTTGGCCACTTCCAGCCAATGCAATGTGTGAATGTGCCATGAAATGCAGGAAGCACCCTGGGAACTTCTTCAGATGCAAACACATTTTATTTTAAAAGCTTTTGTTTTAATTTTGCCTTTGAGCTCCACGATGGGTGCAGCAGACAGCAGCCAGGCATCACCAGATACTGTTTAATTTGCTGGTACAATCAAACAGTGAGATGCTCTCACAATCGACTGTGCCCACAATTTTGTGCTTGACTGCAGGTGCAAAATCGAGGATGCAAAATTCAGAACACAACTTGATGATTGCTTAAAAATTTGGTTCATTCCTGTTCAAAAATATTTAACTTCTATTTGTCACATAAAATAAAATATTTTGGATTTTTTTTTTTTTTGGAGTTGTTCACCAAAATTTACTTTGAGGGATAAAATATCCACCTGCAAGCAACTACCATATTTATATTGCCATTTTTAATGGAAATAAAAAATTATAGTGCTGTAAATAAGGTTTTTATAACCTTATCTATCTTCCTCCCCCCAAAAAAATTCATTTATCCACTTATCCCAGGTAAATTAGTGTTTGAACTGTTCTCTTTTTTTTTCAAGGCTTTTTTTATGCAGTACACAAATAGTATTTAAAAAGTCCTATCATAGAAATAAACATTCAAAAAGTTATTTTTAATAATAGTCACTCCAGAATGCTACAAATACTATGAAAAATTGGATGCTGTATTTTTATCTCACAAAATATGCTTATTAAAAAAATGTTTAGATGATGCTTAGACAGAAATATTGTGTTGTTCAGTAGCAGCAGCATTACACATTGACTTGTGTGAAATACAGAACTCTTCTGATAGTGATATATTTGGCCAAATTTGGCAAAACAATACCTCTGGGTTAGCCAAGTAACACAATTCAGGGTCTGCTTCCTTATACATGATTGAAGTGCTTAATATTGTTATTATTTTATGGATGTCAAATGTTCTGACAACAGATCAAGTGGTACAATTTAGGTTTATGGAGCCAATTAATTATTTCTGGATAGTAGTAAGTTGGATTTCCCAGCTAGTCTACTTCAGAAAATTAGTTGATATTCAGAGAAATGTTTTTACTGTCACAGGCTTAGATTTATGTTGCATTTTTGATAACTATAAAAAAGCACAATACATTTCTGTAGCAATATTTTGCTTTCTTTAGTGAAGCTGAGACCAGTTTGTTGATCTACGTCTCTTCATTCATGTGCAATTCACAATCCCTCCTTTTTGCTGAGGGACATCTCTGCTTGTACTGTTAAAATGTTGACCAGGGATAACTGGGGGAATGAATTTCTGTTTTGTGCTCAGTATCACAGTAGGAAAATGCTTAGTGTAACTCAAAAATCAGAAAATGAAGACGGAGTTTGTATATTTGGTTTGTGCTTTGTTTTGGCTTCGTATCATACCATTCTACCTAAAATATTGATTTTTTATTTTTTCTTACATTTGGCGGATGGTTTTGTAGAAAGGGTGGTATTTCTCTATCCAAATATTCTTGTGTGTCTAAAGGAAGTCTGGATCTGCACTTTGAGGGTTCTCAGAAATATTTTGGCTTGACAATCAGAATTTGTAGCACGTGACCAGTGAAAGGAAGTATCTGCAAGAATCCTTCAGCCACCCTGTTGTTCTCAAGTTTCCACTTTCCCAGAGCCCTGTATTCTTCTTTATCCCTGCTCTTCTTCTGCAGGTACCTGGGTTAAAGTGGAACTATTGAGAGTCGTCTTGTTCTTTTTCTGTTTGTCATTTTTTCCTGTTCTCATCTTGCTATCACTTCCATGACTGCTGGAATTTTTAGTGGGCACTGCAAGTCTGTTTTAATAATTGTTCCTCACTAATGAAAAACAAACCAACCCAACAGAAAGGGTGCAGTGAATTTGGATGGGGAGGGGTGGTTCTGTTTTCTTTTTGCTTTCCTTCCTTCATATAATCACATTTCTTTTACCTCTTCTTCTCCCCATCCAAATTCACTGCAAATTTCCTTCACATCCAAATTTCCTTTTCCCAGTCCTTTCCTCCCTTCTGTTCTCTCCTTGTTCCTTTATTAATTCTTCTTCCTCGCATTATGTTGCTACTCACTCCTCTCCAGCCCTTGCCAGTTTTCAGCAGCCCATGATTTCAGATGGAAAATCTGTCGCCAGGGCCCCTCCTCCAGGAACATTAATGGCCACTCTGGAAATCCTGCCCTGCCCTCCGTCATCTCATTCCAGACACTGAGGGGGCAGACGAAACAGATGGTTGGCACAGGGCTGCATGATTCACTGCTTGAAATCATGGTGCAACATTGCTGAAATTGGTGAGGGAGAAGGGAGGTCTGACATTTGACAGAGCCGTGTAAAAATTGCCCGATCCAGGCAAAGTTCAGACTAATCACTTGACTGTTATTTTCCAGATGCGCTGATCATATGACCGTAATTGTAAAGATTATATTGACAGCGCACCGTTTCCCAAACATGCTGCACTCATTCTTAACAAAATGATTCTCCCTTGGGATGCTCAGGTCAGGCTGCTGAGGGGAATTGTGTGTTGCCATTTATTCATCCTTGAATTTCCTTTTTATTTTTTTTTCCTTGACTGGGTTCATTCATCTACTTTCTGATTGCGTGAAGTTGTAGGTTTTCAGGTACACAGTCAGTAAAACAGAAAATAAATCTGAGCACTTCCTTTCAGGCAGGTTTCTTTATGAATTGGACTAAAGGGACAAGATTTAAACCTGAAAAATAAAGAACATAAATAAGTAAAATTGGAGGGCATCAGCTTTTCAGTGTGTGTCTGATGAAAGTTGAATATCCATTTATACTGTAGTCATAGAAATAGATTTTTTTATCAAGATAGTAAGACCCTGGTAGAATTGAGGTAAGTATAAGATCGTGTATATTCTATGGATAGTGTTTACAGTTAAAATTGCAGAATTAACCCCGGCATCAAAATTTCATTGATTCTTCATAAGTATCTGCTTGCTGTTGTCCATTTTGGGTGTCCTCTTCAAAACAATCACTTTGGACTGAGACACTTTGAAGCAGAGCAGGAAATTTCCTGTAAAATCTTTCCATCAGTGAAGGGACAATGATTTTGAGCATCACGCTGGAAATTTCTGTAACAACAACCTGAACTGTTAACTATGTGAGTTAAAAAATTACTTGGGGCATAGAAAAAAAGAGGAAAAAAGGTGAATTCTAGATAAGCAGTTACATTTTGTGTGCTCCTGAGAAATTCCAAACCTTTGCTCAGCCCTGATGTCATTTAAAATGTCTAAGAATCGAGCTTAGTGAAGTTGCTTATAATTAGTCTTGCTAATTTTTATGAATTTCGGGGAGAGCTTCCCAAATGTTCTCAGCCTTCTGCTGCTCCCATTGCTCTAAGCTCGGCTGCAAATCTCGCTGCTTATTTAGATGTCAAAGTGGAAACTGAAATATCCTTAAATGTCAATGTGGTTTCTGTTTAACTCCCTTGAAAATTAGGCCTTTGTTCACTTAAATCTAGTGCTGAAGAAGGAGAGAAGAGGTGGAAGAACTTCATTTGCAGTTTTCAGTTGTTTTTTTGAATTCTATGAGTGAAAGTTTTGACCACAGTTGTTATGTGTAAGGATGTTAAAGAATGGCCAAAGCCCTAGATCATCTCCTGTGTTTTTCCAGCTCGAAGGCTGATTCTGTTGTCTCAGATAAAATTAACACCTGGAGAGCTTCAAACATGAAGGATGTATTTCCCAAGGGGTTCAGATGGCTCAAACTCCTCGAGACAGAACAGGTCTGGAAACATAATGAGCTGCAAAGTATGAACATAAGTGAAAATACCTCATCTTAAAGAAGAGCCAGGGAGCAGATGTGGGCATCTCCAAACAGGGAAGTGCAGGAACATGGGGAAGACTTTAATAAACTTGATAAAAACCTTGTGGGTTCGTCCCACAAAGATAGGTTATTCTAGGTAACTTCTAGGAAATAACGATTATGGAGTTTTCCTTCTGCTTGTGGACCAGAGGACCTTTTCCTCTGAAATAATAGTTAGGATAAACTAATTAGGAGGCACCTGGAAGAAAAGACAGAATCTGAGTGTGGAAATCCCTGCATATGTCAGGGATGCACATCACAGGTCCCCAGTACTTTAAAAGATGTTTTACCTTTGGTGTTTGTATGTGTAGACAAGAGTCCAGGTTGGTGCCACCACTCGAGAAATGGCTGGTCTCGTGGTTTTATTGAAGAGTTATGGAAATTATTGCTTTAATGCTTCTTTTTAAAGCGAAACTCTGCATCTCCTGAGTTTATAAAGCTTTCTTTAATTTTTGTTTGGTTGGTTTGGGTTTTCTGGTTGGTTGTGTATTTGGCTTCTTTTAAATTTTCATGTGTAGTTGAGATTTTGGCAAACTGGCAGCTGAGTTCTGTTCCAGAGGTACCTCATATGATTTAGGTATTTAAAATCCTTCTCTAGCAGTGAGATTGTGTTGTATTCAATACCATAAATGCACCTGAGAGAGCGTTTCAGATCCACCCAAGCCAGACATCTGCTTTTCGCCTTCTGAATTTCTTTGTGCATTCTATGAACTCTCTGACCATGGTGAACTTGGGTGAGAACAGGCAGACAGCAAAATATC
Organism: Ammospiza caudacuta; assembly: GCF_027887145.1. NCBI lineage: Eukaryota > Metazoa > Chordata > Aves > Passeriformes > Passerellidae > Ammospiza > Ammospiza caudacuta. The sequence goes on along the minus strand of NC_080600.1, from coordinate 41,318,434 downwards.
CAGCTGATATTTTACTTCTGAGTCTCAATTATGAGTATTTTCTGTTCTCACTGGGTTAAAAAGAAAGATTCTTGGTGACAGGGAGAATTAACTTCCATGGGGCTCCAGGACAGGGACCAACTTAGGCACCTTGTTAGAAATTTCTTCTCTCAATTTAAATATTTTTGGCTTGAAAACGTTCTTTGGAATGAAGGTAATTGAAGCTGTAGGGTTGTAATAACAACTCCCAAATTCTCATTATTTAGTGTAATTGACGGAAAAGGCTGAGAAGTAGAAAAGCAAAATATTGACTTTTATGCATTTAAGTTTTATTTATGTGATGCTGGTCCAAAATCACCAAAATAACTCATGACACTTTATATATAAATGTGTGTGTATAACTTGGGTCATTTAAAAAAAAGTAAGTTTCTCAGTTTCCCAAAAAGGAGCCTTCTCACAGTTTATGGAAAAGCTGCAGACACACTTTTGTCCTGTCCCACTATTCTCAAACTTCAAAGGCCAGACAGGACTTTACATAAAACCTAAATTAATGATTTTATCTCAGTGATTCTCATCTCTCCTATGTGATGCTACTGAATTTGATAAATATAGGGGTTTTTTTCCACTTCCCAGCCCTTGCCTTTTGGGATGGGGTTTTGAGTAAACACTGCTAATTTCACAGTCTCAGAAAACAAAACAAAACAAAAAAAAAATCCAACCCAAAAGCAGAGGAATGTTTGGATGAGAGAAACTGATAAAATTTGGTTTGGCAGCATTTAGCTGGGAATTTATGAAAGTCTAGTTTACTTTCTAGGAATAAGCATAACTGCCTTATAAATTTTAAAGATATTTTTTCAGGATATTGCTGATATTTTTCACTTTTATAACTTGAAGAATATGTGTATTTATCATTATAGGCAAATGTTAATACAAGTCTCATTATTTTCAAACCTTTAAACTTAAAGAAACTGTCAAGAAATTTTTAACTGCATTAAAAAGTGTTCCAATTTTTGCTGGGATTTGTGTTCATACAGAGAATTTCACTTTATTCTGAGAAATATAACTATTTTAATACAAGTTGTCTTTTAATAGCATATTACTTAAGTTTCCATTCCTGAAAATGTGTGTTAGTTGATAGATCATGGGAATGTATCCTTTACAGGAATTGTCAAATACAACTGAGTTTCTTGATGATTAGAAAACTAGACATAGATCTGAATTCTTTACAAGCAAGAATATTTTTAAAAGAATATCCAGAATTTGCAGAAAGTGTGTATTGCAGTTAACTGCTCTGATTAACCACTGAATTTGACAAAGAGAATAATAAATGAAATATAATTTGGGGGACACTTCTGTTTCAACATAAGTTCCTCTTACCTCTAGAAATTATCAATGTGGTGCTCCTTCTTCCAGAATTTGTACAAGACAATCACAGCTAATTATGAAAAATAGGGCTTGGTATTTTTCTTTTATGGCTGGGTATGTACAAGGCATTTACTTAAAAAAATAATCACCATGAAACTGCATTTAAAGTGGAAAAAAGAGGGAGTGGAAGGTGGAAATTGGATCCTATTTTGATAGTGAAAGTAGCGGCTGTCCTGGATGGAATCTTTATGGCACAATGTTTAGTGGCTTTTCCCCCAGATTAATTTTAGGCAGCTTTGCAAACTGGATCATTTGTTACCAGGTTTGTTCATGAGTTTTGGGATTCACTTTAAGATTAAGATCAGCTTCAGCACTCAGTAACGTTTCAGTATAGGAATGCTAACAAAGGGAGGTATAACTACATCCAGGTTTTCTGAAAGGAAATCCTGGAATCCCAGAATGGTTTGGACTGGAAGGAACCTTGGGATGGGTAGGACCACCTTCCACTAGACCAGGTTTCTCCAGAGCTGTTTTTCCGTTTCCCGAGGAATTCCTCGGTATATCATGGGACAAACGGGTTAACTTGGTCCTGGTTCGGGCTTTGGTGATTGTGCTGCACAAAATGCCCATGGAAGGCTCACTGGAGGATAGAACATAGAGTAGAATCATGGAATATCCTGAGTTTGAAGGGACCCACGAGGATCATTGAGTCCAACTCAATGCCCAGACACCCCAAATTCCATCCTGAGCATCCCTGGCAGTGCTGTCCAAACTGTCTTGGAGCTCTGGCAGCCTTGGGGCTGTGCCCATTCCCTGGGGAGCCTGGGCAGTGCCCAACATCCTTCAGGGGGAAAACAACCCTTCCCTGATGCCCATCCTCACCCCTCCACCCAACACAGATTCATGCAGCTCAAATACAGTGGGATGAACTCACACTATTTATGTTTGGATTTACGCATTTCTTCCTATTTTTAAGAACAGCTTGGAACCGCTCATCCCATTCACCGCAGAAAAGCCAAGTTCAAAACTGGGCTGCGAATTAGCAAAAAAAGAAGTGCTGGGATTTCCACAGCGAGCCCAGAAATCTGTTTCACATCACTCAGCCAGGCAGGGCACTGTTGTGAGCTGTAAATGTGCTTTTTTTCCCCTGTGTGGGCAGTGAATCAGCAAATGCTCCAGAGTTTAGGGGGAAATGTCAGGTGCTGTTTCAACAGTCTGGCTTTCACAAGCTCCAGGGTGGGTCCTCAACAGGGGACCCACCTTGGAATTAGGGACCCTGTGGCAGTGTCAATGCCTTTATCTCTCCCTCTCTCTGAATTGGGAAACTAATGACTCCCAAAGATGTGCTGCCTGTTTTGGTTAATTGATGCCTGACCACAAACTGCTTAATAAATAAGTTCTGTCTGGAAAATATTATTCCCTGAAATCATGTCTGAATTACCCAAAAGTCAAATTAAGTAATTGAGAAAGCATCTGCTGTGTGGAAGGATGTTTGTTTGTTTGTCCTGTGTTTTTGTGGTGGGGTTTTTTTCTGGTTTACCAAGACAATCACTGGAGCATGTCTGGGAGAAGGTTTATTTGCAGAACCACAGCTCAAATCTTGAGATGAGGGAGCATTACAAAGAAATGGCATGGCTTTCAAATGAAGCCTACAAATAGGTTTGCAACTTTCTTCTGTCTTTGGTAAATTACCCAAGTGAAGCCAAATCATATTCCTAAAGACAGTCCCCTGGCATCCTTCAATAAACAGATTTTGCCCTGTGTATGAAATGTTTAGCTCAGTGCTTTATGAAGTAAAGGTCATCTGAGCAGAGATGTTGCAATAAAGGGCTGCCTGAAAGTGCTTCCACTGAGCGTGAATAGCAGCAATATTGCCTTGAAAACTCTGGGCTAATTGATTAAACTTCCAACAAACTAATTTTAATTAGCCATACTAGCTTAACTTTCTTCTTCCTTTTTATGATTCTGAAGGTTTACTAATGGTGCGTGTACAGCCCCAGTTATTTATTAGAGAAATTGTTAAGGTATGGGAGAGAAATATTAATATCATACAAACTGTGTGTGCTTTACATGAATGTTTTCGGCTAAAATGCACCTGCTTTCAGCTGGGAAGTAAAGGAAAAATGCTTTCTTTTTTCATTTGTTCTTAACCATGTATTCATGTATTTGCACCCTAAAATTACTCCTAACTCTGATACCTCTCTCAAATCTCTTAGAAAAAAAATCACTGCACATACCAAAGGTAGATCTTTTGGTCTCTCTTTATCTTGTATTTATGTCTGTAACTATTCCACTCTGTCCAACCTGACCTTGACATACTTGACAACTTTTAATATCTTGCTGAGGAGCAAAACTTCTGGTTGCCTTGGATCTTTATGCAACAGCTCTGATTTCAAGTCTGTAATCATTAAAATTAAATCAAGTCAAACCTTTTGCCTCAATATGTACATAAAGATGGATTTTAGCTATGAAACCCATGTTGCTTCATGCAACAGCTGTGAAGGTGTCATTTTTGTCCCTCTTTAACCCCTCTTTCTATGGAGATATCAATGTTTGAGACTTACATGGAAATGGGATCAAAGCTTAGCATGAGAGGTCTGGAGAAGGGGTGTGGTGTGAAAAGACCATTCCTAGTCTGAAATTTCAATGTAAGGGCAGTTCTGTCACAGGATTTAAAACCAGACCTGGTCTGCTTCTACCTCTGACAATGAACTTGACATTGGGCAAAGAATCCCAGAATTATTTGGTTTATAAGGAGCCTTAAAGGTCACCTAGTTCCAATCACATCACGAGAACACTGTGTTTCCGTTGGGTGTGTTTTCTTCCCCTGATGGATTGGGGAAGTTGTGCTTTGTGTCTTCAAAGCTAAAATGTTTTGATCTCCTGACAAAACACGTGGCAGCAGCAGCATGCTGGGCAGTTTATGCTAGCAGGCTGTATTTTTAAAGTCTGTATCACCAAGGGGATGCAGTTGAAAGGGTTGTAGGATTTTGGCAGGAGCTGTTTGTGTAGAGGTAAATGACAGACGTGCTGCTCCTGCAGCAGGACTCTGGTGCTGGGTGAAGCCCTGGGGTGCCAGGCTCCAGCTCTGTGAGCACTGGTGGCTCTCCATTCTGTGTAGAGTGGAAACTCTGGGCTTCCTCTGAGGTGTTCAGACCTCCAAACTGCTGTTCCACTGTCAGGATCTCTAGCTGGTCAGAGTGACCCCGAGATGTGTAAGAAATTCTCTTCTCCCAGCCCAGTGCTCAAAGAAAGAGTCAGAGTTCTTCAGTTCTCAGTCTCAAGGTGGTTTATTGTTTCTTTTCTATAAAATTCTTTCTCCTGTCCAGCCAAGGTCCACTCAGCAGGACAGTTCCAGGCACTCTGCCTGCCCCCAGGGTGGTGTTATCTTTTTATACTAAAAACTACGTGTGCAATATTTACAATTACTTCCCAATACCTATCACCTATGTTAGACAGTGAACTTCTGCTCTAAATCAATCTAAAAGTGCCACCATCACAGCAGAAGATGGAGGCCAAGAAGAAGAAGGAGAAAGGCTGGACACACCCAGTTCCCTCCATCTTGCCTCCTTAACCCCCATACCAAAACCCTAAAATCTACTTTTTCACCCCGTGATAACTTCACTATTATTCTACTTAAACTGTTGTGGCTTGCTGATCTTCATATAAGGTTGGTGATTTGCTCCATGGGTCATAATAAAACCCACAGGGGTTTCAGGGTTTGAGTCCTCTGGCAGGGTTCTTGGCCGTCCTGGGGACATCCAAGCCAGAGGGATGTCCTGGGTTCCCACGTTCCACCAGAGGAAAAGAGTGGCAGCAGTTCCTGAGCAGAGCCAAGCACCCTACGTTGCCCTGAGGCCTCATCCCGGTGCCATGGCTGTCAGCTGTCCTTCCCTTCTGCTGCTGAGGTCAAACCAACCCATCATCCCTTTGAACTGAGCACCCAAGGTGACAGGAGTGTGCCATCCCTGCTCCAGCTGTGCTGTGGGGAGCAGGGACAGCCCTGACGTCAGGCCAGCGCCAGCTCTGCCAAGCGCCCGCGGATGGCTCCTGTTTGTTTTGCTCCAGCCCATCTGCTTGGGAAGGAGCAGCTTTCACAAGCTCTAACAAGCTGCTCCTCGCTCAGAATCGGTGCTGGGGACCAGGTGTGGCTGTGCTGCTGTCCTCTGGGCAGGGCTGTGCTGGGGGACAGCTCAGGGGATGCAGATGGAGGCTCGGCCTGCGCGGCGCCGTGATGCTGCCAGCCACTTGTCACCAGGCTGATGGCTCGGGTTGCCCACAAGTGCCCGCTGGAAATGCTTTAGGGAAGCTGGGTTAGAAACAGCAGAAAAAGAAGCTTATTCTGGGAGTGTTGTTTAATCTGAATTTCAAGGTGGTTGGAAGAAAAGAGGAGGGGGTGAGGAGGGAGGGAAGCCGCCAGCATCATCTCTGCTGTGGGAATTTCACTGTGGGCACTGAGGACGTTCTAAATGAGACACATGGACAAAATAAACCTCTGTGCCTCCTCTCCCTGCTTTTCTCTCAGTTTTGTCCCCTAATGCTGCAGTGGGGCAACAGCCAATTTGTTTCATGAGAGCTGGACTGAGGAAATGTTTTGGTTAATGAGCATAGCCCGGTTTATTTAGGTGTTGCAAATCTGGGGCAAAGGGCACAACTGTCTTTAAATTAGACACTGTAATAGGTGTTGGTTGTGCAATGTGGACTTGGAGCTTCAGTGTGTGAGTGTTAAATTTATTACAGTACCCTCAGAGCTGGGGGCTCACTTGCCAAATAGGCTGATCCACTAATTCACTTCGCTTTGAGTTGCTCTCAGAACAAAACCAACTTTCAAACATTTTCCATTTGCAATTGTAATCAAAGGACAAGCAGTGATACAAGAAATGAAGCAATGTGGGTGAAGTAGAACAAAATCATTTAGTGGGCTACTGGAGTAACAATTTAAAATGTTTAAACATGCCAAAAAGAAGGAGGGGGAAGACCAGGATTCCACTTTCATGAACAATATATCAGAAAATGAGTGAAAATATCAAGTGCTGGCTAGAAATCCAAGGTGAGGGTGTTCTGTTTTGTGTATTTAAGGATTTAACGCATTTGAAAACTTGGCAAGCAAGTTCCGGTGTTGGAAGCATGAACTGATGTTGTACGTGGTTCCTCAGTCCAAGGGAATATCTAGCTTGGATGGCACAGGGAATGAGTGCCAGTTAAAACAGCGTTAATGAGGTTAAGGAGAACTGATCAGGGATCAATAACTGTTCTCGGGAAGATGCACTAAGGTGGTGAGGGGATTTTATCACTTGATTGCTGGGTTAGAAATGGGTATTATGGTGAGGACTGGGATTTTACAGGACTAGTGGAATTTGTGGTCTCTCTCCAAACACACATTCTTTAAAATGTTTTTTAATGAAGTCTACAAAACATTCCCAAACCAGCTTCTTTTTCTGTCTTCTCCTTGGTTCTTTTCTTCCTCTGCAAATGTCACAGGGAACCCTCCAGCCTCTTCTCCAGGCTCAATTAGTGCTTTCAGTTCCTATTAGGTTTTGGGATCCATCTGACCCTCCCTGCAGGGCCTTCCCACCAGCAGAACCCTGCTCCCTCCAGCCTCTCCCAGGCAAGCTGCCTTCAGGGCATGGACAGAGTCTCCTCTTGCTCTTAATCACTGTTGATTGAATAAATTAAAAACTGCTTTTATGTCTGATTTGTGAACACGGGACTGTTGCCTTCTGTCCTGCAGCCCGTGGGTGCTGCAGGTGGCTGTCCCAGCAGAGCTGCTCTGGGGTCAGTGAGATGTGGGAAGGGGTAGAGAAATAGTCACCAGGTCTTTTCCTGATCAATATTACTGTATTACTGCCATTTGGGGTTTTTTGTGATTTTTTTTGTTGCTTTGTTGTTTTTTTTTTGGTTTTTTGGGTTTTTTTTGGGGGGGGGGAGTTTGGTCATTTGGGTTTGTTTGTTTCTTTTTTTTTTTTTTTTTTTGTTTAACCTGAGGACAATCGTTCCAGTGTTGTAGACCTCTCAAAAAATGAGGTCTGGTGAGGACAGAGGTAGGGAAAGAGACTAAAGCAGATATAAATCCTATCACAACCATGCTGAGAACTCATGCTCTAATTTCATATGGGTTTTAGGATGTGCATTTGTCTCTGAATGTTTAAATAAAGACCTTGGTGCACATTTACCTTGTTCCTTTCCAAATGTGGGAGGGGTTTGTGTTGGTGTCTCATTAGCACAGGTGGTAAAACTTTCCTGTGTGGCTTTGGCAAGGGCAAGAAGAAGAAGAGACTTTCCTGAGAGGCTTCTGAGCGTTTTCTGACTGATTAAAAGCTGCAGAAACTCATTTAGAGATGATGACTGCTTGGTTTGTTCTCAAGGTTATTCTAAGTTTTGTTTACTGGCTCATTTTTCCCAGGGAAGCTGTGGCTGCTCCATCCCTGGAAGTGTCCAAGGCCTTGTTGGATGGGGTTTGGAGCAATCTGGGATAATGGAAGGTGTGGGATGAGATGATCCTTAAAATCCTTTTTGACCCATATGACTCTATGGTACCACTTTTGTAGATTCAAATTGGAGATCACAAAGTGGAAGGGGAATGAAGCAGGAAAAAAAAAAGGAAAAAGAAAAAAACATTGCCAAAATCTCCTTTTATCTTCCATGAATGTTTTGGTGGGAATTCTAGTCCGAAATGTGGCAATAATTCCATATTGTCACTTGAAACAATTAGATGAATGCTTTACTGCCCAGGATCCCATCTTACCTGGGCAGGCTGCACGTAAAGCCCTTAAGCACCTTTTAACGAGGAGCTGGAGTTAATGGCCCTGAGCTGCTCTTGGAGCCATCAGCCCTTCCCAGATGGTCATTAATCCTCAGATGCTCGTTAAAGATAATATTTTGTAGCTTAAAAAAAAAAAAAAAATACTGCACTGCTTTACCTTTAAGGCACTTGTCTGCTTCCAAAAGTGTCCATCCTGGCAAATATTGGGGTTTTTTGCACCCCTATAGCCCCTGTGAGGATTAGGCTGGAGCTGAGGTTTACAAAGCAGGACAGTCCTTAAAAAAACATGTATACATAATATTGCATACATAATAGATGGGAATAGTTCCAAAACAATCTATTGCATAATTACCTAATTAATACAATCTGTAATAATTAAAAATCCTTTGGAGAATTTGTAAAAACATTTTACTATGCATGTGTCATAGATAATTTTTAGACTCCGGTGTCTCAGCTGTTTGCTTTTTATTTTTTTTTTTTTCCTTTTTAATTTGGTTTTTCAAATTGCCAACAGTCTTATTGCTGCTTTGTGGCCCAGGCACTTAACAAATTTCATTTCTCAAATGGAAGGGACTGAATTTTCTCCCCAGAAGTGCAGTTCACAGGCAAGGGCAACATTCAGCACTAACTTTTCTTTTGCAGCGACAAACACAAAAGGCACGTTTAAATAAGTGTATTCCAAGGGCTTTTTCAACTGTTGGGGGGAGTTAATAAAGCAAAATAAAAATTTCAAAGTAACAAAAATTGCTTTGGGCTCGACTTTTAAATCAAGATAGAAAAATTGATTTTGCAGATGCATTATAACCCTACTCATCTCCAAATAGTCCCACAGCGCAATTGTATCAGCAGTGCTTATTTATATTTATATCCAGCAGATATTCTGGAGCATTGTGTGAACCTCTGCCTCCGTAACCATCAGCTCCATGGCCTGTGGTGATGCCTGTTTGTGTGTTGGAGATGCACAGGCAGGACGTGAGTCTGGCCTCAGAATTGCTTTTAATTTATCTGGAAGTGACCGAATCCAGGCTGGGCAGGGCTTGGAGCACCTGGGACAGTGGAAGGTGTCCCTGGGCATGGCAGGGGTGGATTGGGATGGGCTTTAAGTTCCTTTCCCACCCAAACCATCCTGGGGTTCTGCTCAGCAGTGTTTGCCCCCGCATGCACCATTCCAGCTCAGTTCTCCTTTCTCTACCTTTGAGACACCATGGGAAAGCTTTTATTTCCCTTTTTTTTTTTTTTTTTTTTCTAAGAACCCAAACAGGCATCACAAGTAAAGGGGAATGATGAAATCTGCTCTGTCCTGGACAACCCCTGACTGCAGCTGATCCAGTGCTGCAAGCAGAAGCTTTTTTCTCATTTTTTCTCTCTCTGAGATATGTAAACTGAAATGGCTTGGATTATGTGTTAAATGTGGTTGAAGAGACTCTGTCTACCAACACCTAATGCCAGAAAATTCTTTCCTCTGAGGGAGGTGAGGCCCAGAGAAGCTGTGGCTGCCCATGGATCCCTGGAATTGTTCCAGGCCGGGCTTGGACAGGGTTTGGATCACCCTGGGATAGTGGAAGTTGTCTCTGCCCATGGCAGGGAGTGAGATAAAATTATTTTGAGGGTCCCAAACCATCCTGTAATTCTGCCATTATTCCTTTTTATATAATTATTTAATGATATAGTTATAAATATATAATTTATAACTATATAAATATACTTATTTAATTATTTAATATATATTTATGTAATTATTTAATGATGCATCCTGGTGTCTATAACCTCTATTTTACTTTTACCAAAGTGCCATTAGTGTAACAAGCAGCAAACTTTGCAGACCCACAATATGTGCCATTAAAACCCACCCTGACTCCTCATCAGGGAGAGAAATTTCCTTTGAATAGATGATTAAGCAGAGTGGACAGCGCTAATTATGTGGTCAATGCAGGAGGTGCTCAATGAATAATTATTAGAAAATAAAGGATTTTTTGTTTCATCGAAGTGTGGGGTTGCATCTAATTGATTCTTATTTGTGAAATCCATTTTTCACCTCAAAAGAGCCACTGATAGTTTTGTCAGCTGCATTTGTTACTCAGCTTTGCAGGATCTGGAGTCTTTAGTACCTGAAATGAAAAGATTCACCTTCCTATACTTGTGGTTTTTGGAAGACCAGCAAATAATTCACTTTCCAGGGAAAGCAGACTGGAGAATTTGGCCTTTTGGGCTCATTGCACAAAATACATCCCAAAATAACCAAGCAAAGAAGGAGGGTTGCATCCAAACCCAGACTCTGGTGCATCACAGCAGGAGGAGGGCAGGGGATGATGCTGATGAGCTCAGTGTTTAGTGTCACTGTTGTTGGCTTTATTCAGCGTTAGAAAAACTGTGGGGGAAAATTTAAAGGGGAGGTTTTGAAGCATGGGCTTTGGAAAAGAATTCGGGTTTATTTTTGCTTTGCAGACACTCTGTGGGATGGCCTTGGCTTTTCAGCTGAGCCCATCCTCATACTTCCTTTCTGGAGATCACCTGTACCTCAGAGATGTAACTTAATTTGGGCTGTTTTGGGAGGAATTCTCTCCAGAGCAAAGCAGTATTTTCCACCCTCACCGATAAAAGTGCATGGATATCTGGTTTGCACTCAGAGTGCACGAACAAGGGTCAGGATTAGCCCAAACTTGTGCTTTGAGTCCCCAGGCCACCTCTGGGGGCTGTGAGTAAATCCCCCTCTCTGTGTCATTGTCAATGCTCCCATGACCATCTCTGCTCCATGTTTTGGCATCAGGGCTCAGGCAAGTCAAGGAGCTGTTGTGCTCACCCCAGATATGTTGTGTACCTCAAAATGTTTAATTCTGGCTGCAGAAGTTAAGTAACTTCTTGATTTTTCATAACTCGAGTGACTAAAATACTTCTTTTTTTTTTTTTTTAATCTCTGTTTTGCAATCACTGAATCATATGATGAGCCTAAGGGTATAGAGTTTGCAAATGAAACCAGATTATTATTAGTCTTGGCTATTTCAGCACAGGGAGGAAAGGAGAAAAAAAAAAAGGAATTGTGTGTACATTTTTTTGGCCCAGTTGCTGTTTGTTTTACCAGTTTCTCAAACAAATGCTGAGGAAGGTAATGACTGTATGAAATAGATTTTTGTGCACACGGTGGCTGGTACAAGTGGCAACTTTGAGTTGTCGCAGACATCTTTTATGAAAAATCTTTTCCTTAGGATTTTTCTTCCTGAGAAGCTGGGAGGCCTCAGGAACAAAATGCAAACAATGGTTATCTGCTGCTGTGGAATGCAACAGGTGCATCTGGGATTGGGCTCATGTGGTTGTTTCTAATTAATGGCCAATCACAGTCAGCTGGCTCGGACTCTCTGTCGGAGACAGAAGCTTTTGTTATCATTCTTTGCTATTCTATTCTTAGCCAGCCGTCTGATGAAACCTTTTCTTCTATTCCTTTAGTATAGATTTAATGTAATATATGCCATAAAATAATAAATCAGCCTTCTGAAACATGGAGTCAGATCCTCATCTCTTCCCCAATCCAAGAACCCCTGTGAACACCGTCACAGGAGTAACCCAAAATGCTACTTCTAGTCCACAAAATAAAATATTAAAACCAAACCCAAAACGTATTTTGGGTTTAGGTGAAAAGTAAGGCACACATTTCTAGGATATTTTGTCATGTTTTTTTTTATTCCCCGCTGGCAGGAGATTTCTCGGGAGTAATTGTGCCAGCAAATTAGCATTTCCAGTTCTTTAATAGACATTCCTGGAGGTATTCTCTTCCAAGGAGAGCACTTCTGGGAATGACAGCAGCATGCTTGGGAGGGCTCCAGCTGCCTGGCAGTGAGGTGTGCTCAGCAGCTCCTGCCTTTCCATGGTTGTTGGAAGACACCTATGTCTTATTTGCTGTGCTGCACCTTGGAAGTTTTGACTCTCCAGGAAGATGAAGCTCCTGCCAGGTGGCTGTAACTCCTCCTGAAGTCACCCCTCAGGTGTCACAGACCACTTTCAGTAATTTTTCTTGGTAGCCATAATATGGGCTTGACTAATGTTATCTTTTCTACACCCTTGTTTTTGTTTTCTTGTGCCTTTTCCAGCATTTAGCCTAATTCAAAATGAGTTCTGGCTGCTCAAATGATTTGTGGCTTGCTGGTGGAAGAGGGTGTAGCGCATCATCTGAAAGGCTGCAGGATGTTTTGTGACACCATGTAAGACATCCTGTGGCAGCTCTCCCTGCACAGGTGTCATTGCACTTTGCATCAAAAGGCTGGGAATGCCTTTTGTCACTTTGCTAATTTTTTTCCTGTCTGGGAGCCTTCATTGCCCTCACCTTGGTGCCATGGGGAGGGAGGTTATCCCCTCACACCCAGTGCCCACACCAGGCATAGCTCTGCTCTGATTTTGGGCACTGTTGTGGCTGGTGATGATCCTCCAGTGATTTTATCATGATAAAAACTGGGAGAATTTGGATTGTCCAGATTAAGGGTGACCTAATCCTAAGGGTGACCTAATTGAGGTTTTGCAGTATGTGAAAGGAGATGACCGTGTTCACAGGGGTCTCAGGTTGAGGGAAGAGACAAGGATCTGACTCCATGTCTCAGAAGGCTTGGTTTATTATTTTATGATATATATTACATGAAAACTATACTGAAAGAATAGAAGAAAAGTTTTGTCATAAGGCTAGCTAAGCTAAGAATAGAATAGGAAGGAATCATAACAAAGGTTTGTGGCTTGGCTCTCTGTCCGAGCTAGCTGACTGTGATTGGCCATTAATTAGAAACAAACACACGAGACCAATCACAGATGCACCTGTTGCATCCCACAGCAGCAGATAATCATTGTTTACATTTTGTTCCTGAGGCCTCCCAGCTTCTCAGGAGGAAAAATCCTAAGGAAAGGATTTTCCACAAAAGTTGTCTGCGACGGAAGGAGCTGTCAAAAAAGACGGGGAAAGAACATTTATAAGAGCATGCAGTGACAGGACAAGGGGATGGCTCAGAGTTGGTTTAGACTGGCCACTATGAAGAAATTGCTCCCTGAGAGGTGTTGATGCCCTGGGACAGATTTCCCAGAGAAGCCGTGGTGTCTGGAAGTGTCCAAGGCCAGGTTTGACAGGGCTTGGAGCAGCCTGGTTTCCCACCCCATGTCCCCATGTATCTCTGTCCCTGACAGGGGGTAAAACTCAGGCACAATGGTCAGCCTGTTCAGTGGGGAGGCAGAGAGAGTTTTTTGGCGTGGAGGGGGTGGTGTAACAGGACTTCTTAGGGATTCTTGCTCCTGAAAACTGCTGGTGAAGTCGTAAACCCTTCCCACAAATCTGAGAAAATGAAACTGTGGATAACGGCTTGCAAGGAAAGAAGGAAGGCATCTGAGCTTAATCACTGAATGCTTGGGGTGTGCTTTTCTTAAGTTCAACACCTGCTGCTGCATAGGAATTTGGTTTTGCTTGTTGCACAGAGTTTACTCTGCAAAATGCTCGGCAGAGCAGCAAGATTTTTAATTTGTACTCAGTCTTGTCCCATGTCACCATCTCAAAGGCTGTTTACAACCTAAAGGATTCTAAGGTTTTATGTCCTGTTGTACTCGGGCGGGTCTGTAAGCGGCACAGTTCAGAGCTCTCTTCTGGCTTCCTCAAGTAAAATAGACACATAAAAAGCTCTGAAAGTGTTTTTCTCTGGAGCAATCATTGCATCAACCAAGGGAAGTCCATCTCAAACGCACAAAACAACCCTGGTGCCCCTCCCTCCCCCAAGACCTATTCCTCAGTTTCTAACTTTGTGTAAAGTTGAAATTCTTAATTTGGCCTGTTGTAAGCTTTGCAAGAATCAAACCAAACATCCCTCATTATGATTTATTTGTGTCTGGGGTGGAAATCTTTCCCATCTAAAATCACTCTGGGCACCATGGACTCAAAGTGAAGCAAGCAGAATGCATATGGATCAAATACAGCCCATAATAAACAGTGCTGGCATTACACAATTACTGACAATTTACAGTTACAGTGCATTTGCACAGTGCTTTGTGCTGTGATTATCCCATGGAAATTTGTGATAGCTATCACTAAAGCTTACATTGAAACTTTTTTATTTTTTTTAGGCACGAGAACAAGATAAGCTGTTGGAGAATTTTACAGGTGTTAGGAAAATTGGTTAAGGAATTATCCTTGATGAATTATTACTCGTGTTATTCCCCACCCTTTTCCTCTGTGTAGGAGCATTTTGCAGGTACCTTTTGATAAGAATTTACAGGTAATTTATCTGTGACTCCTTGCTCTTTTCCCTTTAAAAATACGCACATTTAGGAATTTTTTATTTATTTGCATTATTTAATACCCGTAACTTTATGAAAATCTCTGTCTTGGGATTGAAACCTCTGATTCAAACTCAAAGCAGAATTTCTTATGCTTCTGGATAAATCACTTCTTGTGATGTTGCTTAATTTTCTCCTCACTCCACCCAGATTATCTAAAAATACAAAAAAAACTTTGAGGGGGTGTTTTTTCCCTTTCCATACATGGTGTGATGCAGCAAAAACTTGCATAGAAAATGAAGTCATGAAACCTCAGACAAATGCAAGTTAAAATAAATGACCAAAAAAAGAAGTGAGGTGTGAAGTAGGTAAAATTTTAGTAGCTCTGAAATGCAGATCACTGCTACATCCGTTGCAGATTACATGATTCATATAGTTTTATTGCATGCAAAGTTTATTTTGCAAATTATGGATCATTTGATGCCACTGCAGTGGGTGCTTTAGGAATCCTGGAGGTACTGGATGGATGCAAATAAACCAAGCAGTGAATAGCAATACCAGAGCAATACACTGAAGGGTTTTATGTTGGTCAGGGACTAAATTTTATCCTTCATTTTAGAAAGAGATATTTATTACAAGAAAGTCTTCCTGATGATTTTTTTCAAGGTGTGTAATGGAGCATTATTTAATTAAATGCCATATAAGCTGGACAAGGGGAAGTTCAGTAGGGCAAGTGCACTTGGGATGCTTTATAATCCGTTCCTTAACCATGAGTGTACTCAGTATGGCAGGTTTCCCAAATGAGGAATCACTCCTTCTGGATGCATGAGGAAATAGGATTTCAGGCAATCCATAGGTCCAAAAAAAGGGGACATAAATCTTCACCAAGGTTCCTCCTTCCTTAGAAATGCAAGAAGGCTGAGAGGTTTTTCTTCAGGGGAAATGAGATGACCCCACAGTGAGCGACACAATGTTGAGTCTGGGGACATCAGGATTATTTGAGGAAGGGATGGAGGTGATTAGAGGAGTAGCCAAAATTCTTTTTAACAGCAAAACTGGGCTAAAATTCAGGTGGTGATGGTAATTTATCCAGATTCCAATAAAATGTGCCCAGTTTTGTTTACTTTAGTTCTGGAGTGTGGATTTGGCCATTTAGCCTCCAGTCTTTACCTTCAGTGAAGGATGTAAGCAATGACTTCTGTGACAACATCCCTGAAACTGTCACCAATATCTTGCCTCTCAAGAAAACCCCCAAAACACAAATGAACCCAAAATCCCTTTCCATTATGAAAAGTGAAAGCCCAATATGCTCACAAATGCTGTTGGAGTGGTTGTATGCTCGTCTGAAAACATCAGTGAGAGTGATGGTAACAGAAATTTGTAGTGAAACTCTGTGTTGTGGACAAATGAACTGCACCAATTAATATTAAAACCACAAGTTTGCTTTTAAATTAGGAGCTGAGCAAAGGCTTGCCAGGGTTAAACATGTCAGGGAGCCTCTGGCTTGGGCAGTTTGATATCCAGGATGCTACGTGATGAAATTCCATGAGCTAAGTTTAATTTAAGGCATGGTTCTCTGTGAAAATGAAATCTTTACTTGGAGCACTTAGGGGGAGGTATTTTTCATGCTTGTTCATCCATATGTGTCTTGTTTCATTCTGCATAAATTTGCAGTGAGTTTGACCACAGCCATGGGGAGCAGTGGAATCAGAGAGCTGCTGATCACTTCAGTTGTCTGGTCCAAATGCCTTTGGTGCCTTTTTTGGAAACTTTAGGGGTATTGACACCTCCTAGAATGAAAAAGAGAGGGGAACTGGTGGTGATAGAAATAGTGAGAAAATCAGGGATGTGTCAGAAGACCAAGATGTCTTGAATTGAAATCCTGGCACAAACCTCTGAACTGCCCAGGTTAGAATTTTTTCTTTAGGGAATTATTTAATAAAATCACTTTTCTTAGAAAAATTATAACTTCTTTTGCGTGAGAAAATAATTGAAGCTCCATTTTACTCCTTGCACACATGCAGAATCAAGTCTTGCTTTCCCACTGATTGAACACCCCTCCATCATTTTCTCATGCCCTTCTCACACCCCCTGAAGTTGCCCAACATCTCTGGGACATTCCCATCCATTTTTTGAAGATCCTGCCCCTGTACGCAGAAAAGAGTTTCATTCTTAAAAATCAAACCCTTGAAACCAAGGGTTTCATATCAACAAACAGGAAAACAGAGCAGAGAACAATGCAAGTCCTAGAAATCAAGGTTGAGGTTGTCAGCAGTTTTAGGCGGTGGCAGAAGTTTTGCTGAACCACTGAAAGGAACTAACACCCACAAGAGGAAGATGAGCAGAAAAATGTATCACAGTAATCAAATCTGATTGCAATGAGAACATTAAGGAGAATCTTTGAGTGAGTTAAGCAAGAAAATGTCTTTTTTTCTGGAAACACATTCGATGGGGAAATACTGAAAGTGCTAACAGTGTACTCAGATGTGGAAAGCCTACGGTCAAAAATGAGCCAGGTTTGCTGAAATATCCCAAAAGCAGGATACCTGTGGTTGTAACACAAAGAAGTGTTGCCCCTTCTCACAAATTGATTTTTATGCTCTGTTAACCACTCCTTTCTTTTTTGGATTTGATCAGGCCCTAAGAAGAATATTTTGAGTCTAAATTGAAAATATTAAAACTAGAAGATGAGCATAGCAGAATTTGAAGGAAAATTATAAACAGATCGCATGTTCAGTGAAGAAAACACCCTCCTTAATGGCACAGAGCATTTATTGAATACTGGTGGAACTGGAATAAACCCAGCAGAGAAACACACACACGATTTCTGTGTGGCTGGAGGTATGGGAAAGGAACAAACAAAATCCTGGCGCCAGCCAGGACAGAAACTGAGCACTTAGCCCAGCACAGGACATTAGACAGCCCAATAAAACTCCATGGTTCGCAGGGCTGAAGGCAGCTGCAGTCTCTAATAACATGAGTACACTCAAGGACCCTGCACCAGAGTTAATAAGCAGATCATTACAGCCTCTGACCAAGGCAGTCTCCACACTGACCTAATCGAAATCCAGAATGAGCATTATCCTAACGTGCATGATGAACCAATTAGCCCAGAGCTGGGTTGCTTCCACCTGCTCTAGTATCTCAATTTAGAATGGCAAATTAAAACCAAGAAGAGACAGGAGAAGATGTCAGAGGTTGTTTGACGTGGGAAGATGGCACAGGCTGTGAGAAAGATGGGTTCCTCTGAGGCTGCAGCTCAGTGCTGCCAAGCAGGCCAGGGTTTTATGGATCTCCCTGCTCCCACTGAGATGGGATGGCCAGCCCCCAAAATAAAAGACGACTCAACAGGGCTTTTTGCTGGCTCCAGGGATGTGAATTAACAACTGTGATGCCTGAAGGTTCTGCTCTGTGGGTCTCTAAATTTTCTTCCTTCCTGAGGATGTTTTCTATCTCCCTGCCCTTTTTTGTTGTGACCATCTAGGTCAGAAAAATATTTGCAAAGGGTTTGTCCAAGGTTGGTCACTGTGCACCAAGGGGTCTCACAGGAGAAGTGGGAGGCTGCCTGTGCCTCTGGATACACTTGGGCAGGGGCAGGATTTGAATTTCTCCTCCTGGAGCACCTTTGTGTTTTGTTCTCATGTTAAGTTAGAAAAGAGATTGTGAATAATCTGGAAAACCAGGTTTGCTCTCCTGGCTCATGGTCCTGGCCACTCTGGGGTGCAGTTTCAGTGAAAGGAGTGTGTCATTAGCCAATGCATCCTCAAAGGACAGCAAGATGGAAAAGTGGAAAATTGTTGTGCATGGATTTACCATGCAAAGAATTTAAGAGTTGGTCTTTGCTATTTGCAAACGCACTTTGATCCTTTCCACGGTGTGAGAATCCACCCATGAGCACCAGAGTTGTGTTAACAGAGGTTTGAAGCGTCCAGAGATGGGTGATTGGCACAACCCCCATGTGCAGACAGATTTATAGGGTCACAACAGCTCAGGGCAGAAAGCAAATACACAGGAATGTGGCAGAAGCAGACCCAAGCATAACACAGGTGATACTTCTTACTTTGTTTTAGGAAAATTGGTGAAAGGAAAAAAAAAAATTCTTGGTCTACAACAGGCCTGGAAAATGCAGCTACCAGATGATATTTTCAATACCAAAATTGGCTACTAAGTGTGATATTTATGGATGCATTTTTTAGTGCCATTCAGTAAAGGTGAATTTCTTACCTTTTTCTTAAAGTTATTTGTTGTCTTTCCTTTCAGAGTAACCACACCATTTGCCTGTTGTGCACTCTGGGTTAGCAGGTTTTGTTTCTAATCTGCCATCTTCCTCTAATTCTGGTTGGACATTCATTTGTTAAACCTTTTATTCAAACCCTCTAAGGATTTGTGCTACATGCATGAGTTCCTGTGGAGCAGAATCCAGATTAAAGTGTCCCTGCTCACCTCACAGCAAAGTTTTTGTCACCTGTGGGTGCATGTGACAAAAATTTCATGTGCTTGATATTGATGAAGAATGACTGATCTACTGGTAGATTATTATATAGATTTTACATCGTGCTGATTTTGCAAAGCTCAGGGTTCTGTTGTTTGCAGCTTTTGCAGTCAGCTGGGGAAAAGAAAGGGAGGAATGGCGGCAAAGAAAGATATTAATCCTCAAAATCTCATTCTTTGGACGTTGTTCTGTAATCAAGGAGCAGGCGTTCCCCGCTCTGCAAACTGCCCACACCGGTGGCCTCCTGCATCAGGCAGAGCTGCCGACTCCGGTGATTTACTGGGACTCCCATGGCTCCGCACGTTTGTTCCTTTTGTGGAGGAGGCTTTGAGAACAGAGCAAGAAGGAGCAAAATTAAAGTCTGCAGTGCATCACTTTGGAGGTGCCCGTGCTCTGCAGGGTGGGTTTGGGGTGGGAGAGGATCCCCACCCAGCACCGAGCCCCAGGTGCCGATGGAGCCACGTTGGTTGGAATGTGACAAAGGACGCGAGCGCCGGGATGGCCGTGGAGGCTGACGTGTGAAATAGGTGGTGAGGAACAGGGAGCACAAAGAAAGACTCCAAGCCCCCGAGTACACATACGTATCCTCGAGTCCTGGCTTTAGCTGGGAAATGGGAAAGGTTTTAATTTAAAATTTGATTTAAGGGAGAGAGACTTTTTCATTAGCGTAGCAGTTACTCACTCAGTTGGGAGCTATTGGAAGAAATTAAAGTACATTTGGCAATCTATATGCTTCAAGCAGAAATGGGATCTATCTGTCTATTTATCCACCTTTCTGCCTAATCACATAAATTCCATGATATCCAGGGTTACATTTTCCCTTTTCTCAACGGCTGCAAAATCTGCCTGCCTGAAACCCCACTGAAAGGAGAAAGTTAATATCAATGTCAACCACTCTCTTAAGTTTTTGTATTACTGTTTCTTTCTGCTGTTAAGCGGTGGGTTTTCTCTCCATCAGCTGAAAAACCACAGTAGAAAACATTTTGTTATTGGCTTTTTTTTTTTTCTTTTCAATGACATTTTTCAGGGAGGGGAAAAAAAAAAAGGAAAGCAGGCAAAAAGAAATGCAAGTAAAAAATCTAAGACAAAACCAGAGGAGAGTGGTTTGGGGAAGTGTGTGTTGTGTTCATAGCCCTGTTTTAATATGCAGTTACCTCCTTTCTCATGGAGCTTAGCATAAAGTTTTGTAAGTTGTGGGCCTTTTTTTTTCCTCTTTTGTCAAAAAAAATTATGAAAGTGTCGCTTTTCCTTTGCGGTTAATTCAGGAGAGATCCTCAATTCGAGCAGGGCACATTTTCATGCAAATACAGCAGCACAGTTTCCAGCCCCCTAATAGCTTCTTACAAATGATGTGCCATTACAACGAGGTTTATTTAAACAAATTTAATACATCTTTAATCAAGCTGGAGAGCATTTTCAAAGGTCACGCTCCAAATCAGGATCACTGTTCAGAGCTTATCAAAGTATTAGCTTAAGGGGGAGGGAGAATTATTTCTTGGACAAGTAATTTTAGGCAAATCTTTATTTACATTTTTATTCAGTTATTAAATTTTATTCCTTTCCCTCCTCCTCCTAGTCTCCATTTATGAACCTATAAGAAAGTCTGTAAATGGAGCCATAAGCATATCACAGCAGTTACTATTTCCAGGGGCTATTCCTTTGAATCGACTGGGCCCATAAAAGCAAGGATGAAGTCACTTTTTTTTTTTTTTTTTTTTTTTAAACACAAGCTCCGTGTATCCATTTCATACAACAAGCTCTGGCCCGAGGATCTGATATTAGGATAAATACATTGGATAGATTTTAAATTAACAAAATAAGTTAAAAACGAATTTAAGCATAATGGGTATTTAAAGGTGCTGGCCTGCTCCCGCTGCAAGAGGATAATTGTTGATGTCAAGTCATTAGGACTAATGGGGGCTGCACTAATGGAGCCCAGGAACCCACCCCAGCTCACACCTCTGGTGTCATTCACTGGGTATTTATCTGTAAATAGGTCACGGAGGGTTTAACTGGTGCAGAACCAGTCGTGCCTGCACAGGGTGAGCACAAAACTCAGTTCTCTGGCCTCGGCCTTACAGGAGGCACCAAAAAGGCACCAGGGACAAAGGGGGAGCGAGCCCTTGAAGCGCACAGACAGAAACTCCCCCAGGATTTTAATGCTCAGTACACCCAGGAGCTCTCAACTTTTTCTTGCAGGGAGGTGAGGCTGGACATCTGTGCAGGTCGTGCAAAGAGCTTGTGCAGGCTCTGTTAATTCTCTTTTTTAGGGCTCGCCTTGCAGCCAGGATTTGGGATAGGGTTCAAAAGGAGCTGTGCTGAAGTACACACTCAGGCACTCCTGGAAAAATGGTTTTTGCAGGACTAAATACTGCTCTGTACCCAAACCTTCAACAAAACCTTTGCATTTAGTATTGATATCATCCACATGGCAAAATAAATAAGTGTACTCACATCACCCAGTTTTTTAATGTGGTTATATTTTTAATTTGAAATATTTAATATTCACAAAATAATTTATCCAGCAAAACTTTTTTTTTTTTTCAACTTCCAAATGATATTTTTCTTTAGTGGTAGTGGAATTTTATTTATTTGTTTTTCAGCAATGGTTTTTGTATTTGACATCCATTTGACATCTGCTGGTGACATAAAAGACAGGATATTGTTTCCTTTCAATGCTCAGAAAGGTCTTTTAAGAGGGAGGACTTGAAGAAACCTTAAATTTCTGAGCAAGTTTATAGAACAACACCAGATCAGTAGAATTAGGAAGCATCAAAGGACATTTAAATGTGCCTGAAAATCTGGACTTCTCCTTTCTCTGTTGTCCATGGGACTGTGGATTCAAATCTCTTGGTGTCTGAGACACTTCATCTTTCCTTTTCCCACCTGGATAAAGAGAGAAAAAAAGCAACAAAAAGAGGGGGGTAATTAATGAAATATAATAACTATGCACAGGCTTTATGCTGAGTTTTATCATAGCTGTGTAGCCTGTTTGGCTGTTTGGGCAGAAGAAGTTAATAAAGTTTGGTAAACTTTAGAATGGATTAAATAAACCAGAAAAAAACAATATTAAGCAGTAAAGGTTGAGGGAAAGTAGCTGCAGAAGGTATAATTTTGGGGCTGAACAGGAAAAAGTGAGCACACAAGGATTTCTGACCATTGTAGGGAATCCCAAAAAGTGGGTATCACGCTGAAGGTATTGCATTTTCATTTCACCAAATGAAATTCTGTTGGTTGCATTTGCAATAGCACATCTTCACTCTGATCAGCAATTGATAGAGGAGCAGTCCAAAACTCCTGTAGCTTTCCTTTTCCTTGGACTGGTGTTGGTGGTGATCCATTTGTCTGCAGAATCTGACACTGAGATTCCATTTCCTAATTCCCTGGCAATAGTTATCCCTACCAGCCCATTCATCTATTTCTTTCTCTTAACATTCAGAAATTTTAAACAATTTCAGTATTAACACTCTTCTGTGACTCTTTCTGAATTACATGAGTGGCATGTGGTTTGCTTTCATTGCATATTTGTGTTATGCCAGTTTTAGTTCCGTTTTTTTTTTTTTTGTTTTGTTGCATTTTTGATATTTGAAAATTTGTTCTCAGGAATATTTTGTTTTACCATAATGGGTTGTTTGACCTCTTTTTGTTCCCAGTTCACAGCAGGGAGGTGGCACTTGTGCTCACAGCAAGGGTTTCATTCCCCTGGTTTGACAGGCAGTGGCTCTTCCCAGTACGTAGTTGGGTGTGTATATTAAAAGTTTTCTGCAAATGCTAATGTGGATAAAGCTCTTGCCAACACTTGTAAAATATGAGGAGGATAAAGTATCGACATAGGTTGGAAGTGAAGAAACTTTAATTCTAATCTCATCCTTAAGGATCTACAGAGAAGAGGTAGTGATCAAACTCCAAATTGAACATATACTTATGAAAATAAATAAATAATAGCAAACAAACCCAAATTATGATGCCAGCTTGCTCCAAGTTCATCATGGATTTATGCAATAGAAATGTGTTTGTTAAAAACTGGAAATATTCAGTCTGGAGGTGCTTACTGATGTGTAGTTTGCTGTTAAATTATATTTTTGAAAAGAAATAGATTTGAAGTTATATGGAATGTTCTCTTTTGAAGTTGTCTGAATTAAATGGAGTATTCAACCCATCTAATTCTGTTCTCAGATTTTGTGTTCAAGAAATTGTGTCTAGCTTGGGGTAGAGGGCTTTCTTTTCAGAGCTCAAGATTTCAGGATGAGATGAGAAATCTTCTCATCCTTCCCATTTTCTTTTGTTTCTTCCATGCTATTAGAAATACTTAAAGACAACAACTTCATCCAGCTAAAGGTACCTGTGCTGGTGCATTTTCTGCAAAGTCTCCAGATCTTTAACGCTACAGAAAGAACCTTCTTGTCACAGACACATTTTATGAAAAATCCTTTCCTTAGAATTTTTCTCCTGAGAATCTGAGAGGCCTCAGGAACAAAATGTAAGCAATGGTTATCTGCTGCTGTGGAATGCAACAGGTGCATCTGGGATTGGGCTCATGTTGGTTTGTTTCTAATTAATGGCCAATCACAGTCAGCTGGCTCGGACTCTCTGCGACACAAACCTTTGTTATCATTCTTTCCTTCTCTATCCTTAGCCAGCCTTCTGATGAAATCCTTCCTTCTATTCTTTTAGTATAGCTTTAATATAATAAATATCATAAAATAATAAATCAGCCTTCTGAAACATGGAGTCAGATCCTCGTCTCTTCCCTCATCTTAAGACCCCTGTGATCACCGTCACACCTTCTAATACTTTTTTCTGCTTTTTGCATTGACAGCATTGCAATGGAGTGATTTGGGTCTGAAGGAAGGAAATTTAAAGCTGGAATGGCATTGTGAGCACTCCATTGATGTGTAGGAATCACGTTTTCCAGTGGGCACAGTGAACCCCACAGTGCTGCTCAAATTCCAGTTTTATTTTGTTTTTTTATGCTATGTGACAAAACTTGATGCGAATTAACAGAGTCCCCTCTTGATCTTGTGTTGAATAAGTAGTGGGCTGAGCAGAAAAACAAACAGCACGTGGCTGTTGGCACTGTAAACGCTAAGGGTTCCTTCTGAGAGAGGCTGAGTCGGAGCAGAGTAAATAAATTGGTCAGCATCTCTGCAAACGGCATCCAGGCCCTTCCAGGACTGCCTGACCCACCAGGCACTCAATAATTTTGGCCAGATAGTGCCTTAATATGCTCTGGTGGATCCAAGAAGAGTCTTTCTCTGGAAATAGCCACAATAGCATGTGACCGTGGTCACAGGGGTTTTCAGGTGAAAGGAGAGACGAGAACGTTGACTCCATGTTCAGGAGGCTTGATTTATTATTTTATGATATACATATTACATTATAACTATACTAACAAGAAAAGAAAGGAAAAGGTTTCTTCTCAGAAGCTAGCTAAGCTAAGAATAGAAAAGAAAAGAATGAAAACCAAAGGCAGCTCCCTCAGACTCTGTCCGAGATAGCTCCGTCTTGACTGGCCATTAATTATAAACATCCAAGAGGGGCCAATCACAGGTGGACCTGTTGCATTCCACAGCAGCAGATAACCATTGTTTACATTTTGTTGCTGAACCTGCAGCTTCTCAGGAGGAAAAATCCTTAGAAAAGATTTTCCATAAAAGATGGACAATGGCAGGAGTGGAATCGGCCCATTTGTGCCCCGAGGGTCGTGTTCCGTCATGTTCTGTGATAAATGCCAAACACGTTTGGTGCAATGCTGCCATTTATTCCTTGTAATAATCCAAGGAGGTGATGGTTGTTATTAACTGAAAGCACCCAGTATCATAGTGGAGGATTTGTCTGATGTCTTCTTAAAAAAAAGTGCAGAAGGGGAAAAAAAATGAAAAACAAAATAAAACAGGTGTTCTTTGCAGTTGTGGTGTCACATTTACACAGCTGGAAATTTGGAAATGTAAAGAATGGAAATTAATTTGTCAGTGCCAAGCAAGGCACATGGCACAACACAAAAAACAAAATAGATGTCTAACCAGAAAGAAAGCAACAGGAAATGAAAGTGCTGGATAAGATTGGAATGTATACATTTTGATCAATGTGCCAAGCATGTGATATCCAAAAAATAATGTTGATCTGGTAAAAACAAGCAAAACCACCTCTGTAATATGATATTGATCTTGTGACAACGTTTTTTATATTATTAGTGACTTCATATATCTTTTTTTATGAAGTTCAAGTTTATAGCCTGTGCTATAATGAAAATTTCAGGACTTTCACCTAGTTTTCTTATACTTTATTGGGAGAAGGCTGCAATTATTTTCCTCTTTCAGCATGTACTTCCAGCAAAGACAGAGAGGGATGGGGATGTAGAAACAAGGTTTTAGCATGTGAAAATAAAGACTATGTGGCATTATAACCCCAACCAACCAAGCAAACAGTGTTTTTCGTGGTTACAGTATTTAGGAATAGTGCATGTTCTTTGGATCTTTTGTCTGAAAGGTCAGAGAGTTGTTTTGGATGAATTCTAAATTTTTTAAGGAGTAGGACTGATGTCCTGCTGTTGGGATGCCCACAGACACACGAGTGTAGAAAGTGTTTCACAACCTGCAGGCTGCAATTCCTCTCTAATTTATAGCTTTGGGTCCTGATCTGAATTCCCACAGTACTTTATGGAGAACTTATGATCTTGTTCACCATATGGGTGTATATATTGGAATATTTCTGCTGCAAATATTAATGTATATGAAGCTCTAGTCATCATTTGCAAAATATGGTGAAGTATACAGCTGTCCTTCAAAAAGAAAGTTTTTGCTTTTCTTCTCATCTCTACCCCTTCTTTGAAGGACAGAAACCAGTGTGGGTATCTGTCCATTGATAGTGATTATATTAAATAATTATTTTTATCTGATATATTGGGATCCTATAGAGGAGTCTTAGTCCAAATTAAGTGCAGTTTTTATTTCTGTAATCTCAACATTATTCTTGGGCCTTTTTTTCCTGGCCCAAGCCCAATGTCAAGGTAACCCAGAGTGTCCATGTTTTTTCTGAGCCAGCACTAAGATCCAGCCTCCACACTTAACCTAAATTGTACTCAGTTTCTCTCTATATAGTTGCACTGTGATTTGGGGAAAAAGTTCTGTTTTCCCTGAATTTTTCCTTGTAGAACTGCCCTACACTTCCTTACCATTTTAAATCTCTGGGGAGATTGTGTCAAAATTTAAAAGTCCCCAAAGTTTAAATTACTCAGTGTCTGAAGTATTTTTTTTTAGAAAGCTGAGGCTTGGTTTTTCTTTTTTCCCCCCCTTTCCATGAATCTTGAGTTGCTGCGTATTTTTTTTTATTTTAATTTCTAGTTTGAGAATGATAGGCCAGTTGCCTGTCTAGTGATAAGCATTGCATTTTCAAGATTATGCCATGAATAATCATTTCTTAAGAGCCTTTATTTTTCCCCTTGCAAATCTCTCAGCACTATTTTCTCTCCCACTTGCTCCTCCAAGTTAACATTTTTTCAGTGCCAGCAGGACACTGTGGGACCTTCTCCCATCCTTCTGGTGGAAATAATTTTCTTGGGGGGGTTCCGAGGTCAAGGAATTTGGTTCCCATCAAATTCCCATTTTGTGGGAAAAAGAGAGGCAGAAGAAGGAAGAAACACTGGTAGGAAGCAACCCGGTCTAGTGTAAGATGTTCATGGCAGGGAGTGGAATGAGATGAGTTTAAGGTCCCTTTCAACTCAAATAATTCTTCAATTCTGTGAGTAAATAAATCCAGACCAAACTCTGTATGTGTTGCATCGGCAGTGATCACAAAAAAAGAGATACTGACAAGTGCTTCAGTACTTGGTGTGTTGTCTGAAAGGAAATATTCTGAATTTACAGGCCAAAAAGGCTGTAGCAGTGCCAGCCTGAATGGGAGGCGAGGAAGAAACGGCTCCGAACCCGCTCAGGTTGGCAGGATGGGAGCTGCAGACACAGAGAAAGCAGAGCCAGGAGAGGAGATGCTCAGTCAATGTCCTCATGGCCTCCGTGCCAGCACCAAAATGCTCTCAGGGGGCTGGGTGGGCTCATGAGGAGCTCGGGATCCCACAATGGGGCAGAGGGTGTCGGCAGGCACTGACAGGCCACTCACAAACCCTGTGCTCGGGCACCACTGAATAAAGGAGGGAAATCTGTCCTGGAATGCCCAGGAGCTGGCTGGCTGCACCCTCAGGCGTGGCACTCGCATTCTCTGGAAAATCCTTCTCCCAGGGTTTTTCTCCTGGGAAGCTGCGAAACCTCAGGAAAAAAAAAAGGAAAACAATGCTTATCTCATTTGCTTCTCCTGTGTTGTGCTCACATGTGGGATGTGTTTGGAGATTGTTTACCCACAGGGGATTGTTTCACTGGTTTCATGTGAATTGTTTTGTCTCATTGGCCAATCAGTGCCAAGCTCTGGAAAGAGTTACAAGTTTTCATTATTAGCTTTTTTAGCATTCAGTAAGTATCCTTTCTGTATTCTTCAGTATAGTACAGTATTCTTTAATATAATATAGAATTATAAAGTAATAAATTAGCCTTCTGAAAACGTGGAGTCAGATTCATCACTCCTGCCTTTGTTGGGACCTTCCCAGCAAATACAATACTCAGGAATGAGTTGACAGAGGGAAAAATTCCCTTTGCTGTGAGCAACCCCTCTCACCTGAGGTTCCTGGAGTGTCCCATGGACATAGGCAGGGATTGAGGAGACCTTGGGATGGCTCTGATGGAGCCAGAAAGTGACTTCCCAGCTGAGGGAATGTGAGAGGGACCTCAGAGGCAGGGAAATGAGGTGATACAGAGCAAGAGTAATTGTTTTGGATAAAAAAACCTTCATTCACTCCTGTTTTTTCCTGTGGGGAGGCTGGAGAAGACAGCCCAGGAATGAGGAGTGACCCATCTGCCATTTCCCCTCTCTGAGCTCCGTGACTCCCTCCCTGCTCCTCCAGGGAAAGCATCCCTGTCCTCACTGTACGTGGAGAAACATCCCAGTCTCCCACATTTTAAATCAATCTCAGGTTTAAGTGAAGGTGCAGCCTTAAAAAGTTATTCCAGCTCCACTGTTTCCCCTGATAAATTACATGAATAACATTTGAGACAATGCATTGTTAAATATTTATGTCTAGTACTATAGAACCAGAAAAAGCACAAGAACCCCTAGAAGAATAAATATATTTACCTAAATAAATTACTAAGACAAATATACTCCTATGTGCTCTGTACCAATAAACAGTAGGTATTCACTAAATTGTGGAATATAAATGGCTCATTTCCTCTAAATGTACACTGAAAGATCTATAACATGTTACACATTTCCTGTGCTTTGCATATATATTTCAATATTCATCATGAAAAGGCTTGCTTATGTGTCAATATACATTACTTTGCATGCATTAAGAAAATATTTTTTAAATTTTGCCATTACAGATGTGCTTTGCTGTGGGGGGGTGCTGGTGAAAGCAGAGGCTTTATTTCATGATTAACCCTTTGGTGGCTCGTCCCGTTTTATCAACGTGACATTTGCACAAAATGAATTGCTTGCTTAGACACAGCTAACTAAATAAAAGCAGGCCGGAGCTGATAGTATGAAAAATGGATTTTCATTACTGTTTCATTGATTCTTGTAAATAAGGGCCTGAGGCCTGCTCCAAAAAGGCTGCAAACAGTAATAATTTAATCTGAGGTGACATAGACCAAAATGTATGTGGACAAAAATCATCCTTGAATATTAAACAACAGCCTCAAGACAGAGAAAAGTGTTGCAGGCGAATTTAAATGTATGCAGATCGGTGGGTAACATATTTAAAAACAGAAATTAAAGATTCCTGTCATAAATCACATTTGCTGCCATGGATATGCCTTGTTATGCTGGTGTTTAAGGAAACCTGAAAGGTTAAGGCAGTTGGTGCATTAAATCGTACAAGGATAATTAATACTTTTCTTGTGGCTATTTATAAGAAATGGAAAATATAGTTAGATCAGCTGTGGCACTGTAGTAATTTGAGGGGGAAGAAACGAAAGTATGAGTCAATAGTTTTAACTGGACAAATGTCAAAAGCTTAATGAAGCAATATCCTAATTTGGAGGCCTTTTAAAAGTTACAGGCAAAAAATGAGACAAAATAGTTTGTTCTTGTATTGCACATAAGATTTTTTTTTTTGCCTTTCAAATATTTAGAACTTGTTTAATAAAAATAATTGAGAATAATTTCCCTGACTGAAGTTTAAAAGAAAAAAAACTGGAATCTGTTCCACTGAAGCAAAGTGTAAATCAGGTCTTGACTCCAGGATCGAGAACTTTGTTTTTTTCTTATACATCTTCTAATTAAAAAGACCACTATATTTCGCTATAAAATAGCCTGAAACTGCATGTAAGAACATTATTTCACTTATAGTAGTTTGACTTATTACAGTAGCACCTAATGCTCAGGATGGCTCATAGCAAGACTAATGTAGAAAATAATTTTCCCCTTCAACCTGCTGAAGCATTAATCCTTTTTTTTCTTTCTCTTTTTTTTTAACTTAGAGTTACATTCAAACAAACCCTTCCAACTACTGTAATTCCCCAGAGGAAAATACTCCTTCATCACTCATTGAGCTCAGGTTTATGATCAGCCTATTATTTAAAATTCTTATTTTTCTTTTCTTTCATGAATAAAACCAATAAACTTTAGTGGTATCAAACATTATTAAAGGGTCTCAGAGCAACAAGACAGAAGGTTTATATGACCAAACTCTCTTAATATAAAGGAGTTGTATATTTTCAGATGTCACTGCCATTCATCTCCTCTCTCTTTCTCTCTCTCTCTGCCCCCCTTAAGCGAGGAATAAAGATCCTA
This sequence comes from Ammospiza caudacuta, assembly GCF_027887145.1. Taxonomy (NCBI): domain Eukaryota; kingdom Metazoa; phylum Chordata; class Aves; order Passeriformes; family Passerellidae; genus Ammospiza; species Ammospiza caudacuta. Next base: position 41,288,762 of record NC_080600.1, on the reverse strand, counting down.
TTTTAAAAAATCTCACCAGCATGTAATAACTTTTCACCTGTTTCATGAAAAGTTAAATATTTGGAATGCAATTTGCCTCGCTGTTATTTTTATTCTGAATGAAAACAAGAAGTATTTCTTTCTTTAGAAGGGATTAAAAGAAAAGAAAGGCAAATAATTTAAGAAAATTATTTTCAATCAGAAGATGACTTGCTGGGGGGGGAAGTATTTCTCAAACCTCCTTGAATTTCTGATGTGTTTGGAGAACATTTAATCTATCATTGTACCAACCCCAGAAAAATTAGATTTTTGAAACTTTAATCTGGTTTTGATTTGCAAATATTCATAAAAATTGCCATGGCTTCATGCAGATCTTTGGAAACAAATATTAGTGATTTTTTTTTTTTTCACAGCTCTAGCTAGAACACGCTGTCTTTGGCAAGTTTCTGTTTGCAACAAACAAAATGTGATACTTTATAGGTTATAATATTCATCATTACCCTGATGTGTCATTGCTATGTGGTGTCACGCCCTGCTACTTTCTGGACAGTGTTTCCAATTTGATTATGACAAACCTTTCCTTAAAAACTGCACTTGAAAAAAAAAATTATATGTGATTCCATTAATCTTAAATAAAGAAAAATTTCCCTTTGGAGAGTTGCTTTGCAAATAAAAGATGGGATGTGAAGTGCATTCAACACTCTGACTTTCCAAGAATTAGCTGGAAAATAGTCCATGTTCAAAGAAAAAAAAAAAGGTGTGAAATCAGAAAATTCAAAATCCAAAACTCACAGCTTTATAAGGCTTCCGTTAAAATGGAGAGAAGGAAAAGTATTTCTTTGTAGTATTCCTCAGATAACAATGTGTACTTAGGAAATTATAGCAGTGTTTTGTGGTTTTGATATACGATATTTTCCTTCTGCGATGATATAAATGTCTGAATGTCAGAAGATGAGTTGGTTATGGACTTTTCTGGTTAGTAAATATGAAAAGAAAAGGTATGGTATAATGAGCTGTTAAATAAAACCACTTACATTTAGTCACACCCTCCCAATTCATGAACCATTATCTTCGTAGCTGAGCCATCTCCTACACTACAAACAATCAACAATTGGTTCTAGAGGTTGGAGCCTTGCACATATTTAATTTTTTTTTTTTAATTAAAAAAAAATTGTTTCACAGCCACTCTATCAATAAAAGCAGCCTAACTTTTTATCTCTGCTACAAAGCACACTTTCCATACAATAACTATAAACTGTGGGCAAATTTCTTCTGACAGTGGTATGTTCAGCAGAAGGAAAATGTCTCGAACATCATATTTTGATCTGGATAAACAGGCAAACTGCAAAGAAAGATGTAAGGCTCATGCTCGCAGAGCAAACAATTTTTTTTCCCTCTTTTAAAATTTTTAAACTCGTAAACAAACAGCATAAAGTCACAGGATCCAAAAAGCCTGTAAATCTCAGTCTAGAATTTTAAAAAGTGGTTTGAACCCAACTGTGTTTATCTTTATTTTGCCTAGACATCTGCCAGTACTTTTTAGGCTGCTGCTGCTCGTTAGGCCTGAGCAAATAACTTGTAATTATTAATGTTTTCCTTGAATTTATACTACATTTTCTGTGTATGAAATATGTGAAGAAGATTATGACATTTTCAAATGTCTTTGTTATTGGAAGTTATTTATGAATTTTTCCATGGCATATTTTTCCCTGTGGGTGGTATTCACTCTTGTGCATGCACAAGGACTAAGCAGTACTTAGACCCCACTTAAATCTTCAAAATATGTCTTGTGCAGAGGATTGATTTTCATGCAGAGGGACTTGTATATTTGATCAGAGGGATATTCATTTTGCTATTCAAACAGATATTTCCAGGAGATAAGCTGAGATGCAGCAGCTCCGGATGCGCCGTCCGGCGACTCTGGAGGAGCCACATGTAAATCAGGCTATTTCTATAAATAATGTACAGTTCTTAGAGGGGGAAACTCAAAAAATGCAGAGCAGCAAATTGTGCTGGTGTTGTTCTCGTGTTAATTCTCGGCAAACACAAAGCTCCCCACGAGCTGCAAGTTATTTTATATAATAAAAACTTGGAGCTATTTTATTAAATAGCTCCAAGTTTTTATTAAGTAGCTCCAAGTTTTCTTCCCCCTTCAAGCCCAAACTGCAGTTTTTGCTGTGTCATGGGTGGTTGTTTTAGGAAGCCAATGCTGTAATTATTTTTTTGTTGTTGTTGAAATTAATATTCCTTTTAATTGTGTGGTTGGAAGACCTCCAGATCAATTGGGAGTCTACGACTCTCGGGCTCAGAAAATAACGAACCCAAATGGTGCTTTGGACAACTTTTATGAGGAGAAAAAAAGGTAGGCTGTGTGTGAGTGCCATGGAGGGGCCCAGAGCACTGAAAAAGGAAAGTTCTTCATGCCATAACCCTTTCCAAAGGCAGAGGTGATGAGGAGGACGCACAGTGACATGGGACAACTGGAAACTTTGACTTCCACATGGCAAATCCCCCAGCAAAGGGACTGTGGCTGCCAGAGCCAGCGGGTTCACTCAGGGGTGAGGGGGGTAAAGGGATGCTCAGAGCAGGAAAAATTGCTTTGCCCCAAAGACTTGAGGTCAAGCATGACTTTGGCCATGCTCATTTCTCTCCCTGCTTAGCCTAAACTCAGGCCTCAGCTTTTTCATGCCAAACACCAAGGCCTACAACTCTCCCTTTAATCCATCCTGGCAGTTTTTTCTTCTTATGGGAAGCTTTTTTATTTGGTTTCATCTTCCTCAAGCCAAATGTTGTGAGCTTTCTCTGCTCCCCTAAGCACCAGGGCTGTTGCTTCAATGTCCACTCCCATTACATGACTCCCATTACCAGTTCCACCTCGAGCATGATTCATAAAGTTTAAAGCCAAAGGGAATGATTAGATCATCCAGTCTGACCTCCTGTATACCACAGGCCATTAAATTTCACCGAATTACCTCTGGATTGATCCCAATAAGTTTTGTTTTTCTGAAGAATATTTTGGAGAAATCACCCAATCGTTGTTTTGAGTGATCAGGGACTGGATTGCCCCTGTTTCCTCTATGTGGATTATTCCTGTGGTGAATTACAGTTGATTGCAACAAAAGGCCCCAGAACAGCATTGAAGCAGTCTTTCTTAATTTGCAAAGATTAATTAGCATCCTCTACCTAATGTGAGGATGATAATCTGTTATAGTTCATATCCTGTTTCACTGAAGATCCATGGAAGCATATTTTGTACATAAAAGTGGGGGATTTTTGGCCAAAAATGACTCTTTTCCCCAAGTATTTAGAAATACTTTTTCTCAAGAAATCCAGGAAAATGTGTCATTTTTATCAGTATGTTACAGGTATGAATGAGTGTATTTCTTCATTCCTGTGTAAGGTGTGACTCCACAAAGCCCAAAGTTGTTCAATAGCTTGTCTCCAGCATTTTCTAAGGAAAAGTGTAAGAACAGGCCAGGAAGAGAGAGAGACTCCCCTGACACACCCTGCTGATGCTGGCAGTGAGGCAGAGGTGACACAATGCAGAGGTGACACAGCTGTGGCCACATCATTGCATTCTTTACTCCACTGCTGCTGTTCATTGCACAGACACTCTGGTAATTAATCCCATTTAAGACCCTCACCTTCCCAGTGAGTTCCACAGCTCAGTTGTGCAATGTGTGTCTGAAACACTTGGTTTTGGTAGGTTGCAGCTTGGTACCTCTTGTCTTGAGTGTGCTGACTCATTGTTTTATTAGACACTAGAGAGTTGGGTTTTTGATCTGTCATTTGATGCAACTTTGTGAAACTTTTCTCAAATGTTTCCAGTGCTGACCTATTTGGGTCTTTTCTTTTTGAGAAGTAATGATCTCTGATTATCTTAATTTCTCTTTATTCCATGTTGCTGTCTGTTAATGCATTTTTCCAGGTGAGGGTGATGAGAAAAGTGAGAGTTAAATATACAGAATATGGGAACACAGTAGATTTAAAAAGAAAAGTAATGAATTACCATAGAACTCCACTATGGATTGGGCTGGAAGGAATTTGAAAAATCATGTTCCACTCCCTTCCAGGGAAGGCAGGACCACTGTCCCAGGGTGCTCCAAGCCCTGTCCAACCTGGCCTTGGACACTTCCAGGGATCCAGGGTCAGCCCCAGCTTCTTTAGGCACCCTTTACCAGGGCCTGCCCACCCTCACAGCGAAGAATTTCTTCCTAAGATCTCTTCTAAACCTTCTCTCTGTAGTGTCTGTGCCTCTTTTATATTTCTTTTCTATTAATTCCTATCCCCATTTTACCTTCAGAGTGTACCTGATCGTTGTGGCACCACCTATTTGTCACCTGTGAGTGATTTAGTGACTCCAAAACTTTTAGTTCAAAGTCAGATATTAACTAAATGCATCTTATCATTAGAAGAAATATTTGTATTTGTTTTAAATGGTTTGGCACATGAAGTAAAATAATAGCAATTTGATCAAATTAAGTTATTTTGAGGGTGCCTGATGTGATCTGGCTGCTCACCACTCTTTTAGTTAAGCAAATATTTTCCCTATCCTGCATTTCGTCCAAAGAGGGCTGCAGTAGATGACCAAAAAATTCTCTTTAACCACTACTTTTACAACTGCCACTGTGCTTGAAATGAAGCACTTGGGTACTCCAGGCACACATACACACATTCCAAATAAAAACCCCAGAACAAAGCTAGAAAAGCATTTAATTCTCATCTGTAAATAGCCCAGTTAGCTCTGGGAAGCAGTGGAATACATTGATTTTTACACAGGAAGCAGGAGCTCGTTACACATTGGTCCCCACCCCTCTTTCTAGACCCATGTGGAAATACATGTGTTAAATAACCCACCAGTTCAGCAATATACTCTATTTATATTTTATATAAAATAATAATCTGGGCCATGGTGCTTTGAGTGGTTCACAGAAGCACAAGAAGTCATTAACCTAATCCACGACATAACATGATGTAAATCATATAAGATGTCATGCATTTTTAGAGGAAGTATTATTTTGAGTGAATACAGGCACAGCTATTTGGCATGATTTCTTCAAGGGGATGGGAGTGTTGTGACCCAGAAAATGTGCTGCATTTATTGCTGTGACTCAGGATGTCATGAAGCTTCACATAAAAATGGAAGTTTCAAAACAACTTAAAAAAAATCAAACAAAAAAAAAAAAAGAAAGTTAAATACCAGGAATGTCTTTGTCTAGCTCTAGATTGGGCTGTGCTGAAGTGAGCATTCCAGCCCCTTGTATTCATGTCTTTACCAGGAGTCACTTCAAAGAAAACTTACAGAAACCAGAAAATTCTTCCTTATGGATGACAAAATTAAATTAATGGTACTACTTCTAGTGCTTTAAATTTTTTTTTTTTTCTTAAGAATGAGAAAAGGAAAATCTGAGTAATTCCTTACAGGACACTGTATGTGACTCATTTTTTGTCATCACAGCTGTCTACACAAGGTTTTAAAAATCTACCTACTCTTGTATGTGCTTGGGTAATAAAGCTCCAGCCCATATAAAGCCAGATCCAGAGCTTGCTGAAATCATAGGGAGGCTTTGTAAATATTCCAGTACTCTTGGATGCAAGCTCTGCACTTAGTTCTGCAAGTCAGGATGTAGTAGGACCTTTCACAGGAGTAAATCACATAATATTTTTTCATAGAAAGTGAAGTATGTGCAGAGGAGATGCTGCATGCTTGGAGTATGAGTTCAAAGAAGTGGAGAAATCATCAACAAGCTCCTGGCTGTGTCCCATATGGAAGCAGGACACTTGCAACCTCAGAGTGGTAAATCCCACTCATTAAATTTCCTTTAGAAGGAGTTACAAATCACTGCTCTTGAGCTCATCTGGGAGCTCCACAAAGGCAACTTTAGAAGATTTTTATCTTCGTTGGAAAATGGCCTGGTAGACTTCCATGAGTTTTATCAGAGAATGTTTTGGGTTGGAAGGGACCTTGAAGATCATTTCATTTCACCCTTGCCAAGGTCAGGGAAACCTTTTGCTATCCCAGGTTGCTCCAAGCCCTGTCCAACCTGGCCTTGGACCCTTCCAGAGATCCTCATATGGCTGTACTTGCCCCTTCCCCTGATTCCATGGCAGTAAATCAGTATTTTATAGTGACTGCATGACGAGAACAGGCTCCTTGCTCTGCTGTGATGGGAACCACTTTCCCCAAAGCTCTCCTCAAGCTCACAGGAAGAGTTGCACTGGAAATACCTGAACTTGTAAATACCATACGACAACTTTCCTGAGTTTCCTCCACTCTCCCTAAGGATTTTTTTTGCTTGGAGGTAGTTCCTAACATCCTGCTGTTGCCGCCCTTGCGACAGCAGGACAGAAGTTGCTGCTCCGTTATTCTCAGCCAAATTCAGGCAAGAACGGCAGAGCTGTGGCTCCTGCAGCAGTTTGCAGTCCACTTGTGCAGGCTTAAGTGGTTGATGTAGTTAGGGCTCTTACCCTAATGTGGCAGCACTCAGCTAAATGGAACCTATGATCTCCTCTGAGGTTCATCCATCATTATTCAGAACCTCTGCCTTGTGCCATCATGCGGGCGAACGCTTTCATGTATTTATTCATCTCATTGTAAGAATTTCTGCAAGCATATGCAGACCACTAAGGCCAGCAGTGATTAAAGCCATGCAGCCTTGAGCAGATGTAGACACTTTAGCTCACCCTATTCATTCTGCAGAAGGAGTCTAAATCAAGTATTTTCGGCACTAGGAAGAGAGCTCATCTGTTGCTGGAGATCGCTGCTCTCCCCAAATATCTTTCTTAATCGTTGTCTTGTTATAATACTTGCCTGTTCCATAATTCATTTTGTACAGAATGGAGAAAGGAAATGTATGCTGAACTTTTGTCACATTCCCTGTGTCTGGGTGAGCACAGTAAAATCCTGCTTTTAAGGAGGTAATGGGAAGGAGATGTGAATCCTGGAAAAAGAGAAGAAATCGTATCGGTTTGATAATTCGTTACCTTCCCAAAACAGCAGAGAAAATGTGAGAGGAAACAGCATCCGTGGAGAGAGAGGATTCAGCCAAAATGATTTTAATTTTAATAGGTGATAAAACCCAGGCTGAAACTGGCCTGTGACACGCAGAGTTGCTATTTGCAGCAGCACACTTTTAACCGCGGCCATAAAACATGTTTTTCCGTCTAAGGAGCATTTCTCTACTTGGTTAATTTTTGTGAGCCTTTCATTTATACAGTAGGTCATCCTCCCAGACAAGCTTTCTGCTGGCCCTGGAGCTCCAAAGGAGCATTTGATTCTCTGCTTGGACCCTGTCCTCTACCTCTGTTCCTTGCCAGCCCAATTAGCCTTGCACTGCATGGCTGTCAGTAGCCTAACTACCTTGGAGCCATCAGATTAAAGTTTCCCTTTCCCAACTACTCTATTCATCAGGAATCCAGCACAGCCAAGGTTTGTATAACCTGCTATGCTGGGCCCTCCCACTCAATTGATTTCTGATCCCTAATGAACCATAGGCTGATGGACAATTACTCATCTTGCTGAGACATGTGGGGACTGTTAAAGGCAGGGTACTCGGGAGCTTGTGAAACTCTGTGCTTCCTTATTTAACATTAGCTGTAATTTCTGACACAGGAAGGATTAGAACAGGACCTGTTAAACATCAACCAGACTATCTCGCTAATGGCTAAAATTGTTTTTTAAAAACTCTCAGTCCCTTTATTATTTACTTGGAGATAAACATGTAGCAATGAATTTTAACAATCTGGTGCATTTATGAGAAAAAGTTACAAGCCCCTGAAAAACCCCACGGTGGAACATGACAGTAATAGCTCAAAGCAGCTCAGCACTGCTAATGTGGACTGCTCTGTGTTGGACTGTAACTCAGATGGATACAATTAAAATAAGAGTATGATTATTGCTGTTGCTGTACTGTGTTATGACTGCTCTGAAGTGCTTCAGCAGCCTCAGCCAGTGCTTCTAAGCAGGGTTTTGCCACACTGAGTTTGTTAAATCTTAGCCCTGATGTGTTGATGAGGATAACGATTGGAATATTAGAAAAATCATCTATTCCTAGACTTAAGCACTTTAATAATTAGACAGCTAAATTTGTTATCCCCGGGGTCATAAAACTCTTGAGGGAAATAAATTATTAAAATCTCCTGGTTTGTGAAGGGTAAGGTATGTGATCTGTGCTGCTTTTGAAAGAAATGGCTTCAGGAATATCTGTCTGACTTTTGGCTCACTTGGCTTGTTCATCCTTTACAACCAGTGACATCATTAGGAAATGCACCACTCATCCCAGTGATTTCACTTCCAGTTTAAGGAATTGGTCTGTAAAGAAAAAATGACAGAACAAATATATAACTTCAGGAGTGGTTGTTTTATAAACTGATTAAAATAACAACAAAAAACAGCAGGGTACTTTAGCAGCACGCTTCTAAGTTCACTATGTAAATAGAAATCATTGCCCTCTTTATCTTCCAATAAGATCAGATGACCTGATATACAAGAAATTTAGGGTAACATTGTTACTCATTTGTGTAAATAGTAGGGAAAATGGCAGAGTGATTTTTATTTACTTTTCTGGTTTATTTTCCACTTTATCCTCCAGCCATCTATCTGTAGAGTTTGAAATTATTTGCCTCACAAACTCACTGTCCTCCTTGAAATCCTTTATGCTCTTTTTACCATTTTCCTTTAAGAGCATTCCTGCAGACCTGAAACAGTCCAATCCTTAAACCTGTTCTTATACAGAGGGAGCAATCTTAAAGACTCTGAATGTGTCTTCATTTGTGCCATTATGGCTATTGCTGATTTTAATTATTTATAGGGGTCCCTATAGATGGATACTGTAACTTGGAAATAGATAAGTTGATGACCCTTCCCCAGCAACACTGGTTTTAGACTAAAATATGAGATAATGAGAAAATAGCATTTTTTTCTCATTATGGAAAATGAGAAGTGGAAGCAAATAAGAGAAGTCTGGAGCAACAAAACCAACACTTTTCTTAGGGTTAGTATTGAACGTGGCTTGGAAATAGGGAATCCCAGAATAGTCTGGGTGGGAAGGAACCTCAAATTCATCTTCTTCCCCCCCCTGCCATGGGCAGGGACACCTTTTGCTATCTCAGGTTACTCCAAGTCCTGTCTAGCCTGGCCTGGGACACTTCCAGGGATCCAGGGGCAGCCACAGCATCTCTGGGCACCTGTGCCAGGGCCTCCCCACCCTCAGAGCCAAGAAGTTTTCTTAATCTCTAATCTAACCATGCCCTCTGTCAGTTTAAAGCCATTGCTACTTGTCCTATGAAAATAATAAATGAAAATACTTGTAACATTTCCCAAATCTGTAAATCTGCACGAAAAAACTTCTTGAGTTGTTCCAAGTACCTGTTATTGTCAATTTCCTCAGTTTCTTAAAATCCATCTTAAAACTGAGAGAGCCAAACCTACTCCCTGCTGCTCCAGCCTTTTACTCTCTAGTACACAGGCTTGTGTCTATTTTAAATCTGATTTCTCCATGGCAAATTATCCTTGTTCCATTTGTTCTTGTGTTGACATCATCCTTTAGGGGTGATCCTTATCTTTGGTGCTGTACCCTCAGCATGGCTGGATCCTAGACACCAGCATCCTTCTTTAGGTGTAAAAAGGCAAAGATCTTCTATTATTGTCTTCTAGTCCATGTCTGAAGAGTAGCTCTCACTCGTCAAATTGAATTGATGCTTTTACAGGTGTCAGAGTTGCTTTTTCTGAAGGAAAACACTTTATAGCTTGATTTTGTCTCATAGTCAGAAGAAACACTCCCCTTGTCCCTCTACCATTTCTCATTCATCCCCCTCTCACACCACACACATGAGTGGGCTGGCACAGCCCCAGATGTGGCCACATCTGGGCAAGAAGACAGCTGTGTTCAGCCTAGGCATAAGTATAATTCCATAAGTAAGGAATGGGCAAAGTGGATTGCCCAAAAACAAGGCATGAGAAAAATGTGTCCATAATTCAAGTGAATTTTTTTATTCCTGTGGAAATTTTCTTTAACGTTTATAAGATATTGTGAAGGGGAGGTGTGTTTGGTTGCTTATTTTTCCATACTGATCCTGAAATTAAAAAAAAAAAAAAATCTGCCTCTTGTTGGGTTCTGAAATTAAAATGCTTCACTAGCAGGGCAGAAAGCAAGAGGAACGCTGCTTCCAGAAAAAAGAAATTTCTGCTTGATGTTGTTGAGTTGAGACTTCAGAAGTTTAAAACTTGAATTTAAAAACAGACTGCTGTTTGTATGGGCTGCTTTGGTTTGTCACTAATCTGTCCCTTTTAAACACTCTATTTTATTTTATTGTGACTGGAGGGTAAATGGCAATTGCAATTGTGGTGCACTCCCTGGTATTCCCAGAAAATCCTGCTGGATCATGAGGAATAACTGGCAGGTGTCCTGGATGATGTGGTGTCTGGCCTTTGTGTATGACAGCTTCCATCCCGGAATTTCTGCCTGCGTGGGGTACAAATGTGTGGTCAGCACCAACCCTCAGACTGGGATCGAGCTGTGCTGCCTGAACTCCTCACTTCTTTTGGGTTGGAACCCTTCTGATTCAGGCCATCCTGGAAACCAAAGGGCTTTAGCAATTACGGTGTCACAGGTGGAAAGTGCTTATTTGTAATTTTAAGGGTGTTTTTTATGTTTTTATTCTGGTTGGAGCTGTAGTGATAGTAAGAGCCTGCTTCTTCTCACCTGGCTGGAAGGAACTCTAAGGCTGGAGTTTTCACCTGGCTGGAAGGAACTCTAAGGAAATTCCTGGAAACCAAAGGGCTTTAACAATTATGGTGTCACAGATAGAATGTGCTTATTTGTAATTTTAGGGGTGTTTTTTATGTTTTATTCTGGCTAGAGGTGTAGTGACAGCAGGAGCCTGCTTGTTCTCACCTGGCTGGAAGGAACTCTAAGGCAAGCACAGGATACTCGTGGTGATCAGCACCTGATCCACAGCCATAATTTCAGTGCCAAAAATGGCTCTTGGGAAGGTGAAGCTGCTCTGTGTCCCCAAGCCCTGCTCTTACCACCACAAACCCAGCCACAAAACCCAGAGCAGCCCCGTGGGGACACAGCCTGAATTCCTGGGTGCTGCCAGAGAGAAAACACCTTTGCAGGCGGTGAACGTTTCTCTGACACTGTAAAGCTCCTTGATTTTCCCAAAGGAGCTCTCCAGCCCGACTTTCCCCTGAGATTTCAGCTGCAAGGTTGTGGTGCTGGTGTTTTCCTGTGCGTTATTTCTGTGGGATAGCCTATGGGTTGAAATGGGGACACTTCTGTCACTTGGATCCTGTGTTTAATAGCACAGACAGCAGCATCACCAGGGCTGGGATCCCTTTGGATCTGCCAGGCTGGAATGGTGTGTGGAAATCTGTCCCTGGCCCTTGGGAAGAACATTTTATTGCCTGCAGCAAGAATTTGGCTCTTCCTTGGCACCAGGCTGGGGGTGGAAAGTGTGAGAAGGGAACTTGGCACCAGAGCTGTGTTTTTGGGGCATCCCTGATGGTGGGAGCTCAAGGATTTCTGCCCGTGGGGGGAATTGGCTTGGCTGGGGGCAGTGAGTTTGGGGGTGAAGTGGAAAGGCTTCTCCTCTCCTCTTTAGCTGCACAGTGTGGCCTCCTATGCAGCCTCCAGCTTAAAAAGGGAATTTCCTCCAGTAAAATCAGGATTAGCTGACAATATAAAATGGACAAGCAGACATACTTATAAAAGTCATCTAATAAGAATGTTTCATTTGTTTTAATTTCTTCTCTTTTCAAGCATTATATATATTCATTCTCAGTTAGGCTTGTGCTGCATGTGCTGAAAATAAAATCTCTGCCTAATACCCAATAATAATAATTTCAGAAGTATTCAAATAAGAATTATTACTATTATTATTATTATTATTATTATTATTATTATTATTATTATTTCTTCAGAAGTATTAATAGTAATATAATGTTATTATAATTTCAGGTAATTAATTCAGGTAGTAATAATTTCAGAAGTATTCAAAGGAGAATAGCAGCAGGTATACTGAGAAGTGAGGGAAGCTAATGTTTCACTAACCATCATTAAAAATTACTAGAATTACGAGTTAGAATTTAGGCTAATTTACAGCATGTTCTACTTTTTTTTTTTTTCTCCTGTACAAAAAAGAAATGAAAATTTCTTAAAAAAGTGATTTTCAAACCATCCTGGTGGGAGTTCACTATCCATGGTACGCAGAGGGTGGAGAACTGAGTTAAAGGTCCCAGTCAGGGAGGGCTGGATTGAACCTGAAATGTGAGTTTTGGAGGTCCTGATGGGAAGGCTGCAGGATCACTAAAAGGATTATTAATAGTGGAGCTTTTCTCACCTGGTGGAGATGGAAGCCCTGGAACACCTGAAGGGAAAATTATGCTTTTTCCTGGTTATTTACTCATCTAACAGTGAAGAGTTCCACTGCACATTTCTAGATCAGCATAATTTCCCTCCTTCTCCCATCTGACACAGTCTCAACACTCACTCTCTCTCAGCTGTGTCTCCTTTCCTCTCTCATTCCTCCACCATCTGCTCCACATGCTTTCCCATAAATTCCTGACTTGGACTCGGTTCCCCGGCTCAGAGCTTATCTGTCTCAGGGTTACAGGCTGGAGCCATCAGAAAGGCATCCCAGAACTTTCTCTGTGGAATGAATAGCCATGGAAAACCCTCCAGACGACTCTGGGAGGTCTCTCTTGAGGGGTCAGAACTTAATTTCTTGTTTATTTTGAGGGGTTTTTGTGGTATGGGAGGACAAGAGAGGTGTCAGGAGTTAACAGAAGTTTACATGATTAATGGTCTTGTGTTTTGAATGTTATTCCCAGAGTGGATTCAGATGGAGGAAATTAAAAATAACAATAAAAATATTATTGAGTTCTCATTCCTATTACAGATAAAAATTATTTCTTTTTTTTCCCCTCTTAGCCACTTCTTTCTTTTTAGGAAAAGTCCTGTTTCCTACAAAGAAATTACCACTACCCCACACCCCCAATAACCCCAAACAAAACCCCAAACAAAAAAAAGAAAAGCTATTTTACTTAGAATACTTTGTTTTCTGAACTTGGCTGTCTCTGTTTTGAAAACTAGAGATATCAAAACCAAGGGGAAATAAGGAAATGCATTTCAAGCAAATATAAAGGTTAATTAATTTCTGTTACTCAGTTAGCAAAGAAGACCCACATGGTGATACTGTTAGGAATGGAGATGGTTTTAAGTACATCGTGCATTCTTACTTTGGGAGATTTTGAAATGCAGGGAAATACAATTCCCAGCCTTTCCTGAAATCCAGGGAAGTACAATTCCCAGCCTCTTCAAGCTCTACCTTCAGTTGTGGTTGCTCTAGGAATTGATGATGTTTGTCATGTGACAAAACTACCTCTGACTCTTGGAGTGTGGGAAGTGGTTGGATTCTGCTCTGAATCAGACTACGTTATGGGGAAAAAAACAACATTATCTACAAGTGGCTGTTTGCTCCCAATACTGCTGAAAATTAAGAAAAGCATGGCTGATGTTAGTGAAAACCAAAATTATCAAACCAAAATTATGAAAACCAAAATCATGGAGCCTTAGAATTGTTTTGGTTGGAAGGTGCCTTCAAGATTCATCCCAACAGCTCCCACAAGGCCAGGTAGCCCCAAACCCCATCCAATATCAATATCAAACTGGTTTATTGCACTTCAGCATTTCTCTTTAGAAATGATGCACTGATATTTTTGTATTTGCAGAAAGGCGAAATTTACTATAATTAAGGCGGAAACTAATTGCGCAACTTTGTGCAGCCTTGACATCCTTCACTGCAATGGGCTACTCGTGGTTCTGGTGTTGGAGCCACCCCTGTTGGAGCCAGTGCTCATTGCCATGGGGTCTGGCCAAGCTCCTGCTGCAGCTCTGCCATCACATGGACATCCTGCTGGATTTTAATCCTGGGCTTGCCGGCGTTTAGGAAGCTGTAGGTTTCACAGAATCACAGAATCACAGAAGTTCAAGACTGGAAGAGACCTATAAGATCATCAAGTCCAGTTGATGTTCTAACTGTTCAACTAGATCATGGCAGCAAGTGCCACATCCAGTCTTTTTTTGAATTCTTCAAGGGATGATGACTCCACCACCTCACTGGGTAAATGGTTCCAGTATCTGACCACTCTTTCTGTGAAGTATTTCCTTCTTAATTCTAACTTACATCTCCCTTGACGCAACTTGAGACTGTGTCCTCTTGTTCTATCCGTTGTCGCCCGGAGAAAGAGGCCGACCCCCAGCTCACCACAGCCACCCTTCAGGAAGTTGTAGAGAGCGATGAGGTCGCCCCTGAGTCTCCTTTTCTCCAGGCTGAACAACCCCAGCTCCCTCAGTTGCTCTTCGTATGGCTTGTGCTCCAAGCCCCTTATTAGTCTCGTTGCCGTCCTCTGGACACGCTCAAGTGCCCATTTCAAAATGGGAGTTCCTAAATCTGCTCCTAAATTTGGAGGGGGGGCAGTGGGAATCCCAGGAGGGGTCAGTGTCGCAGACATCTTTTCATGAAAGTCCTTTCATTAATTCCAAGCATCCACACGAGACCAATCACAGATGCACCTGTTGCATTCCACAGCACTAGAGAACCATTGTTTACATTTTGTTTCTGAAGCCTCTCAACTTCTCAGAAGGGAAAAATCCTAAGAAAGGATTTTTAAAGAAAAGATGTCTGCGACACTCCTGCACTCACACACAGTGCTGGAGTTTAAATGCTCTTGCTCTGAGGGAAACCAAGCTATATAAACAAAGAGTTATATCAACTGTTTTTAAAATAATAATAGACTAGTTGATTTCTGAGATGGAAAAATCGTTAGGTGTGAGTGCCTAAGAAAAAGTCAGCTGAAGGAATAATCAAACTCCCCCCAAATAATCTTTCCATCAAAAGCTTTGCTCTGTCCTCATTTCAACTCCACAAACAATAGATGTGCATCACAGCATGTCCAGAAGGTCATGAAGCAGGCATGTTTTTGCCCAGATAAAATGAGCTATCAGATATTGGGAAAAAAAAGTGTTCTGGAATTGATCTTTTGTGGCTTCTGTGAGCAAGAAACAAGGTTATATTAATTTCAGAACCATCTGAGCTTTGGGCACTGACTTTCATTGGCTGAGATGTTAATATTTTATGTGAGCCTAAAGCATGCCCAATTAAAGCGAGATCAGAAACGTCCACAAGTATATTCAAAGAAAAGCATTAGACTTTTGGACAGTGCCGTAAATCCACGTGCCAAAAAGCTGCAGAGGGAGAATGTTAAGGGTCTGGCAAATAAAGAAATAAATAAAAGATTGGAATGCCATTCCTGTGGTGTGAAAGCGAGCCTCACCAGAACTGCTGTGAAATAATTGCCACATGGGACTGTAGTTGGGCAGGAGCTGGTTTAGGGGCTGGGTGCAGACCTAGGATGGACCTGGAATTGTGGCTGTGAGCTGGTGAGGTTGGTCCTCAGCAAGGAATCAGAATTAGGGAATGCCCTGAGTCAAAAGGCACCCACAGGGATTTTCCAAGTCCAGCTCCTGGCCCTGCACAGACACCCCCAAGAACCCAACTCTGTGCCTGAGAGTGTTGGCCAAACTTTCTGGACTTCTCAAAACCCGCTCAGCCCCTGCCTCAGAGATAATCCTGACTGTGGAAATTACAAGACTGGCCATTTCAGCAGCTCTCCAAAATGAAGATTCTTGCTATTTCTAACAAACCCCCCCCCCATATTTTTGCAAGCTCCTCTTTGATTTCTTGAGGTATACAAGAGGTAACCTGGGTGTGCTGCAAGCTCACCAGCTGTGTTAATCTCTAAAGGGTTTTTGGGGGGCCCTGCACCGCTGCTGAGCCTTTAAAGCAGCACTTTGAAAGGCTCTAGGAAAGCTTGAGTTGGGTGGAAAAGGTTGTTAAAACTTTGGCCAGTTCTTGTAATTCCTGTTCATAAATTCCCTTGCTGTCCCTGCTGCCCAACATCTTTCACCCCGTCTTTCACCTCCATCCCTGCCTGGAGGTCTCACCTGGATCCCTTTACCTCTGATGCCACTCCACACTCAGATTTCATCACCTGATTTTGGGTCCCAGACATCACCTGATTTTGGGTCCCTGTTTTGCTGCTGAGATAATTCAGACTTGGCATTGCCCTGGTTGCGCAGACCTGCCCTGGAAAACAGGGAAGCAAGACACAGATTTTGCAAGTATTAAATCAATTTTATGTAAAAAGTCTGCTGTTGTTGTCTGCATGTACCTGTGCATCTATGGCTCTGTTTAAAAAATTGGAAACTGTCTGGACTTTCTACAAAAAAGACCTTTTTATCTGTTCAAATAAATATATATATATATTGTTTATGGTTCCTCACGCAGTTATGTGAGCAATACAGATATTTAACAGGTTCCTATCTGGGGTCTTGAGCATGGAATAAATCCACAGGGTCTCAATTTTCAGGTCTATATGACTTATGTGCATAAAATATTGCCATTTGGAGGGTTTTTTTGGTTATTAGATGGTCCTGTTTATTTTTTTCTTGATGTTTTGGGGTTATTTTGTTTGTTATTTTTTGTTTGTAAGCAAACATGAATTTTTTTTTTCTGTTTTTTATTTTCTGTTTGCTATTTTTTTCTGTTTGTTATTTTGTCTGTTATTTTTTGTTTGTGATCCACTCTTGGGACAAAAACCCTTGTCTACCAAGTGTCCACACAGAACAAACTCCTGTGGATTAATCAGTCAGGGCGGTTGAAACACTTGAGATAACACAAAAAACAGAACTGATCTTTTTTTTTCCTTTATTTTCTTTTTTTTCTGCATTCCTCAAACCAAACATAAACCTTTCTGAGGTTTCTGAAAGTTTTGAAAACTTTCTGTGTTTGTTTTACACATTTTCACATGCCTTTATGCTTCCTGGTCATTCTCTGGGTCTGTGAGGAGAAAAAAAATAATTTATAAAGAAATGCCTGGTATTTGTTGGTAACTCTCATGGGAATTTTTCCCTTCAAGTATTCATCCCTTTCATCCTCCTGTTCTGTATCCATGGTCAGCTCAGCATCATGGAGCTGGTGATTATTGTGGGATAAAGTTTGAATACTCCCTGCACTTGGGTATTTATTGGCTCATTATAAAGCTTATATGAATTATTATGGAGTTATGGAATCTCTTGAGAGGGAAAGTATGCTTGTGTAAAATGATATTTACTTTTGTTACAGAAAAAAAGTATTGCTTCCTAATTAACAAGGGGCCTGGGAAGCAGATTTAAAATTTTCTTGACATTACCCCTAAATCTGCTCATCTGAGGGTTTTTGTAGAATGTGGATGAGCTTGTTTGACTTTGGAGATGTTGTAAAGAAACTTGTGAGAGTGTTCTGTCCAGAGTGTGAGAGAATTCTTAGCTCTATGAAAACTCTAAGGATCATTTCCACGTTTGGTTCTTGATTTTGGTTTCATTAGACACTGAAATTAGGAAAAGGTGGGAAGGTGTCCATCCCCCTCTGTGTTCTACTCTGAGCCAAACCCAACATTCACTGTGAGAGTGAAAATATTTTATTTTATTTTATTTTTGTGTATTTTGTGCAGCCAAACAAACAGACTCAGTTGCTAACAACCTGAGTCAATTCTGAGTAATTGATTTAGGGCTGAGAGGCTTGTGTCCTATTACCAATCCCCTGAGCTATGCAGTCCCTAGAGAGGAAAATTATTGTGTTTTCCCATCCCCTGTCTGCTCACACGAGCAGAGGAGTGATGTGACATGCACGTCTGTTCTCATGTGTCAAAGCAAAGCTGTGAGGTCCAGCTTTAGTCTGTTTTTATTCCCAACCATGTCACAGGGCCTTCAAAAAATAAGAAATAAAATTTGCGATTGCTTGGAGTACAAAAAAGTCTTGAGTAGGTCCCTTCACTCAATGGACCTTCACTCAAGTCCCCTCAGTCTTCAGGTATTGGAATTTTCTTTACATTTTTGCTCATCCTGAGCTTTCCTGAGCCTCAAATAAGGTCTAAGGATTTCTCTCAACATCCCCACCAGTGGTTTGTGCTTTGCTTGACTGGTTTGGCACATGGACCTTGCTCTCCTCAAGGATTCAGGACTCACCAGATGCTGGATCTTGCCTTTCCCAAGCATGAAAGGAACACAGTGGGTCTGTCCTGATGTGTTCATCAGCAAAGGAAAAGATTCAAAGCAAACATATGAAAACACCCATTTCTTGCCTCCTTGCAAATGTCTATCATGGTTTAAACCACCACTTCAGCTTCTTTGGTCTCATAGGTTATAATTTCCTGTTATCAGGGTAAGGGTGTTTTAAACAGCTTTTTGCAGATGATTAGGTATTTGCTGATCATTCAGGACAATTTACAAAGATAAATATATGTTAAATGGGTTTCTTGTTAAAACCAATGTACAAGTAACCCCTCGAGGCCAGACAGTAATTACTCCTAATAACAAATTAAAGCATTACCTACTTCTTTTCCGTTTTTCATTTTGAAGAGGAAATTACCTTACAAAACTGAATGGATTCAAAACTACAGGTTCTTTTTTTTTTTTATTTTGATAAGGCTACTAAAAATAAGAATGTAAAAAAATGAAGGGAGTAACACCCCTAGAGAAAGGAATGGTCTTGACCACATTTTTTTTTTTGCAAAGATTCTGTGTAGATTTTGAAGATGCCATCACGGGCTGGGTCTGTCTGTGCCTCTGTTCACTCTCAAAGCAAAATTGTGGCTCCATCCAGGGCTGGTCTGGGGGTCATTGCTCACAGCACCCTTCACTGCCCCCATCCACCAGCCTGACCCTTGGGACCCAGGGAAATCTCTTCAAATCAAGAAGATTTCGCTTTGCTTACTCAAATCAAAACACAGAATTGGCTGGAAATGGCTCAGCCATTGGGTGTTAATTTTCCCCAGAATATTTGCTGCGTGGTGCTGTCACATCCTGGTTGTATTATTTAGGGTATCTCCTTAAATTTACCAAATAGATTCAGATTGTGAATATCATGAGTGTTGGAATCTGAAATGCAGCGAATTCTCAGGACTTTGTGCCTGTAAGCCAAAGCTTAGAATAAAACACAGGATTTGATCAGAGAGCTTGGAAAAGGCTCCCAAACGCAGGTGCTAGAAGTGAGAATGTGGATTTATAATTTAAAACAGAGACACGTTAAGTTAAGAAGAGGAAAGTTTAGAGTTTTAGAGTTTAAGAAGTAGAAAAAATAAAAGTAGTTACGAAGGTAAAGAAGAAGTTTGGAAAGCGGTGCTGTAGGCTTGTGTGTCATAACATGATTGGCTAAGAAAGTGTACACATGAGTCCATAAGATGAAATATTTAAGGATTGGGCCAAAAAGATAAATATCCTTGTTGGCAGTGCTTTATTGGTCAATAAAAGGTTTTGTGATTAGAGATCTTGCAGAACTTCTGAGCCATGCAGTGAGCCAACTCACCCTTCCTGCCTATGTAAAGATAAGGAAAATGAATCACGTAATCTAAAAAACTCAGATGTCCTGTCTTTAACTTATTCAAAATTCCTTCACAATTCCTGATACATTAGTATAAAAGGAGTGTTCTGTATTAGTAAATTATTGCAGAAGAGCTGCAGATATCAGAGAGGCTCTCTGAGGTTCCCTGTCCAAGGCTGAGTTGTTGACCTGGGAGTTTCTGGGATACAGGGATGGCAGGGGCTGTGCTCCTCTCCATCAGTCAGTAACCTTTCCATGGAAAGGGACTTCCCACATCTCCAGGGTTTGGATGGAGACAGAGTGGCTCTCACAGCTTTCCCATTGTCACAATTCCTGCTGGAATCCAGGGCAGTGCACACCTCCTGGTGAATCAGAGCAGTGTGTTGGAGACACTTCCCCCTGAGTCAAGCTGCCTTTGGCTCATCTCCTCCATTTATGTATAACAACTACCTCAGATGTTTTTGAAGGCTCTATAGAATTTGTTATGAGCAAGACATTTTTTTTCATGAGTTTCTGACTTTTCACTTGAAAAGCATTTTCTATCTGGGTCTTGCCATCTGTTTGCAGAGCTGTCTTGCTAGACACACACTTTAGGCAATTCCCTGTGGCTTCTGAACCCAATTGCATCTTCCCAGCTCTGTCAGACCCTGTCCCAAAGGTTGGGTAAAACTTGTGTGCACCTGGAGATCTTGGATAAATAATTCATCCCCATGTACTCACCAAGGTGCTGTGTGTGATAAGAGGCTTGGTTTGGAATACACAAATGTTGTTAAATTCAGTTTTTCAACGATGGGGTTTCTTAAATAGTCATTTCTCCCTTCCCTAGCTGAAATTTTAACTAAGATCTTCCCAAGAGCTTGGGGACTTGGTGTTCATGGTCTCCATGTGGATGCAGCACAGAAACTGCCTGGCAGTGAAATAATAATTCCTTGCAAGGTTTCTTTTTGTGACAGAAGAACAGTGGCAATACATTTGTTTGCCTACTGCAAGGTGCTATCACTCAGGAAAAACCTATATAACAACTCTCCATCATCTACTTGTAATATTGTATATTATTTCCATGTGTGGAACTAAAGATAATGGTTTAAAAGTTTGTTCCAGAGTAGGAAATTCGGGTTTCCATCTTGTGAAGGCTTGATTTTGAACCGCAGGATCCTCAGAACTAATTTGTCCCTCTCTGACACATTAGTGTTTTGAGGGACGTTTGAGAAAGCACTTAGAAATATGTCTGTGTATCTGGTCAGTTCTTCCCAGGAAAACTGGGAATTAACCTGCATTAATGAATTACAATGTTGTGATCAAAAAGTCCAGATGAATCTGTGTCACGCGTAACACAATTAGTTATTTTCTCAGTTTGTCTTCAAATGTACCATTTTGTTTGGGAATATTGCAGATATATGTCACTCATTATTGATAGATTTGTCTGACTTCCTGTCAAATCTATGTACATTGACAAAAATCTATTTTGTTGTTTTTGTCACAGAAATCTATATTGGCATTTTTCCCCATGGAGATTTGGCTAGTCATTGTCAGCATGAGGTGCCAGCTAGAGCTTTTACTGTTTTTATTGTGCCAGCTGCTTTCTTGGCTCCAAATCTTTTGGTTCAGATTGTAAATGGGGGCGAGACATCCGTATCTAGCCAGCGTGCTCGATGGAATATGACAGGGACTTGATTTTTCATTTCTTGCTGCCTTTCTTAGTATTAGCAGAAGATGACAAGGATGGCTTTATCTTCTGACCAGCAGAGACGGTGCAGGAATGGAGCTTTGCATGTACAAGGGCCATGGGAAATGTTAAAATACAAATTGATTTTTTCTGTATTTTACTGCTCATTCCTACCGTGGGTTTCTTGGTTGTTTCAGTCTTCTTTTTTTTTCTCTCCTTGTGATGATCTCTGAAGACATGATGGAATTCATAAAAAAAAATATTCCAAGTCTTTTGACTAATGTTAAGTCAGGATCATAGCATTCTTTTCATAATTGTTTTGGCCTAAATTGTTATAACTCAGCACACGCCCTTTGAGAAATCAGGTCTTTCTGGAGATGCTTTTAGTTTGTTTAGAGGCATCCAGGATCACCAGCAAGCTTGAGAGCGTAGGATTTAGCTAATAAATAGTTCACATTTTAAGCCAAATTAGGAATTTTTTTTAAGCGTTGGCAACTTCTGCAATTTTAGCACAAATCTTGTGATATTTGCTATTGTCCCTGGAGCCCCAGTGGCTGCAGTAAGGTTGTTAATCTGAACGTGCAGCCCTTTATAAAGTATTTTTCCAGCCCATGTGTTTCTTAAGAAAAAGCTTAAAATCACAAACCCCGTTAGAGCCGAACAATGAAACCCAAGACAATTTTTGGGTTTTAAAGACAGTTCTGCATCCTGGTTTGTGATTTTCACATGCTGAGGGCTGCTCCCCTGCCTGCAGTGAGCCATGCCACACACGGGGTGCCGAGGCAGGACCCCTGTTATCCCCATGTGTCCCCACTGGATGCTGCAGGATGCTTGATCTCCTCTCCGTACTCAGGACGTGCAAACCCCACCAAGTTCATCTTCCAGGTGTGCCAAGGTCCGTGGAGCCCCATCAGCACAGATTTGGGGTTTGGCCAGCTCCTGAGAAGCCCCCAGAGGCTGAAGGTGCTGCTGCCACAGCCCCTCTGCTGCTGGTACCCAAGGCGGCTTGATTAAACTTGGACGTGTAGCCACATGCTGTAATCATTCCCTCAATGACTGCAAATTTGGCCCTGTTGATCTTTTAAATCCTTGCATTTCCAGCGTGCCAGTTCGCTGTAAATCACAGACAGTCTCCATTTTCTTTATTTGATTCCAGAAAACTGTCTCTGTGCTGAAAACAAGTCTTTGAAAAATGCTCGTGTATCCTGCTGTCCTCTTCTACTTGGGGTGATTGCATAATTAACCTGGCCAAGTATCAACCATACAAGAGTTGAATGCATCCCAAGTTCAATTGGGGAGGTTTTTACCATAAGAATGTGCCTGTCCTGAGACTAAAACACAGGTTAGATTTCCAAGTTTCTGAATATTGCTCAATGAAAGAGGAATATGTTGCCCATGAGAGAGAGGAAAAAAAAAAAACAAATGATGGTGTAATCTATAATCAAAAGCCCTAATGGGCACAAAGCATTTTAGAACAAAGGTTTGCTGAATCTGCAAGGATAATAAAAGTGTTAAAGTCTGAGCAAAGAAACGTTCTTATTTACTAACGTATAAGAAGGTTACTAAAGCACAGATAAAAAGCTCACAGGGCAGACAAAGCTCTCTGAATCCTTTTTCTTTTCCTGCAGTCAGATATGAACATATGATACATGAATATTTATCAGAACAGCAGATAACTAGTAGCTACAGTTGGATTTAAACTCAGCAAACCATAGCTTGCAGTTTGTGCTCACAGGGGCTTCGTGCGAGTGTATTTTATTCCTTTTTCTTTTTTTTTTTTCCTTTTTTTTGCACTGTTTTTGTACTCTGTATATGCAGTCTTGTCTCCCCTAAGCTGTCTTTTGATTCTAACTGAATGAACCTAAAAATACAGCGAGGATCTTCAATACAAAACCTCCAGTGCATATCAACTAAAGGCTGACAAGGTTTTTCTACGCTCAGGCTTGACAAGCCTGACTTTCAAGCTGTACGTAGTCAAATCCAGAAATCTCCAGATTTAGACCCAGCTTCCTCCTAACTCTCTTCAGGTTATGTTGAAACATTTATGAACCTCCCAGAGCCTCGTCTTGCCTCAGTTTTGTAACAGTGTCTGCAAGCTGGTGGTGATGCAACCGCAGTTTCACACTGCTGTAGCTGCAACTCTATCGGCTGCTACCCGCAATTTGGAGCAGCAGAAAATTGGAGGTTCTGCAGAGAAAAAGGGTGGGGGGGAGCTGGTTTATTCCCATCCCTACCCACAGGTAGAGGGATGGATGGTAATTACAGGAAGGCAGCTGTGCACTCGCTCTTTGCTCGAGTGCTTTTGTGTGTGCACCGGCATTGTGGGCTGGCTCCAAACAAAGATGCCTCCAGAACAGAGAGAGGGGAGCACTGAGGGTATTGGATTCAGAAAACAGCCTTGGCAGTGAAAACAGTGAGCTGGGAACCATTTCAATTGGGAATGACCATGCTCTAACCAAGTTTTGCCAAGCTCGGCCCTGTTTGAACCCTAAAAGCTACAAAGCAAGGAGGGGAGACTGGGTTTGACTCAATGGTCATAAAAACAGAATGGTTTGGGTTAGAAAGAACCTTAAAGTCCATCTCATTCCACCCCGCTGTCACTGCAGGGGCAGCTTTGACTATCCTGGGTTGCTCCAAGCCCTGTCCAACATGGCCTTGGAGAATTCCAGGGATCCAGGGGCAGCCACAGCTTCTCTGGGCCTGCCCACTCTCACAGGGAGGAATTTTCCCTGTCTTTAACATAACCATTCCCCCTTGTCCTGTCACTCCAGGCCCTTCTGAAATGTCCCTCTCCATCTTTCCTGCTGTCTCCCTCAGGTGCAATCAGGCCTCACAGTCTCGGAGGCCTTTCCCAACCTTCATTTCTGCAAGGTGTGACCCTCCTTTCGCCTCCTTTTCCACAGGGCTGTGTTGCAGCAATCGCTTTTTGAGGCAGATTTGCAGAACTGTGGCAGAGGGTGCAGGCCAGAGGTTACAGCAGTGGAGTGAGGGGCTCTGTGTGGGTTTAACCCTGCTGTTGCCAGGCTGCTTTTATTAAAGATAAGCCAGTGATCCTTGATTCTAACATAAGAAAGGCTTCTCTGGGCCAAACCAAAATTCCCTCTAGCCCAGTAGGCTGTCTCCAGCAGTGGCCAGTTTGGGAAGCTGTGTAAGAATAGGCCTGGTATGCCTTCCTGGCTTTGGCTAAGTTGTGTTTTAGGGACTTTCTGAGTTTGCGGCTGTTGGGGGGCGGTTGAATGTTCAGGCTGATCATCCCTAAGCTTTTGTAATCCTTTCTGGAGTTCACCAATACTTTTTTGCCACTTTGTTTCTTAATCTTAGTTTGCTCAAGTGGAACGCAGGTTAATTGTTCTTCTGCAGGCTCCTTGTTTTGCTCAGTCTCTGAGAGAAAAAAAAAGGCAGAAATGTGAAACAAAAACTATTCCCCTGTTACGAGAACATCTTTTTCAAGCTAAGCTGGGCTGACTCTTGCTCTGCAGCCAGACCTGTAATGGCTTCTCTTTCACATAACAATACAAAATATTATTTTTCCTTTCATGTCTTGTTTTTCAGTTACTGCTTTCATCATAATATCGGCCAGGGCCTCCACAAAGGCACTATCAAGGGAATAGAAAGGTCACTAAGATGGGATTTACTATTTGATCTGTTCTTTTTATTACAGGGAAAAGTGAAGAAAAATTGCAGTTTTGAACCCAAACCTTTATGAACTGTCTAGTCAGGGAAGCAAGAGTAGTGTAGCATTCCTGGTTTAGGAAGTGTTGCTGTGGTTTATATTATAAACATGATATAAAAAAAAATTAAGAAAGGATCTATTTTCTGCTTTGGTTTCAGATACAGCTGAAATCTCTCAAGGGTCCAAGGTACAAATCCATTGAGGGTTTTAAAGCAATTTTGGCTTGGGTGGGATGTAGGTCATGTGCAACAGATCATGAGAAAGAAAAGCATATGGCAGCATTGGCCCTGAGCTAGGAGAGCCATAAAACCAAAATTCAGGCAGGACAAAGAGAGGAGGAAAAGGTACAAGGAAGGGGAAATTACAGAGCACAGGAGAGGATTTACTCAGAGGTTAACTCAGGAGGGATGAATGCGTGGGGAATTTTTTCAGGGAAGGTGATGCAGACTTGAAGAGCTTGGAAATGTGAGAGGGGAGGGAGATACTCTGCATAATGTAAGAGAAATTGGCCGAGATGTAGAGGGGAGAGGTTTTTATTCACAGTCTTAAAGTAAGATAAGGGTCATCTGGTTCATGGTGACCTGACTAGAGCCAGCTAGGAGAGCTGGACTGCCTCCATGTGAGTCATTTTCCTGCATCCTGAGCCATTATTATTCTTATTGAACCAAGAAACGACGCTCCACTCACATGATAACATTTTGGGGAAAAAGAAACAGGAGAAGCAAGGCTGTTTGGAGTTGGAGGATTTGGTTTGCTTACACTCAGCTGTTCCCCTGTCCCAGGGCTGTGAAATGGGATCAGCCAGCACTCAGGAACCTCCCTATCCTGATCCTGGCATCAGGAGCTAAACCTTGGGGCAGGTGGGGTCAGATCATGTAAATGCTGCTGAACTTCATCCCGGGAGCCCCTCCAAAAAACCTGAGTGCCAGGCTGAGCTCAGAGAAGCACCCAAACATGCAGATGTTTTCCGTGATGATTTTAGAGCTGTGAGCTTCACACAGGCACAGAACTCGACTGGAAAAACTTCCTTATGACTCAGCACTTCACTTGCACATGTGGACACAGAAGCAGCTGAAAGTCAAAACCCATGGCAAAACACCCAAACCAGGGTTTTTCAGAACTCGGAGAGGAAAAATAGATTTTTCGAATTCTGGTTCAAGTCTTTGGTTAGTTGGTTGTTTAACAAAGCTGGGTCACAAATCTGTGCAGTCATCTGGATTTCTGTGGGAGTCACTTTTTGATTTTTAAAAAAAGATTTATTTTAAAATAATCTTTAAGCATGGTGTGTCCTGTTCACCATAAAAAGAAAAAAAAATGCAATCTTTGAGTGAAAATAAGGTGTAAAAACCCAGGAACTTCTCTGTTTTGTGGTTTTCATAGGCAAGGAGTAGAGGAAAGAGGGCAAGGAAGGTCAGCAGATAATTCAGGGGGGAAGAACAATCTGTCTGGAGACTGAAAATTCCCAAATTGATTGGTGAGGTCACACAGGTTGGGTACATCACCCTGCTCACCTCTGGAAGTAGAAAACCCCAGAAGCTGAGTTTGATTGCCTGAAGCTCTGCCCATGGGACTGGATTGCTTGAAGGGTGGTCAGGTGTGGTGTTACACTTTAGGGATACCTGGGGTGTATCTGGGATATGGGAGATATCTGGGAATGCTTCCTGGGTCCCCAAGGTTGTCACCACAGCTGCTTGTGCAGATTGCTGCTCTTGGAAGCTCCTGTGGAACAGAGAGGTTGATGAGCTGAAGCCACCCCAGGAGAGCCCAGGGACCATCAGGGTTTCAGTTCTTACAGTTCTTGTCCTTTTTTTTGACTGCTATGTTAAACCAGAGGGTCTCTGAGGGGTTATGGGAGGTGGGAAGGCGAGGAGATCAGATTCCTTCCCCTTATCTGGCCGTGTGTCCCCCAGATGCAGCAGCTGGTGGGTTTTATCAGCTCTGCTGTGACTCAGCTCCTTCCTCCCCCTCGTTATCCTACCTGATGGCTCTGATTTCATGATCCCCTGCATGCAGGAGGGGATCAGACCCAGATGCAGTGCCAGGGTGACTCAGAGCCCCCTCTGAGGTGCACAAACCTGAAATGCCCCCAGTTAACTGGGTGGGAGTCCTTAGGACCAGACACTGGGGGCTGAGATCCTTCCTACTCCTCCTCTGCACAGCCAGCAGGGGTTCAGTGCCTTTCTTTCATATAAAAATAGCTGTATGCCAGTTTCTGTGGTCAATTTTGTTTTTCCTTCTCTGACTCATGAGTTACAGGGTTGTTGTCAGTCACTGTCACCCATGGAAAAGTCTGAACTCTCTCTGTTAAGGCAGGAATATTATATGGGTGTTTATCCCTGCTTCCAGATGAAAACCAAATTCAGCTCTGAGTCCATGCTAGATCTAATTCCAGCCTTTGGGATCACAGCTGCCCAGGGCAGTGCTGGATTCCCCATCCCTGGAGGGATTTTAAAGCCACGTGGATGTGGCTCTTGGGGATGTGGGGCAGTGGTGGCATTTTCAGTGCAGGGGAACGGTTGGAGTTGATCTTAGAGAATTTTTCCAGCCTAAACAACTCTGTGATTCCATGATTTCTGTGAACCTCCACACCTGGAATGCTCTGTGCAAAATTGCCAGAGAACAGTCACACCTGGATCCTCAGGGATTTGTGCACTTAGCTTTCCACCACCACACCCCACCAAGGCACCTGTTTTAGCACCAGAAAGAAGCTGCACCACACATTTATTTTTAAGCTTTTAGCTGACCAGAATCTCATCCGTTTTCTGTGCTTTGAGGGTGGGTTGACTGTTTCTGTGTGGCTCCTGAGTTTTCCTGAGCTCTTTCAGAAAGCACATCTGCCCTTCAGCTCACCTTCACTGGAGCTCTTCCCCACCCATGGGATGTGATAGGCCAAAGCACAAGCCAAGGTCGTTATCACGAATATTTCTGCACAAACATATTTTTAGTTTTTCACTTAGGGATCAGAGAATAGGGAATATTCAGAGGGGAAGTAACTGGAAAAATTAGTAAAGAGCCATAGTTTGAGTTTACACAATTCCCAGAAAGATTTAGGTTAAAGTATCTAAGGCTAAAAACATCCAGGATGCATCAACACAGGGAACTGTTTGGGGGATTTAACCTCACAACAATAAATGCAAAAAAAAAGAATTCTGTGTTTAAAGAGTATGAATTCTGTATCCCAAAGAGAATCTTGCAAAAGGAGATTCCTGCATAGGTGGCTCTCTCTGACACTTGTGCATTTGTTTCAAGTTGAAAATTCAAATGTATAGTTGATATAACAGTTCAAAATGCACAATTGACTTTAAAAGTGTGGAGAAATGGTTTAGTTTGCAAATGAATTATGGGCATGTAATGGCACATCTGTTCAAACATGCTTTCTTGGTGCAGTCTTTTCCAAGTCCTATTTCCCCTGTGGTAATTCACTTTGGGTGAGATTCTGCCATTTTTATTCATATTGTACAGTAGCTTGTTTCATGCATAACTTTGCTGGTATAATGAAGACAGAATGAAGCTGAAATTTCCTTGAGAAAGGACAAAAAGAAGGGCATTTCCAAGACTTGTCAAAGATTAAACCCAAAGTTTCAGGTCACTTCTCTCCACATGAAACTGCCTATTTATATATTCAGGATAGCTGACCAGCAACATTTGGGTTTTAATTTATTTTCATATAGCATTTGCCTTTGGGGAGAGATGGGTTTATTAAGTTGAGTGCTCAGCCCCAGAAACGAAAGCTTTGTCTCAGTTTAGAAGTGACTTGTGAGGAACTGAGGATCCAGAACTTGATTTTGATCTAAAACGTAGCAGACAGTGCAAATCCCCACAATATGTCTCACAGAAAACCAGCTTCTGTGAGGATAAAAGTCACAACTGATGGAAGGTCATGTGTGTAATGTATCTGAGATGAGGATCTCACTCTTATAATTATAATAATTGCCAAGGGGAAAAATTAACATTTTTTTTAAGACCAATGACAGGGAAATTTGTTTTGCTTGTGCTTTGGATGTTGAAGTGTTACCTGAAGACATTGTAAATTCAAGACCCAGCAAAAATACTTAAATTGTTAAGGGCTTTAACTTGCCTTCATTATTGCTTCCCTGATCTATAGATTCATTTTATGCAGACCATATGCAGTTAAAAATAACTGGAGTTGCTGGATTTTATATATGCCTTTGTAAGCATTTCCAACTGCAGAGGGATTTTTTTTTTTTTTTACTTTTTTATAAATACAGAAAACCCCAACAAGTTTTATGTTTTCATTTCACCTCTTCCCTTTTTATTTTTTATAGAAATGCTACAAAGGGGAACTTTTGATAAGTATTACCAGCAAAGCCCAGTGTTGCAACAGAGTTAAGTGCAGCAGAGTTTCTATTTAAGGTTACCTGGCACAGTCAGCTCAGCCAGATGTACTTCTGCTATTGGATAATCTCATTTGCTGACAATGTGCACTGCTTTAAAAAAATCTAACAAAAAAAAAAAAAAAAAAAAAAAAAAAGGAAGTGCCTAGGTGACTTATATCCAAATCACACATATTCTTTTAGTTAAAATGAAATGTGAGCCTGAATTTAGCCTTTAATTACATTTCCTTCCCTACCTCCAACAAACAAATTTTTATAACCTCTCCAATGAAGAAAGTCATATTTTGTGAATTACTTGCTTGGAAGCTTACCAGGAGCAAAAGTTATTTAGGAAATTTTCTATTATTTGTATAACTCACAGATTATTCTCCAGGTTCCTGAGTATTTAATAAGATTAATTATCCTTTTCAAAGAGTTCTGTGTGTAAGTTTAGTTTTGCTTTAGAGCTTTTATCTGGGTTGCTATCTGGCAAATGGAAATTGTGCTTGTGAAGGAGGAAGCATAGCATGAAAATAGGATCCATCACACCGTGTTTGGGGGATATATAATAGAGCTCTTACAGCATGTTGGGAACTTAAATAATCTCAAAATCTTATTTTTATAAGAATCTGTGCTGTGCAAGCTGGGAGATAAATCAACAACAGGAAGGGAAGGTTTCTGTATGTATTTGAAGACATAAAATATAGTATTGCTTAAGTGAAGCATTAAAAATAAGTATTACTTAAATTATCGTCCCTAATAAGGTATGTCTGTCACTTTTTCATTTAGCACTGGCTCTGAGGAGGCTGCATTGTTCTGTCAGGATTAAAAGATGAAAAACCTGTCCACATTTGAGCATGTGCTTAAACAAGCAAGACTAAGTATTAGATCTGAGTTCTCTGTACCTCCAGAAGCATTTTTACAACTGGAAAGTTGTTCAGCTCAGATAGTTCATCCATTTCCCAGAGCCTTTTAAACCTGAATAACATACTGAACGTCAGAATGCTATAAAATCTCTTTAACTATTGATATCTATTAGTTAATAGCAATATAAGTTCGGCCATAAATTCAAAAAATAAATGGCTTTATCCAAACAAGGATTTGGTGCATGGTTATAGTGGTAATATGACAGTGTTGGTTTCTCATGGAAGAAGTATTTTTGCTTAACACAGTCAGGGCTTTGAAATCATTGCAATGGAAATCAATACTGGGAAATTGCAAACAAAACTTTTACGGAATGCATCCTTTGTGCAAACATAAAACTGAATGTACAGACAGAGCTGAGTGCAGGAATCCACCTGGTTGTAGGCTTGGGATATAACATCAACATTAACCTTAAAGGAATTCATTTGCTCTCTCAACTGAGGGGGTCTTTATTTTCTGATAAACTTGTGGCCATTTCACTCTTCCTTTTTGTGGACAGTGAGTCTCCCTGGCAAAAGCAGGAATTTGTCTTTATTTTCTGATAAACTTGTGGCTGTTTTGTTCTTCCTTTTTGTGGACCAGTGAGTCTCCCTGGCAAAAGCAGTGGCAGGAAGCTGGTTTGGAAGCTGTCAGAGTATAGGAGCAAAATTTCAAGTTGTCCATGAAATATTGATGCCTCTGCGTGTTTGCTGATTCTTCAAATGTGCTCACAGTAGCGTTTTTTGAACTGTTGTGTTTAATTTACACCAGGAATAAAATCAGAAACATGTTAATTATTACATTTTTTAAAAGAGTTCAGTAAATAATGACTGGTTTGGGTAAATCTGTTCACAGGAGGGAATATCCACCCCGTTACCAAATCCTTAACCAAGCCTTACACATCCTACACCCCGGAAAGTCACAGATTAGACACCCCTCCTGTTTCACATCCTTCTTTTACCAGGAAAGCAAGCCCTTTGGTCTTAAAATCACTTAATGTGGCAAAAGTGTATAATAAAAGAAAACAGAGGGAGGGAGGCTGGCAGGAAGCTCTTGATCCTTTTACAGAAACAGCCTGTTTGGCTGGGCAGAAGCTGCTGGAGAGCTTTAAACATTCTTTTACATGCAAAGGCTCTTTGGCTTCACTTTGGGGCAGACCAAAACCCTTCAGATTCCAGCAGCTGCAGCCACATTTGCAGCACCCATGACCATTGCACTTTGGGTCAAATGCTGTTTAAACCATGAAGCTGTGCTTCAAAGGGCAGCATCTCTGATTCTCTTCCATTTAGGACACTGCAGCCTCTTCAACCCCTCCAGCAAATGGGGCTCGAGCATCTTAATTCTTTGGAAATAAATCTTTAGGTCTTTAATTTTTTTCCCTTTTTGACACCACTCTGCCCACTGGCACCCCACCTCCGCATGCTTTTTTTTTTTTTTCCCCTTTTTTCAGACAACAAACAGGAAAACCACAAACTTCATCAGCAAGCTGTGCTTTCCTCTGGAAAGCCAAGACACTGAGGCTCAGCGCACAAATCACATGCTCCTGCCTTCAGTACTCACAAACCACCCTGCAGCTCACTTCAGAAAATTATTAAACTTGGGAGGTTAAAAATAAACTGGCTGGGGTGGTGATACCTCGGGATGTATGTTGGCATAGCCAGGAGGAGAAAGAGCCCTGATTTAAAGTAAAGAAAGGCAGTGTTTAGTGAATATTTAGAGAACATAATTATTTAGGGAATAGCATGCAACAGTTACCTCGCACACAGTTGTGCAGAGGCCTCAGAGGAGGTTTTGTTATGAAACAGATGATATTGCAAATTGGCAGTGGGGAGGTGCACCATCACCCAAATAACTGGCAACATATTTCCACCCATCCCTGATCTTTTTGGCCTCAGCAATATCTGGTTACCACAGGTGTTTTGTGCCTGTCTGTCCTACCTGGCAGGTTTATTCTATTTGCTGCTGTAGATCCCACATGGAAGGAATATACAGTGAGGAAAAGGCCACACAACAAGCCTCATCCCTGGCCAAAGTGTGAATTGTGAGAGCCTGGCTTTTCTGTACTCTGATTCTGTTTGCAAATTATTCTTGTTTTCCTTCTTTGGGCCAGGATACGTTCCTGTACACTGCGAGAACAAGCCTGACATATGTAGGGAAAGAATTAAAAATGGAAATCCCATTCAAAGCCTTAGGGCTCAGGCATGGCAGGCCTGCAAGAACCTGGCACTGGGGATGCAGAGACAGCTCCAGAGTCTGCTGGGAGACAAAGGGGTGTGCCTGTGCCATGGAGATGCTTTGGCCTGTCCTGCACTGGCTCCCACTGCAGGATTTTTAGTGACTCTCCTTTCATCTAATTAGTCAGAGAGCTGAGGAACTTCCCAGGTGGGGTGGGTTGGCCATGGTGGGATGCTGGGTGCTCACCAAACCTGCTCATTTTCTCAGCAGGGCAGAAAACACAACAAAAAGTTCATGGGGTAAGATAAGGACAGGGAGAGATCCCTCACAGTAACAGTCATGGGCAAAACAGGCTCATCTTGGGGAAACCAGTCAATTTATCACCAAAGTGGAGAAGGATAATGAGAAACAAAAACTAAGTTTAAAAATGCCTCTCCCCCCCCCAACACCTCCCACTTCTTCGGCTTAACTTCACTCCCGGTTTTCTCTCCCTCCTCCACTCATGGTGCAGGGGGACAGGGAATGGGGGCTGTGGTCAGTGCTTTGATGTTTCTGCTGCTCCTTCCTCCTCAGGAGTTTGTCTCCACACTCATCCACTGCTCCACACTGGGCTTCTCTCCAGAGCTCTCCATTAATTTCTCCAAGTCTTTTCCTTGGGCTACCATTCAACATGAGCTGCTCCAATCTGGGTCCCTTCCATGGGGTCAGTTCTTTAGGAAGAGGCTGCTCCAGTGTTGGTCCTTTCCACAGGGTCAGTTTTTCAGGGACTGCTCAATGTGAGTCCCTTCCATGGGGTCAGTTCTTTAGGAAGAGGTTGCTCCAGTGTTGCTCCTTTCCATGGGGTCAGTTTTTCAGGGACTGCTCAATGTGAGCCCCTTCCTTGGGGTCAGTTCTTCAGGAACTACCCCACTGTGAATTCCTTCCATGGGGTCAGTCGTTCAGGAATTGCTCCAGTGTGAGTCCCTTCCATGGTGTCAGTCCTTTAGGAACTACCCAATGTGAGTCCCTTCCATGGGGTCAGTTTTTAGGAACTGCTCAGTGCTCAGTGTGAGTCCCTTCCAGGGAACTGCTCAATGTGAGTCCCTTCTTTGGGGTCAGTTCTTTAGGAACTGCTTCAATGTGAGTCCCTTCCATGGGGGCAGTTTTTAGGAACTTCTCAATGTGAGTCCCTTCCATAGGGTCAGTTCTTTAGGACCTGCTCCAATGTGAGTCCCTTCCATGGGGTCAGTTTTTTAGGAACTGCTCCAATGTGAGTCCCTTCCATGGGGTCAGTTTTTTAGGAACTGCCCCACTGTGAATTCCTTCTGTCGTGTCAGTTCTTTAGGAACTGCTCAATGTGAGTCCCTTCCATGGAACTGTTCCAACATGAGTCTCTTCCATGGGGTCAGTTCTTTAGGAACTGCCCCACAGTTAGTCCCAAGTGTGGTCCCACACCCTGCCAGCAAATCTGCTTCAGCTTCCACTTGCAGGAACTCCCCCCAGAAGCCACCACCATAGCCCTCCCGCTACCAAAACCTGTCCCTGCCATCCCAGACCCCAGGGAACAAAGGTGCCCAGGACCGGTGCCAGGTGGCCAAGTTTCCCTTGGTGCCACACACCCATGGCTGTCCCACTCCTGGCCATGGCTGTGGGCTGTGCCAGGTTTGCTGGCTGAGCCCAGGAGCAGCACACTCTGCTCCCCTCCTGAGCACGGCACGATCCCGGCCTCACACAAGGGCAGGCAGAGCCAGTTCTTCAGCTTGTTCTTGATTTTTTCCACATTCTGTTCATGGCTCATTCGCTTCCCTCTCCTGTGTTCGGGGAATGTCACCCTGCCTGGCTCTCCTGCTACGAGGGATGGGTAATGGAGAAGTTTCATCACCTCTCCCCAGACTGCAGGACCTATGCTCAATCTTTCTGCTGTCAACACCAAGCACACACTGTTATGATTATAACATGAAGGCAAGGATCCTGTTTTATCTCAAAGAGTGCAAAGGTTTATGAAGGGTTAAAATAATCTAACCTCGCTTTTTTTTCTCTTCTTTTTTTTCTCCATTCTCTCCCCCCCCCCACCTCCAATTCTCTTCTTTTTTTTCTCCACAATGGCAAATGTTATTTATATTAAGGGGAAAACCAGCACAGCCTTGCCAGATCGAGCTCACTTCTCTCTGCCAGCTAAAACACAAAGCAGAGTTACTGCATTTTTGGTACCTGCAAAACAATCTGAACACAGTGTTCTGTCATCCTTTGAAATGGCAAATGGAAGTCATTTAAACCAGATGAGTGACTGGGCAGGGAATTACTGCACCTACAGCACAAGATATACAGTATGTGCACCTATTTCAAGGGAGCTAGAGTGGGTGGCCGGAAGAAAGGAACTTTTTTCCTCATTTAACCTGTAATTTGACAACATCTGCAAAGAATTATCCCTGGTACTGGCATTGTAATTGTTGTATCTAACATCAATCACCGGGTACGGGAGGTTGCTTTAAATAGATGTTAGTGAGTTACAGTTTCAAAACATGAAAGGAAAAAAAAAAAAAAGAAAGGAATGAAATATGTAAATTGGTAAAGAAATTAATTACTGGAAACTTTGACACTAATTTATTGTTTAAATAAGACGTAACTGGCCAGGGTGGGTGACTGTTTGGGTTTGACCCCATACGCTTTGGCAAGTGTTACAAAACAGGGGCCACTACATTCCAATTTATAAAAATTATAACTTCTTTTTTTCAAGTCTCTATTAATACACAGAAGAAGAAAGGGATTAGACTGACTCATATTTTACACTGGAAGGACAGCAAGTAGGAAAGCTTCCATAAAGTGTACGTCTTTGAAACAAAGTCCTTCCTCCCCAGCCCTTTCAATGGGATTTCTGCCTTTGACTTCATCAGAAACACGATTACAGGGAACAAGCTAAGCACGTTTTTGGACAGCAAAAATTTCAATTCCAAGCATGCTCCAGATTTCCACTAGCAGCTCAGCAGCTACAGGAGTAAATTCATATTCACAAGTTATCAAATTTCCAGCGTGTATCCAATTCTGTGTTGGGTTTTGATTCATATTTGTGGCTGGACGTGAATCAAGTCCAGTATTTGTTTCTCAGAAATGTCATGGAAAAGGAAATCATTGGGTGCAGGGGTATTCACAGCCAAACACAACGCACAGTACCACTATCCAGCCTGAGAGCCAGATGAACCATTATGATGGCCATGGGAATTGTACTTAACCTGGGAAAATGTTTTAGAGACAGAGAGAAGAAAAACCTCGCACTGTGCTGTCTCTGGCATCTCTAATAACCACCATGTTATATATAATATGTACACATACATGTTCTGCCTGAAATATTGCACCACATTTTTAGAAGTTAGGCGGTAAATTACATTCTTTTTCCGTTTCTCCCCCCATTTTTTTCTTTTTCTTTTTTTTCTTTCCCATTTTTTCTTTCTTCTTTTTTTTTCCCCCCCTCTTCATTTCTCTTTTCTGGGCAAAGGCACTGATAGGTCTTCCTGAATTCTCTTCCTCAAACTTTGGCTGCTCCTTTTACTCACCTGAAACCTTGCCTGTAGGCAAACTTCCCAGCTGTGTCTCACATTTTTTTGTGTTTACAGGATAGGGAACCTTTTGCTCAGGAGCTGTTGCTCATAAGGAACCCATCATCTCCAACAGGATATCCCCATAAAGCCATTTACATGCATATGTGGAGTAAGGTTCTCTTAACAATTCTTACTTTAACATCTCATCACATAAAGTTTAATGGGTTTCACTTCTTTAAAGACAAAATACCATTTCTATATATAGTTGCCATTACCTATGCATTCAACTATTTTGAATATTGGCTAATGGAGGTATAATATTGCATAACAAAAGTATATTATTGCTTTAAAGCTAGTCCTCCCAGATTTCATTCTTTTCATCTAAAAACTCTATAAAATCACCTCAAAAATGATCCAGCTGACGAGGTTGGAAGGGCACAGCTCTGTCACAGCAAATGGATCCCAGAGTCATCACGCTGCATAGGTGACCTGTTGAATGTCTTTCACTTAGATGGCGTTGTAAAATGCTGCCATTTGTGGTGAGAAGGAACTCATAAAATGCTCCAGGGAATGTTTACCTTACTGTTCATCTGGGGCTTAGGGTTCTGCTGTTCAGCTTGTATGAAATATTTGGCTTCCCCTTAAATATAAGCCTTGGTTATTTTTAAGTTCTATATCACTTTCAAGCTGTTCCAGCCCAAAAGGTGGCTCAGCCCTTGGGCTGTCTGACCAAGGGGCTCAGAGATAACAGTCAAGAGAAGTCCATATCAGGAAGGTGTCATCCTCCTTGGCTGTGGTGTTGTCCAGGAATATCCCCATGGCACTGACAAAGCCCTGAATCTGCATTGTGAGTTGCTGGTTGTGTATTAGGCCAGCATTGAGAAACTGCTTTGCAAAGAGCAAAATCAAAAGGCAGAACTGGTTCCGGCTGGGAGATGGGAAGAAGTGAGTGGCCTTGCACAGATGCTGCCTGGGAGCCCTCACTCACCTGAACAGGATTTACCTGAAAAGTTAAATTAAGCCATTTTTTGTCTTGGAGTACCTGCCTGAGGAGAACACTCCCCTGGCTGCTCGTGGGCTGTTCTTTGTAGTTCCTGGCTCTGGCAGTGTAAACTGCTTTTCTAGTTAAGATTAACCAAACATCTTCAATTACTGAAAACTTTTCTTCTCTTTTAATTTGCCGCTGAGGATAAGGACAGCAAGCCTCTCTGAGTATAATTGTCATTTGTGCATGGTGGGAAGGGTTGCAATACGCTGCTCAGCTGCAGGTTTGTCTATTTATTTGGAATTTTGCAGTGGTTCATTAGCAAAGTTTGACTGTGTTGACACGTATGGTGAATTTATGTCATGTTTTTGCAGAGAAGGGACCAGCCCAGCTGTGTCTCTGGTAGTACAAGATGTGCTTTGGTGCTGGCTGCTTGAAACCTCTCAGGGTAGGTCAGGAGTGAGGATGGGGTGGGAGCAAATTAGAAGGGTGAATTCAATGACCAGGATGTAGTTTTCACCATCTAACCTTCATATCATAAAAAAACACAGGGACCTGTGGGCATCCAGGTGTGGGCAATACCATAGAGTGTATTTTAAAAGTCTTATTTATGTTCAAATTCTCATTATCTACTCTGTAAACGTTTATGGCTTGCTAGTCTCAAAGTATCTGGAAACTCCACCACCTCTGATGCAGGAAACTGAAAACCATGAAGGAACAGGAAGTTTTGGGCTGAGACCCCAGGAGAGCTCATCCCCAGGGCTCATCCTAAACCAGTGACCAGGCAGAAACACCATCCTTGTCACCCCATGGCCACTCTCCCCTCCGAGAATTCCCTTCCCTGGGACTAGTGACAGTGTTGGCACACTTACCTTTCTCATATAGACCATGGCAGGAGATTGGAACTCGGTGGTCTTTGAGGTCCTTTCCAACCCAAGCCATTCCAGGATTCTGTGATTCTCTGATTCTATACACTTTCGAAGAACACATTTCCATGTATAGCCTGACTGTAGTGCCAATAAGTAATTTATTTTCTATACTATCGTCATAATTCATAAAAATTCTCTCCCTCCTGAGGGAGCATTTTATCATCTGATAAGGGGCAACGGCAAGCCAAAAATATAAGGCCTTCACTAAATGATGAATACAGGATGACATAAGCTATAAAACATAAAAGAGTGAGCGCGTGTAATACATGCCAAGGATGGCTGATGATCAATTTAAACTAAACATTTTCTGTTAGCATGAGAATTTTTGTAAACTGGAGAAAATGAGAGGCAAGAAAAGAAGGATTTATGGAGCAATGAGTGGGAGGCATGTGGTGCTAAAGCAGCTACGGCTGGAGCACGTTTGTTCTGCTGTCTCAGGAGTAGTTTGTCCCATCTTCACTCTTCCTGGCGAGCTTCCTGATGCCTTTTGTTGGACACGTTTGAGAGCTGAGGTTGGATGTACCCGTGTTTCCTTGTTTGGGTGAGCTCAGGAGTGGAAAGCGTTATTCAGTGGGTAAAGCATCCACCTGACACAACCTCCCCGACGAAATCTGTCGACTCACATCCCTTCCTGGGGCTCACGTCAGTGCTCTGCTGGAGTTATTTTCCATGTCCCTTTCCCGTGGGATGCTCACTGCTCACCTTGTGGTGCTGGTGTGGTGGCCCCACTGTTACTCATGGAGCTGAGCAATACCTGCCTGAACCCATGAGGAACCATGTGTCCATCCAGGGGAGCACATTTAGCGCTCAGGATTTTCCAGCAAATTCATCACCACTCTTTGAGGCTTGCAGTCCACTCCCACCTCCAAATAAAATCCATTTTCTGATCCATGACCTCATCCCGCATATAATATTTCAGCCCAGCTGCGCGATCGGGTCCCGCGTTTGCAAAACTGCGATTTCCCTGCCAGCTCAGCGCCAATTCTTGCTCAGTTTTCGGTTTATTATTATTTTTTATTTGGGCCCATCACTTCTTTGGCTACCTACACGGACACAGTGAGGCACATCATGAAGGCACAGCCCTGGAGCCAGGAGAAGCAATCACACGACCTCCAATTCTCCAAAGCTTCCCAGCGGGGACCACAGATCACCAATCATTGCAGGTCTGTTTATGAGTTAGGAGAGCTTTCCAGCTTTGAGAAACTTGCTGAGTTTATTTCAGGTATGCACTTTTCCAGGCCCATAAACATTTAGTTTTTAATCTGCCGCATCGGAGGAGAAAGTGAAAATAGTTGTAAACAGAGAGCAGGGCTTGAACCCCCCCCCATGTCCCCTTTTAAGTGAGCACATGGGCACATGTAGAGCGAGCAGTTCTTAGATATATAGCCCACCTAGGTAAAGCACTTTCAAATGTACTTCATTTATTTATTCTAGGCCCTTTTTTGGCCCAAAATCATCAAAAATTGCTGTCTCTAGTTTCATTGTGCCCTTTTGAAATTGTCCAGATTTTGCGCTAAGAGTCTAAAGCCACAGCAAAGGAGCAGGCCAAGAGGAAAAGCTTTTGAAGAGTTCCCACAGCTGTGAAAACACGGGCCTCAGGCTGTGTGTAGAGTTACTTCAAACAGCTGCTTCAGGTGACTAAACACCTTGAGTCTCATTCATCAAGTGTTGTTTATACTGGCTGACAGACCAGACTTGGAGAATTAACTCTGAGAAAAAAAGATGTACTACATACCAAGTATGGGAAAGGAACCCAGTTCCCTAAATAAGAAAGGAAGGAGGAGGAGGGGGGAGAAAAGGGGGAGGGAAGAGTCCCTTTAAAATAAAACAGATGAGGGCTAATTTTATTTCATGTTAATAGGCCTTTTGATGCCCTTTGCATGTTTAAAATCAGAGGTGAAGGAGTACTGATGGTTTGCCACTTCGTAATCATGCAAATAAAAGCAATTTGAGCGATCCCTGTGCCTTGACAAGAAGCTCAGCTAACCTGGTGTAAAATCTCAATGGTTAATTAGGAGCCTTGAATAACCTATGAAAATAAGACCCTTTCTCCCAACTATCCTCAACAGAGAATATCAGGGAAAAAGAAAAAAATGCCCAGTGCTCCCCCTGCTCCCATTTAGCATCAGATTGTGCAGATTCCACCCGTAGTTTTGGTACAGGACTTATCACTCAGCTTGAGATAATATTCTTTCATCTCATATCCATATGAGAAGGTGACATGATAAGATATTTGCAATCATGTAACTGCTTTGCATGGATCAAAAGAGGAATGAAAGAAAATGACATGAGTCAGTGTCAAGTGAAGTGCTACTAGTTAAGTAAGCTTTAAATATTGAAGGGGATTTTTAATATTTCCTTTTAATCTCGAAATCTGTCACTTGGTGATTTTTTATAACACTGGAGTTGTTACTAACAACATTTTCCATGGTTTCATTCAATCCAAATGCAAAAACCCACCCCATCTCAGTCATGGCAAATGTTGTAATTTCTACTGGCAATTTCTCATCCACAAACCAGGCAGATTTCAAAGAGAGGGAGATGTTTTTCAGGCGCTGGGATACTGTTGGGATCCTGATGTTTGAACACTGGCAGTAGAACATAGGCCAACAGTGAGATTTCAGTGTTTTTCTTGTTGTTTTTTCCTTAACAAGCAGTCAGACTGCAAGGGTGAATATGCTTTCAGAGACAAAAATAGCGTTCAGAGGAAGAATTTAGAATCACAGAAAATTATTTTGAAAG
The DNA here is from genome assembly GCF_027887145.1 of Ammospiza caudacuta. NCBI lineage: Eukaryota > Metazoa > Chordata > Aves > Passeriformes > Passerellidae > Ammospiza > Ammospiza caudacuta. The sequence goes on along the minus strand of NC_080600.1, from coordinate 41,248,439 downwards.
AAGATTGTTTCGGAGGCTGTTTCCCTGACAAACTTGGTAAATAGTTTGGCAGATCCTGAAGCTGTTGGATTTGCATATGCATATAGAGGGGCTGAAGAAAAATACCAGGTGGTTTTCTTCTTAGAGCTTTGGAATAACACAAAGTTGATGGCAGTAGATTTACATCTTATTCTCTGAAAAAAAAAAAAGATAAAAAGGCAAAACCCAAGCCATTTTCTCTGAAGATCAGCATTGAAGAGTAGCAGGTTTAAAACTGTATGTGAGGAATATAGATGAATCAGTTTCTCTCTTCATTTAGGGTGAGTTATGTCCTTAATTGAGAAGGATCTCCCCATTGGTTTTTGTCTAGGCTGAGAGAGGCAACCCTAATTGGATTAAAACCCCTAAGTAATCCAGTGCTATCCAAAATAAGAAGATCAAATGACTGAAATAATATCTTATTCTTTTCACTCCTGAAACAGTGATATCACTGGAAAGGATTAAAAATTAAGTTGTTTATGTCCCTGGCTGACATGATTTGGGACTCTTTCCCATGTCATTTATAAGACAGCAATATTGGCTTTGTGGCTGATATCTACATCAGGCAAAAAATTTAGGGATGCTATGCTAGGGAATTCAAAACACCTGGAAAAATTGCAAGATAGTTTCAGTAGCAGAGGTGCTAGGGGATGATGCACTCGTGAGTTTGGAAGGGTATGGATTGGAAAAAGTGGTGTATTTAAAACCAGGCAGCTGGAGGTGCTCAGAGTTGGTTGAAGACCTTGATAATGAAGGAGTTGAGCCCCAAGCCTTTCCAAGCTGATCAGAGTTTGGTGTCTCAGTGTCGCCTCCTTGCCATGGTGGCACTTTGTGCCTGTCCAAGGGCATTTAGGCACAACTGCAGCTTAAATCACCGAGATTAGTATATAACTGTGGTCACACACAAACTACATCAGCTGAATATTGCTTCTCTTTGCAAGGCTCCAGGGGGAAGATAAAACAGATTTGTAACGTTTGTTTTCAATAGATTACTTTTTTGAGTCCAAACAAAATATTATTTTTTCTGTTTTTGCTCATAATTTTGGACTGAGCAGCTACTTTTAGCTTGGAAAGGGTGAATTTTGGTGGATTTGGATGCTAAAACACGATGGGCTCACAACTTTTAATCAAAGCAGGCGCCAGGTCAATTTGGGGCACCGGGCTCCAGAGTGGCTGCGCCATCCCCGACCTCCTCGCTGCTCCAGGGTGTTGGCGGGCCCCACAAAACCCCTCTGTGAGCTGGGGAAGGAGGGTGGCTCGCCCAGGTGTCACTGTTTTAGGAGGCGAGTGCCTCTCTCGCCCTCGTTGCCATCAGCGCCGCGCGCTCTGCCAGGCTTCGAGTGCCGCCACCCCGGCTCTTCATCCGGACGGGGCTGCCAGGAGCCACTTACATCCCTGTCCCTTGCTGGGACTTGAACACTCTCCAGGCCCCTTGATTTCTCCCCCCTCCTTCTCCTACTCTGATTTTTTTTTTTTTTTTTTTTTTTAGTTTGTTTGTTTCCGTAAGAAAACTTGAAATTTCCCTGAAAAAGCAAAAATGTCTTCCAGGCTCGGTAAATATGTTGTTTTCTCCATTTTACCATTGTGCCTTTTCTGTGAATCTGAGCCATGGCATTTGCCTAAAAAAAAAAAAAAAAAAGATAATATCTGTCCACTGGATTGAAACTGAAAGAATCTGATGATAATAAGGATTACTATTAGTCACAACTGTGTAAATGTGGTATTTTATATAGAGTGTGGCTCCACATTTTGCAAGGGAGCTGAGAAATGTTCAGATCTCTGCTCTTTGGACAGCTCAGAGGACAATTAAAAGGTAACAATAATCTGAAAGGTGGTGAATAGTCACTCTGGGGGTATAAACAATCCCTTCTCATTTATTAACATCACAAGAGTCCCAGTGTCAGTTTAGAGCAGCTCAGATCTCCTTCAGTGAGATGTTTGCCATGTTTCCTTAGGCAGAGCTTGATCTACTGGTTAAACAAAGAAAACACAGTAATAAATTATCCAGAATATACCTGTTCTCACCAGAGGCCGCTTTAAGCTTGCACAGCTTGTTATTTTTTTCACGTAATTTCCAATTTATTTTGTACTTTAAAAGTTTGTTTTGGCTGGGATTGAAATTTAATTTGTTCTTCAAAGAAACATAACAATGGAAATACAAAGAGGAAGCTTTTGTTCTCTCCCTAGGAATTCTGAAAGGTAATAATTATGAAATGATAAGATTCTAAATGAAAATGTCACTTGCAAAGGTTGAGGTTGAAAACAGCACAGACCTATGTAAAGCGGGAAAAGTCACATTTGATTCACGAACATAAATAAAACCAGAATGATTTAATTTTAAATCATCTGATGATTTATCACATAAATATTTTACAATTTTGAAAGGAAATTCTTCAAAGCACAGATTTTTGCAAGAACACAATGCAGCTTTCAAAAACAGCATTCCTGTATTATTAATAATAATAGTAATAGTAGAAAGATTAATAAAATATCATAAACATAGACTAGAGGAATAGTTATTTGTATGAATTCCAACAACTGCTATTCAACAATACCTTGAATCAAATGTAGGAGCAAAGTTTTATATTGTCTCTGCTCTGCGTTGTTACAGTGATCAGCATATCAATGTCTCTGTCTCTGCCCTACTCAACCAATCTTTAAAACAAATATATTCCTCCAAATTTAGCTTTATGCAGTGCATTTCCTTATTTATTTAACCCCTTCCACTTTCTGCTACCTGCCTGTCTTTCCTCCTGCTTATGTGTGAACACAGATGTTTCTGTAAAGGGTGAGATGTTGATTTTTAGAAAATTTGTGTTTACGTACACATTACCTTAATCTTAATCAGGCAAACTCTGCTTGAGCAAAATATATTTTGGTGGAGTTTACCCCTGAATTATACATGTTGGGTTTGCCTCCTAAACTCAGGAGTACATTTAACAATGAAAATATTGGTTCAGAGTTGGAGTTTGTGTCTGACAGTTGTGGCTGACCAAAAGACTCACCTGATAATGCTCATGGTGAATTTCTCCTACTCTCTGTGACATGGAGCTCCCACACAGGTATTAAATATTGGAAAAGTTTTCCAAAGAGGGGATGCTGATGAGGGCTGTGAAGTCAGACACAAAGGAGGATCTGCAGTTCCTTGCTGGCAGAAACAGCTCAGCGTTGATTGCTATCTCCATCTCATTTCAATTTTCCCTTTGAAAGAGATCAGACAACGTTTTCAGCCCCTTCTTGGTTGTTTTACTTCCTCTGAAGTCTGGGTATAACTGGTGACCCAGCTCTCTTCCCAGTGTTCCTTCCTTTTGGCTGATGCATTTATTTTGTCACCTCAATGTCGTGCTGCCAGTGAGGCTGGAGGAACTTTGCCTTGCACCAAAAGGGTTGTTTTTCAGTCCACAAAAGTTAGGTGGTGATTAAGAGTGCACAAATACAGTTTTTGTTTGTGGCCTGCTTGAATGAGCTTGTGTAGAATAACCTATCTAGGGAAAAGTCCCAGTGGGTGATTAATTAATTAAATCCCAACCCATTCCTTGTGCGTAAAGATGCAGTTCAAAATTAAGTGTTGGTAAAGAATTGTGAGTAAAACTGTGGTGCAACTCAAGGCAGGGATATCTATGTGCAAGGTTCATAAGTCATTTTTTTCCCTACATTTGTCCAGTGCTATCTCGGTACAAGTATGGAAAAGTTTTGCTGCATTCCCTCTTTAATGGAATCAGCTTTTATTCTGTTCCTTTTTCCTTTCTTGTACTGAGGGAACAAGGAGTTTCAATGAAGCTACAAGCGTTGTATGGCTGTTTTAGTTGGAAAAGGGAATTTTATCAAAACTGTCTGCGTGGTGGGTGATGATTAATTTCTAATTTCAAGCATGGCATATGGTATAATTCTTACTGGAAATGAACAAAAGCACTTACGATTACCTGAACCAGATCTGACTCCAGTATTTTCAGGCAACTTTGCCAAAAACAAACAAAAAGGCAACACAGGTATTCATTTGAATAATCAAATTAAAAAAAAAAATGTTCTAACTGCATTTATACTCCTGTCATTCACTTTTAAAATGTTATTTAAAAAGAAGTATCATATGACTCTGTGATTATTAAAAATAATAATATTTAAAAAGAAATGTACTGGAAGATGTTCTCAGAGACTATTTTAAGAGCATATGCTAATTGGAAGGTTAATTCTGTAGAACTTGTATTGGATACCAACATTTCAAAGACCTTACAGTTTTCACTTACAGAATTTCAAGTTTGCAAAGTACTGAAATATTTTGTTCTGTCACTGTGTGATAGCAAATCCAGTAGACCTTCTATGAACTGCCTATAAATGACTGGAGGGTGGGTGGAGAAATTGGGGCGTGTAGTTAATATTCACATGTCATTTTGCTTTCTTTCTCAACTTTTTAAAAATATTTTTCTCATGGCTATAATGGGCTCTCTAACTTTGCTCTCATAAAATGGACAATTTCTTGTGGAATACAGGTGAAAATTTAGCCAACATTTAATCTTCCATGGACATTAGCAAGATTTTGTTGATTAAAATGGTGCTATTTGTGGTGCATTACTCTTATTCCAAGTTTGGGTCTAAAAATTCAAGAGAAAAGCTACCTAATTTGTATAATTACTCTTATTTCTGTTGCATGTACTTTAGATCTTTATTAATATTGGCTAACAGCAGGTAAAGGATCATCAAATCCTCAAAACAAATTTTATGGAGCATTTACACATCTTTTTAGTCTTACTTCTTTCTGAAATGTACGTTAATGGTAGAGGATTATAAATACAATTTTCTCCTGCAGTTTGAGATGTAGAACCTAAAAAAATACCTGCAAGACTCTTTGATGTGTCAGGACAATAACCATGGTCATATGAAGAAATATTTTAGAGTGGACCAAAGTTCTTACCTGAACTTTTTAACCTATTTTCTAAAAGATAATAAAAATCTAGAAACCTGCTGTAGGTCAGTAGAAGAATTTCTTATTGACCCCACTGAAGGTTATGGAAGGGGAAGTTTTTATGTGACTGTAGGAAATATTTTTGCTGTAAGCAAAACAATGACCTCGCATTCAGACACGGTCATGTTAAATCCCAAGTATTTGGCACGTTTAAATATGTCAATAAGCCTGTTTTTACATCTGAAGAGTACATAAATATGGGGCAAAAATAAACCTTACTTTCAAAAAAAAGATGCTAAAGCAAACATATAGGTATTGCATTTTTATGTTGGTCTTAAAACAAGCCCAAGGCATTCTCCCACACTTTTTTTTCCCAACATTATCTCCACCTGTAATAATAAAACATGTCTTCTGATTACTGTGCTTTCCATTATCTCATGTCTGTACCTCATTTATTTGTTACCCAGCCTTACTTTCCCTGTGCTAAAGGGATCTTTCTCTTTTGGTAATGCAGTATCAGGTTGTGAGAGGTGGATGTGCCCCTAGCCCCCCAAAATTTTCTTGTCTTGCTGAAAAGAAGTGTTTAGGTTGTAAAATATTTCAGAGTAGGATGTGTCCCAAACTAGAAAATGGAACTACATTTAAACCATACTGTTTTAAATTCTTATAAGAAGTAAGAAGTAGTTGCTACTTTACAAACGTGAAATTGCAAAAACCCAAGGAGTGCAATGAGTTTTAATGCCCTTCAAAATACAATACTTTCACAATGATTTATAAAATATTAATACATTAGAATGAAGATGTGGTCATTGTTTTAATATATATGTTCTCAAAGTTATTGGGAGTGTGTATGCTCCAACAGTTAAACTAATATAAATATATACATTTATAATATACAATATATTATATATACTGATGTTTACAAAATCAGAATATTTGATCATAATTTAAGACTATTGATTAAATAAGGAGGAACTTTCCACAATCCATTTGCCAGGTGTGAAAAATGTGATAAATCCATTTTTTTATGCTTTGTAGCTTTCTTACATGTGTGTATTCATTGTATAGATTAAAAGTACACTTTCATACCTAATTTCAGTACGGGGTTTTTTTGGGTAAAAATCTCTCTGCAGGTCTTGCTTTTGTTGGTGGTGTTGCAGCCAGATGAAATAGTCATCCCTTGATGTCCATGTCAAAGGGAGCCTTTCCATTGTTTTCCATGGGTATGGAAAGAGGCTCAGTGTGCTTTGCTGTGATCCCAAACCCAAGAGATTAGCAGGACAGAGGAGATTGTGTGTGAGAGTGAGTGATTTATGCTCTGCTTGTTTCTGTTGTCCACAGAACATGGGTTTGCTACAAGATGAACTCTGATTTCAGGAAATTACCCACATTGTCAGCAAATTTGCTTGTCCTTCTTTAACGTTATGAACAGCCCATTTTTCATGTTTTAGAAATATTTTAATGCTGGACTTTGATATATTATTACCACATGGTCATATCACAATAAACTTTGCACTGCACACAGACAGGCTTGAGGATTCCTAAAAAAAATAATATCAAAGGAGCAATACCCTTGGGTCCCTGCAGAGATCCAAAGGAAAAGCTCTCCCTAGAGCTGGCTCAGTTTTACTTTTCCCATAGATAATCACAGTGCACAGGAGTCAGAGGTTCCCGTCTCAAATTTACCCTGAGAAAAAGCAATTTTGAGAAAATTGGCATGTAGGATGGGTAGGAAGAAAGTTTGAAAGGAAAAATGCCAATCTGCATAAAACTGGTAAAAGAAAAATACCATCAAAAGGTCAAAATTGGTGATGTGACTTTATCTAATAACAAGAAATATTGGTATCTAGGGGTATTTTAGTCCCTAATTTCTGCATGAAACACACTATGTTATGTTTTGTGATGGGAAATTATGAACCTCTCCTGGAGAAGATGGCAGGAGTTTATTGTCTCCCTTCAAGAGAAATGGGAATTTACCTTTCCTAGAAGTCTTGTTTCAGCAGACAGAAGTAGAGAAAGAACTGATTAAGATCCCCCAAAATGGAAGAGTTAGTCCCAAGCCAAGTCTGACGGCCTGGAGTGTAATTTGGGAAACACAATTTGTTCCTGGATGAGATTTTTTTTTTCCTCTCAAATTTTATATAAATAAAAGAACAGAGATTCTCTGAGCTGATTAGTGTCTACACTGAGGGCAGGGTCGAGTTGAGAGCTGAGATAGCTGAGAAAAGGGTTTTGTTTTCCATTATTAGCTACAGAAAGGCCAGAATGTCCATTTGAACTTGAGCCTCCATCCCATCAAAGTATCAGCCTGAGGACCTAAAAGCAAACAAACAAATAAAAAAAAAAAAGACCATTATTTTTTATCAGGCTTGAAATCTCTCTTTTTGAGGCTGGTCAAGTGCTGGAAGAGGCATCCAGTGGGAATCCTAGGGAAGATAATCCTTGGAGGTGTTCCAAGGAGGCCCTGGGCTCGGAGATTGGTTTTTTTGTGAGTGGGTGTTGGGTCTAGATGTGCCACCCAGGATAAATTACCCTGTGATTCCCTGACAAACTGAACCAGGACAAACCCAGACATAAGTAGGTGAAGCTTGTCGTGATCTTCCGTAGCATTTATTGACTTCAAGAATGTATTTGGGAAGGAAAGAAGCCCTCAAATTAATTTTTCCTTTCATCGTGATATTTTTTCATAAATGAGACACAAATATTTCTCATCTGATTTTGATAAGAGACAGGTTTAACAATTTTAAATTTTATTGGTAGAAGTATTTTAGTATTGAATATGATATAGTTATGAAGTAAAATATTAAAGTATCAGAGCACTTTGGTTTCTGCTTGGGCTCTTTAGAAACGCTCTGAAATATTGAAGAGCAGCAGAGAACCAGTGAGTCAAAAGAAATCAATGCAATATGTTGAAATAATGAAAATATCACTAGAATCAAAGAGGATCCCATATCTCCCATAGCCTGCAGTGTGGAAGTTTGCAAATTCCAGCGCTGGCAATGCCTCCCCACAGCATCCAGCTCTTCCCATTTGGAATTCTGTATTTCCTTCCATGGAAGGCATTTCTTTCTTTGGAGCTCCGCATCTTTTTCTTCAGACCAATTTCAAACGTCACCAAATTCACTGCCCTGGGTTCAGTATCCAGGCAGGCAGAAAGAATCTCTTTTCTAATTTTGTAAAAGATGGAGTCTTAATCCCTTGACTTTAAGTGATGAGGTTAAAGAAGTAGCTCAGATTTTTTTTTTGATGAAGTGAAGGATAAAGGGACCTTTCTTTTTATATTCCTCTAATTCTTTATACAAGCGTGAGCTTCCACTTCCACATTTAAGATTGCTCCTGGAAACTAATATCAAGGGTTGTACTTAAATGAAACATCTGTACCTAGAATTTTACCTCTTTTTTTTCCCCCGTAACTTCCCACATCTTGGTTCTTCATTCAGGAAAACTGAGGGATCATTTTGGCAATTATTATTTTCTCATAAGGATAGAACCTCATCCAGCACATCTGACATCTCATGTATAACAGGGATAAACTGAAACGTGCTCATTACATTAATGATTTTAGTCCTAATTTGCATGTATTCCCTTTTTTTTTTTTTTTTTGATATGAAGTAAGTTTACTTTATAATGACCAAACAGTCTCACCTTTCCCTGTGTACATTATGAGACAGAAGATTTGTTTTGAAACCTGTGACAGATAAATCTCTATGGAATTCAAGGGTCAGTGTCATTACTGCCGCAGAGTTACAACCTGGGTGAGGTCACCATACAGCAAGTGAGCAGAAAAATAGATATTTAAAATCATCCAACAAGAACAGATTTGTTCTTGCGACTTAATGTCATTTCCATTTGCAAATGGACGTTGCATCAAAGTAATAGCTCATAAAAACATGGAATCGTGGAATGGTTTGGGATGGAAGAGACCTTAAAGTCCTAAAAGTCCCAACCCCCTACCATGGGCAGGGACACCTTCCACTGTCCCAGGCTGCTCCAAGCCCCAATTTCCAACCTGGCCTTGGGAACTTCCAAGGATCCAGGGGCAGCCACAGCTGCTCTGGGCACCTGTGCCAGGCCTGCCCACCCTCCCAGGGAACAATTCCTCATTCCCAATATCCCATCCATCCCTGCCCTCCATCCGTGTGAAGCCATTCCCCCTCGTCCTGTCACTCCATGACCTTGCCCAAAGTCCCCTCTCCAGCTCTTTTGGAACCTCTTTAGGTGCTATTTCTTGTGGTGTTCTGGGTATTCCTTTCTCCACCTTGCAAATTGAATTTCTTTTGATTTCTTTGCCCCTCTGGTTCTGTTTCTTGTTAGCAAAACTGAAGTAAAATCAGCCTTCCTGTGCAAACTGTGTTGAGTTTGGTTGTCAAACAAGGGAAGGTTCAAGAGTTTTGAGCCTGTTGTTTTATTTGAATCAATAAAAGTCCAATAGGTACAACTTGTTGTCTGGCATAAATTTGATCATTAACGTCCTCTCTTCTCCCTGAGAGCCATCCTGCTGCTTTCTGCAAGCCAGGGTGACTTAGGCAGTATTTTAAACCCTCTTCTTAATAATTCCCCCCTTGAACATTTATTGCAGGTTTGGTATTCTACCTTTATTTGCATTTAACTGCAATTACCATCTACCCCTTATTTAAAAGATCCAGATCTGCCTGTGGATTCCAGAGCTGTTGATCCTGCTGGATGGATTAAGCAGTTAAAAGAGTGGATTTGGCTGTGCAGGTTGACGGGTCGGATCCATTTCCCCAACATCAGGAACACCACCCATTGACAGCAGGCCTCATCAACAAGTACAGTCAGGAAACGGCCAGGAATGTCAAATATTTATCCCTTTTAAAAAATTTAATATGTTCTCCTGGGGCCTGATTACAGAATTTTTTAATGCTTACAAATTTCTTCAGTGCAACAGTACTAGTTTGTTTCCAAGGAAACAAATGTACTTATACTGCACTGCACACATTCTTAATCATTAAATTCTATAATCTCCCTGCCTCGTTCTTTCTTTTCCCCTCTCTCTCCCTCTCTCTTTGAATGGGTAACTTCTAAAAATTGTTTGCTTTTCTTTTTTTGGAGTGGAGTCCCCAGATACTCTTTAACTGCAGGTAAATTTTCAAATATGTTCTCAACAAAGCATTGTTTCACATTACTGAAAAAAACCCCAAACGCCTTAATTGTTGAGTGCTTTTATGAAATCATCTTAATCAAGATAAATATGTATCCTTTATTCTTCTGCTATTTAATGTGCAAATTTATTTTTCTGAAGCGGATCTTCACTGTGGTTTGATGTGAAATGTCTGGGTACGGGTGATATTTAAAAATCAATCTTGAATGTATATTTTTTTAATTCAGGCTCTGCAGACTTTGTATGTTTATGCAACACTGTTTCTGTGAGGGGAAAAAAGTGTGTGAGCTTATATGGTACTTTACAGATATACAATTTATATATAAGATACCAGCTTTTGAATTTGTCATTCAGAATATACTAAATATTAACTGAGGACTAATAGGAGCTCACTGGAGGGACGACACATTTTTAAAGTGACATCTTAGCATTCAAACCATTCATATTCTTCAATGTGAATGTAATTTTTATCTAAATGATTTCAGAGGAAAATTGATTCATTTGACTATAGTGCTCCTAAGACCAGTGGGAAGCTCATCATCTTAATATTGAATCTGTAAATCCTTTCCACTAGGGATGATTAACAGCTTTGTCAAGTGTTTATTTTACTTTAAGAAGAATATGTAATTTCCTGGCATAACTGAGACAGATTTCACTCCATTTCTTCCTTTGCATGTCACATTCATGCTGTAGGTTAGCATGATCGAGCCTACCTCTATTAGACTTCTATTTTGAGCAGTAAAAGGATAGCCTAATAAGTTTTCATAGTTTAATGAGCAGACATCAGTTTGCCCTGTGATTCATTTATACTTGATAAATAAAAAACCCCTCAGCAGTCCTGATAAGAAGTAATAACAGGGAATTACTTCCAGATGGCACTTTTGCAGTGCTGCACGTGTGGTCTGAGCTGCCCAAGGGATGTAAATCCCGTATTAGAGCAGCCATGTGCTGCTGCCAGCACTGGGAACCCATGGCAGACCCTTCTTGGTGGCAGGACAGGGACAGGCCACCAGGCTGAGATTTAGCTGGACAACCGGCAGCTCACGGAGATTTTGATTTTTTGAATTTTTTTGAATTGTCCCCATTCCTGCTACAAATGGGAATAATTTGTATTGGTAAAGTTTTTCAGGAATTTCTTGATACGCAATTTTCTCGCTCCTTATATTATGGAGAACCTTCTTCAGCATTGAGGTTGTGGCCAAACCTCATCTATTTCCTTGATTGCTTGGGCTGGAGCACACCAAAACCATTAATTTAATTTTTTTTTGTCCACCTTTAATGTAGACAAATCTTAAAATGTTTGATATTCATCTTAATAAAAAAGAATGTCTATCAAATACCTGGAAACTAATAAAAGGATATAGATTTTGATTAAAAAGATCTTAGAAAAAGTGGGGTTATGTGGAAGAGTTTAGCTGTGCAGGGACATTTCCATGCTCAGCTTTGCATGTGAAATCCAGGACTGGGAGTATTCCAAAGAAAGACAACGTCCTTGATGCCTTATTTGGAATATCTGATCACCTACAGATTCTTCATCAGTGTGCCAGGCAATAAAAGGTTATGGAATCATGAATATCCCCACTCAAAACCCAACACATTTTGTTCACACTTGTGTCATTTCCCATGTATAGTTATTTAAGACACCAAACTCCAACATCTTCACCAAATCTGTCAGAATTCAAGAAGAGTTATGTCAATGCTGTCAGGCACAGGGTGGAATTATTGGGGTGTCCTGTGCAGGGCCAAGAGTTGGTCTCAATGATCCATGTGGATCCCCTCCAACTCAGCATATTCTATGATTCTCTGAGCTTTTTTGGGGGATTTAATTTGTGACCTTTCCCTTCTTTGACTGTTCATATGAAATACATGAGGTTTGGCCACAACCTCAATGCTGAAGGAGATACTCCAGAACTAAAGGAGTGAGAAAATGGGGCATCAAGAGATTCCTTTAAAGCTTTACCAATCTGAATTATTCTCACTTGTACCAGGAAGGGGAAAATCCTGTCCTTGTGCTGCTGCTTGTCCAGCTAAATCTCAGCTTTTTTGGGGGTTGTGGTGAGAAGTGTAAATGAAAAGTTTAGCCAGTAACGAGCTCTGTATGGTTTGGACCTTCTTGTGCAGACCGGCCAAGTAACAGATTTCAGAGGGGAAAAAAAAAAAAAAGTTTGCTAAAAGCCTTAGTTTCTCTTCCAATATGAAATTAATTACAGCCAAAGTGATCAGGGAATGCTCCTGCTTTATGAATAAATGTTGTGAGTGTGATTGCCTTCGAAACAGGAGTGACACAAATCTATTCTGCCTCTGAAACTGTACCATCAAGTATTGTTTTGTTTGGGTATTTCTGCAGAAAGTGCTCCGTGCTCTTTTCTCTCCAATTTCCTGCTCAAAGTCTAAAATAGAAATTGCAGATTAGAAAATCCTTTGAGAATGGGGTTCAGCAAGTGAAACTGCTTGAAGGTAAGTTTCATACTAGTTTGACTGAATTTAATGAGCCATTGTTAGGAACCAAGCAAGCAAGTATTCTAGTGAGGCAGGAGGTATACACAAGCTGTCTTTTCAAGAAACCATTGTAAATCTGGTAACAAAGAGAGCCTGACTTCCTCCTTGAATTACCATGTTGACAAAAAGTCTACTGCATGCACTGATAGCAAATGAGATACATTCTGCTGGTAAAGAAAATTAGACCTTAAATTTAACTCTGTAAAGCCTAAACGTCTAGGGCAAGGGGAAAGGCAGAGTCATGCTGAAAGGCAAGCTGTTGCTTCAGCACAGGCTGTGTGGAACTCCTTGTTCTGAGACAGAACATTTTGTGCAACTTTGCTCTATGATTAACAAACGTATTTTAACAGAGACTAAAAAGCATGGGGAGAGTGGGGAGGAAAAAAAAAAAAGAATAAACCGACATAGCAAGCTGTGTCTTTAACCAGTAGGGATTAAAGAATTCACTTTGTTACCTGCGAGGCATCAAGGTGAAGGTCTGTGGTTCTGACGGGCTGTGCTCACTCAGTGCTTGCTAACCTTGGAACGTGTGTCTCTGTTGTAGCCTGAAAAGGGTTTTTTAATATTTAAAGTTATTAGTTTATGGTATCCATGTAATTTCTTCAGCCAAAGGGCTTTAATTTCTTTGATGTGCATCTCTGTTCCAGCTGGTACTCCTACCACTCCTGCTGTCTCTTAGCCCTAAGTAAGGTTTCTCTCTTTGTTAAAGCTGGTGCCACTGATTTATCTTCAGCTCTGAGAAGGGCTTTTATCCATTTTAAAAGTGCTGCTGCTGAGACAGCTTTCCCCTGCCCTGAGAAGATGATTTTTTTATTCATATTTGGTGGTTGGTGGGTTTTGGTTTTTTTTTTTTCATCTTTTTTTCCTTTCCTTTAAAAAGTATTTTTACATTGAGGTGTATTTCTCTCAGGTTGCCTGCGGGGTCCTTGTATGCCGTGTTTCTTGCTAGAAAAAATCTGTTTTGAGGAAAAAAGCAAATTTCCCCTCTTTCTGGGAGCTCTCCCACCCCACTGGGGGCTAGACACATTATTGCCCTAAAGAGGATCTTGGTTTAAGTGTGGAAGAAAATTTTCCCACATTCAGGATCCTTTATCAGGGGAAATCATCCTGGACTTTCCTCCTTAAACTATTCAAACTATTTTTCCTCCCTACATGTGCTGGAGTCAGGAATGTCCTTGTGAATCAGACTCATAATTTGTTATTTAAAGTAAATACATTGAGTTTATGCACTTGTGGCTTCCTAGACTGGCCTTCCTAAGTTGTCTTCCCATTTTATTGGTTATCAACTCTTCTGTACCCTGTGGTGTAGAATTTATTTTTTGAAATATATTTAAAATGAAAATTGTTTGAATTATCTTTGTACAGATAACAAAAGGCAGCTTTTGAAGTCATCTGGTCTTCCTTGGTTACTTGGATTCAAACACACCAAAAATATTTATTTACAGTATTTTTTTGTCTATCTTTAATGTAGACAAATCTTAAAATATTTTATATCCATCTTAATAAAAAAGAACATCTATGAAATACCTGAAAACTAATAAAATGCCATAGATTTAGAATAAAAAGACCTTATAAAAAGATTGCAGATAAACCTAAAAACCAGAAACAGACTCTGAGTATGGAGCTGCTGGCCAGGAGACTTCAGAGAGTGTACACTAAAGAAAAGAGTATTTTTTTCATAGGATCCTGAGATACCTTCAGCAATTGACAGTCTCCTGTGAAAAAAATATTATTTACTATTAAAAGTAAATAATTTTATTTACTGTAAAAAGTAAATAAAAATAAATTATTTACTGTAAAAAGTAAATAAAAGTGGTTCCACCAAAGACAAAATGATCTTGTAACTTGGTATAAGCAAAGGTCCTGCTGCCATTTATGTGCTGAGCCAGTTTCAGCCTTTTAAGAGTTTTCTCTTTTGGAGTCAGTCAGAATTATGAACGATCTGGGATATCTTACATTGCCTGCAGACCAGACAAAATGCTGTTATGGAGGCCAGCAAATAAAGCTTTACACTAATCAAATGCTCTGCTGAATAAAATATGAGCGTGTTATTTTGCATAATAAATAGCAAGCCAAAATATAAATTGAACAGTGGCACTAATAAATAAATAAGATCATCTAAAGCTGGTTTTCAGGAGCAAAAACTTCAAAGTTCATCCATTATGGATGTGTGTGTGTGTGCATTAGTGTGGACAAGCAGAGGTGAAGTGCTGGCATATACTGTTTTTTTTTCTCTATCTTTTTTTGTCTCATTCTCTATTTGGATCATTAATGCAGCAGGAATGAGTAAAGAAATCCTTCTCCCACAGAAGTGGAGCTGGAGCTGGATGATTTTTAAGTTCCCTTCCAACACAATATCCGTATTTCTTTCATTGCCTTGCGAAGCCAAAACCTTGCAGTCGGTTTCTGCTTTCTGGAAAGAAGACAGCTCCTCTTTTCACTGAGGAAAGCAGTGAAAATATTTAATTTTAGGTGGCTGGGAGTCTCTGTGTGCAGGCAGGTCAGGGAAGGTGCTGCCTGTGCTCCTTGGGCACGTCTCTGCCCTTTGGGGAAGTTTTCTCCTCATCAGGAATGTTAAGAAAAGGGGAAATATTTTACTTTTCACACGTGTTGGTTTTCAGTGAAATAAGAGGCTTTCAAGGAAAAACAAACCAATTGCCATAGAGTAGTTCTGTTAGGATGAGGAACAAAAAACCCAGACAAAGCATTTTTAACTAGTTCTGCCATAGTTTTTAAGCAACATCTCCTTTATTCCCTACCCAAACTAAGAGTACATGAAGATGTTTAAGCAGCCCAGTGTCAAACTGGACTTTAAATTTAAACCAAAGCCCTGAGGGACAGGGGGGATCTGTGCTACCCCTTCCATAAATCATGACAGCAGTCGAAACAAACAGGAATTTTATTTTTTAGTTTTCTGGGGAAGTCATGTGTCACCTGCCACCACTGGTGACACTACAACCAAACCAGTGACAAAGATCTGAAGAGGTCAGCAAATCTTCAGTTACCTCATTTCCTCTTCTCCTTTTCTTTTTTTTTTTTAATTTTTTTATTTTTTTTCCTTGCTTTCCAATCACAGGAGACCTTTTTTCCTACTTTTTTTTTTTTTTTTTTTTTTTTTTTTTTTGAAGGAACAAATATCAGGAAACTGCTGATTTCCCCCTTTTCTTTGCTTTTAGTTTTCACTCCGAGGTGGCAGGGCTGGAGCCAGGGATATTTCCAGTGGGGTGCCAGGGTTGGGAGCTCCTCATGCCAAAATCTGACTCTCCAGGGATGGAGGGAGCAAAGCAGGAAAGGAAGGATCTTGTCTCAGCCCATTCCTAAGTTTCTTCTCAAAAAATTAAGCTTATTTATACCCACAAAATATGTAAATCCATTATGGAAGCATCATATTTTCTTTCATTTTTTCTTTCCCACAAAACCAGACAAACCCCAAGCCCATTTTGTGTTATTTCTCAATGTATCTCAGGCTGGGACAACTTTTTTTCCTAAATCTGTATCAAATACTTTCAAATTAAGGCTTTAAATTTTCCCCTCTGATGCCCATAATCACCATCTTTTCCTCTTCTTCAGGATACTTACTCCTTCTACATCTTTTATTAAAAAACAGCTCAGATTTTGTACTTTTTTCTCTCATTTCCTCCTGATGTCACAAGTTTAATCTTGAGAGCTGCTCTCCCAATTTATCTCATTAATGCCCATCTGCTGTTCAGGGGAGCCCCCTCACCCATCCTCTTGTCTGTGCCTTGGACATCCACAGAGAATTTCAGATCCCAATCCCCCAGGTGTGTGACTTGCTGCTTAGCATCCATAATGCCCCAAGAATCTCATTTCCCATAAATATATATATTTATTTCCAGATATATTTATATATTTATATATTTATATATTTATGTATTTATATATTTATATATTTATATATTTATATATTTATATATTTATATATCTATATATTTATATTTATATATGTATATATATGATATATATGATACATATATATCATATATAAATATAAATATATATAAATATTACATTTTATATTAATTATATATTATATATTATATATTATTATCTTATATATTATGTGATATTATATTATATTATATATAATATAATATACATTATTGCTATGTATTATTCTCATATATTGTATAATATATTGTATATATTATTATGTTATAGGCATTATATGTTATAATATATTATATTATAGGTACTATATTACAAATATTATATAATATATGAAATAATATACATATTTTATTATAAAAATAACATATATAATATATAACATATGATATATAAAATTATATGTAAATATTACATATTATATTAATTCTATATTATATATTATTATCTTATATATTATATATTATATAATAATTTACTATATTATATATGATATAATATACATTATTACTATATATTATTCTCATATATTGTATATATTATTATATTATAGGTATTATATTATAAATATTCTATAATATATGAAATATTATGTATATATTATTATATAAATATATAATATATAAATAAATATAAAATATAATATATAACATATATAAATATAAAATTATATCTAAATATTACATTGTATTTGAATTTATTTGAATTATATTTGATATATTATTATCTTATATATTATATATAATATAATATACTATATTTTATATAATACACTGTACATCATTACTATATATTATTCTCATATATTTATAATGTATTATATATATGATTATATATTGTACTATATATATTGGATATTATTATATTATATATATTATATTATAATATATATAATATAATATATAATATAATATAATAAATATAATATATTTATATGTTCTATAATATATAAAATATTCATATTCATATATATATATTAATACTTGCGGGGTTTTTTGAGAAGTCACTCTGAGAACCCAAACTTCAGACTCAAACCCCTCAAGTGATATTTAGATGTTTAAATCTTTCCTGAACCTGCTCCTTTTTCTGTAAATGAAGGAGAAAGTTCCCCAAAGTGGGAAATATTAATCACCCATTCTCATCACAACCTTTTTCTGAAACTGAGGTTCATTTTCCCATAAAGTTTTAATCCTAAATGACTACACTCATTAAAAATATTACTTATTTGCAGGCAGTTTGTTAATAGAAAACAAGATCCCTATTTATTCTGAAATTTATTCTTAATTGATAATTCAAGTGTGTCTTTTTTGTCTCTTTGACCTCTAGATATGCTTATAAAAAGAATAGCAAATAAATCCTATTAAATTAAAGGATGCATATTCACATTCTTGCTGTCTACTGAATGTGTTTTCCCTGAAAAGTCCTTGGCTTGCTTTTTGGTGTTGGATAACACCACATTTTATTGAAGATCTGTGAAGTGTTTCCTAAGATGTTACACAGAGTATTTTATTTTTTTTCTTTTTTTGAGACATTTAAGTTTTACAAAATCTTCTTGGCTTTGCATAGGTGATAACAGGAAAGAGGAATAATGAGGCAAAACCTCTTCTTTGGGGGTTTTTAATTGAGAAATAAATTATTTCATGGCTTCTCATTAGTTATTCCCATGGCTTCTAGTGACAAGGTGCCAACTTTCACACTTTAAGCAGGTTAATTAACCAGGTAGTAATGAAATTGGGTGATACCTGTGTGCTGGTGAGCCTCAGCTCCTAATAATGTGCTTTCATGAAAGGATATTTTCAGCTCATCTCAGCACTGCATAAATAAAAGCTTCCCAGCTAACAGGCAAACTCATTTTAAAGTTGCACTTTGGTCACCATTATTATGTTCCTTGAAGTAAATGTTGATATTTCTGCCCTTTTTGAGATTATAAAGGGACACCAAGAAAGATGGAAGACCTCAATTTATGTGTTTATTTTCTTTATATCCACTGGCCACACGTGTTAAATATTTTAATGCTATTTCTTTCCCCTAGAAATGATAAAGTGAAATTTAAAAATTGATGTTGATAGGTTTTTTAGGATAAAATTGATGTAGGAATGTGAGCAAGTAGCAGGAACCAGGGTTAAGAGAGTAGGACATCTGCACAAAGATGGAAACACTTTTGG
The DNA here is from genome assembly GCF_027887145.1 of Ammospiza caudacuta. NCBI lineage: Eukaryota > Metazoa > Chordata > Aves > Passeriformes > Passerellidae > Ammospiza > Ammospiza caudacuta. The sequence goes on along the minus strand of NC_080600.1, from coordinate 41,229,829 downwards.
AAAAGATAAGGAAAAAAAACCACAAACACAACAAAAATTAAATTTTGGGCAAGTCTCAACAGCTGTGTGTTTGATCTGATTTAAGAACTATCTTTAAAAAAATCCCAAGGAGTGTCCTTAACTAGAAGAGTTGCTAATAACCAGTTGTGTTGGAAGGGATATAAAGAAATGCCTGAGTTTCACTTTTCTGCTTGAAATATTCCGGCACAAGTGGTGCTTTTTTTTTTTTCCATGGCAAACAAAATATTACCCAAGTTTTGTGTTCCTTCTTGCTGGCGATCTGCTCACACAGCAATTCTGATTTCTAGGAAAGTATTTGTTATTTCTAAATATTTACTGGATGGTTTATGCAAACAAGTGCTGGCCTTATTGAAGCACTGATCATTTTTACCAGCCATTTTTTATAATACACAATTTGTCACCAAAATCACATGGGCATTGTCTCCATTCTCTTCCTGGGCACGTGACTTCTTAAAAAATGAGGAATAACAATGCTGGCAAGTGAATGAAGAATAACGAAACCTTTCCTCAGATGAATTTTTTTGAACTAATAAACATTTAGGCCAAACTTAAAAGGTCTTGCAAATATTTGTCTGAATAAACCAGTCAGGGCCCATCTGAACACTCGCTGAGAGCAAATAACACGACCCAACAGAAAACAGCAAAGCAAATTTCCCAGGCTTGTTTGTAAAAGTAATCTTCAGCAAGTATTTTGGATTGTTTGACCGCATAGGTCCCAGTGTTTACTCACAGCGAGTAGGCCACTGAGCTTGAAGGCATCTTCCTAAGCAAAGCAGGTGAAATATGAACTGAACTCTTGGTATTTATGCTATTTTTTAAATGATTTTTAAAAAAAAATTAATAGCCTTTTATTTTTTATATTAAATCCTGAGAGTCTTTCTGTAAGCCTAATAGAAAATTTAAGGAAAATTATGTTGGCTGATGAGGAACTTTGCTGTGTAAAATGCCAGTAGATTTCTTTGCTTGCTCTAGTAGTGAAAACTCTCCTAATAATGTTTTTCTCCATGTTTTATTTGTTTGTTTGGGTGAGGATTGGTTGTGCTCCTGCTTTTAACCAGTGGGATCATCAGTTGGGAGCAATTTTCTTCGCTGGGACAGAGTTTAATGCAGCTGGAAGTGCTGGGAAGTCAGCAAATAATTGATAAATGCAGTGAGTAAATGGTGGCTTACCCAACAAAACCCAAATTTAAGATCTCAAGACTAGGTGGTCTGAGAAGATTAAACTCCACTTGGCTGGGGTGTTTTGAATAATGATTGAACACCCAGAGCATCTCAGCCCTGCATCTCCCACTCCTTTTGTTCCACACATCACAATTACCAGCCATGATCTTCATTCATGACTTATTGTGGGCGACAGGCCATAATCCTCATTCATGACCAGCTAGAACAGGCAAAAAAAAACAACAAAAAGCCAACCCACCACACAAAACAAAAGCCCTTCATGGTACTTAGAGAGAACATGACATTATGCAGAGTTTCCCTCATTCTGAGAGTGGTACAGATACAACAAATGCCACAGCAGAGATGCTTTTAAAGCATCTGTTAAAAAAAAAAAAAAAAATTAAAAAAAAAAATGCAGCTTCCCTAAATTGTTGTGGGGAAGAGAAAAAAAGCCGGGTGGAATTGCAAACATGTATATCATTACTGCAACTGCATTCCATTTATTTTCCTTTTGCAAAATAAATTACATAAATGGGGTTTGTATTGTTAGCTATTCTTCATTCAGAGATTGGGATAATTAGGTTTCAAATACGGTGATGTTTTAAAACACATTTAATTCAGTAAAATTGGTAAGGAAGCTGCAGCAATTAAAAATAAAGGACAAAAGTTTCTTTTTGCCTTCCTGGGTAATTTGGGGTGAATTTAGACTATGGCATTAGAAGTACAAAAGGTAACTAAAAACGCCATTAAATGAAATGTTCCCAGTCCAAGCAATTTCCTTCTTAGCAGAAAGTAAAATGCAAACAGAGATTACTAAAACCCTGCTGTGTTTAATTTAAGTGTATGTAAGCCTTTTACTCACAGTTATTTTGTCTGGAGATAATCATGTAGATCCTCAGTGGTCAGGGCTGTGAAGCGTGCGTTGTCAAAAGTTGCTCACTCTTTGATTCCCCCTCGCTTCTGTCAGCCATGGTTCACATCATGCAAGCTCAGCTCATTCATCTTCTGACAGGGTGGGATTCTCCCAGTCCTGTCTCCATCAATTTGCTCCTGTCGCCTCTGGATTGCTCGCAGAAACGCCGGGAAAAGCCGGCGCGACCTGGGCGTAAATTATCATTATTTCTCTGGCTAGCTGCAGGGATGGGGCACGCCAGCAACAGGCAGGGGTAGGGTCGTTAAACCAGAGGGAAGACTCGGAATCTTCTGTAGGTTCATTATTCTACAGAAATGAAAGGGTTGGGGAGGCTTTTGGGTGCAGAGCCGTGCGCTGACAGGGGCTGTTCTGGAGAGGTTGGATTCGCGATTTCGGAAGGAAATTCTGTGCAGCCAAAAATCAGGGGATGATGCTTGAGGCACTTTTGGGCAGGGTTGATGGGGATTTTGGCCCACAAAAAGAGGTGCTGTGTGGGGAGCTTCTTTTGCCACAAAGGTTTTTGTGTTGATGCTTTATTGGTAGCTCATATTTGGTCAGAGAGTGCTGCAGAAGAGGTGAAGTGTGGGGAGCATCTTTTGCCACAGAGGTTTTGGTGTTGGTGCTCTCTTGATAGCTTATATTTGGTCTAAGAATGCTCCAGAAGAGGTGCTGTGTGGGGAGTTTCTTTTGCCACAGAGGTTTTTTATGTTGGTTCTTTTATGGGTAGCTCATATCTGGTCTGAGAGTGCCCCAGAAGAGGTGCTGTGTGCTCCAGAAGAGGTGCTGTGTGGGGAGTTTGTTTTGCCACAGAGGTTTTTGTGTCAGTGCTCTCTTGGTGGCTCTAGCTGGTCTGAGAGTGCTCCAGGAGAGGTGCTGTGTGGGGAGTTTCTTTGCTACAGAGGTTTTTGTGTTGGTGCTTTATTGGTAGCTGATACCTGGTCTGAGAATGCTCCAGAAGAGGTGAAGTGTGGGGAGCTTCCTTTGCCACAGAGGTTTTTGTGTTGGTGCTCTATTTGTAGCTCATATTTGGTCTGAGAGTGCTCTACAAGAGGTGCTGTGTGGTCCAAAAGAGGTGCTGTGTGGGGAGTTTCTTTTGCAACAAAGGTTTTTGTGTTGGTGCTTTATTGGTAGCTAATATCTGGTTTGAGAGTGCTCCAGGAGAGGTGCTGTGTGCTCCAGAAGAGGTGATGTGTAGGGAATTTCTTTTTCCACCAAGGTTTTTGTGTTGGTGCTTTATATTGGTAGCTCATATCTGGTCTGAGAGTGCTCCAGAAGAGGTGCTGTGTGGGGAGTTTTGTTTGCCACAGAGGGTTTTGTGTTGGTTCTTTATATTGGTAGCTGATACCTGGTCTGAGAATGCTCCAGAAGAGGTGAAGTGTGGGGAGCTTCTTTTGCTACAGAAGTTTTTGTGTTGGTTCTTTATATTGGTAGCTCATTTCTGGTCTGAGATGCTCCAGAAGAGGTGCTGTGTGGGGAGTTTGTTTTGCCACAGAGGTTTTTGTGTCAGTGCTCTCTTGGTAGCTCTAGCTGGTCTGAGAGTGCTCTAGAAGAGGTGAAGTGTAGGGGGCTTCTTTTGTCACAGAGATTTTTGTGTTGGTGCTTTATATTGATAACTGATATTTGGTCTGAGAGTGTTCCAGAAGAGGTGCTGTGTGTTCCAGAAGATGTGTTGTCTGGGGAGCTTCCTTTGCCACAGAGGTTTTTGCATTGATGCTTTATTGGTTGCTCATACCTGGTCTGAGAGTGCTCCAGAAAAGCTGCTGTGTAGGGAGTTTCTTTTTCCACAAAGGTCTTTGTGTTGGTTCTTTGTATTGGTTGCTCATATTTGCTCTGAGAGTGCTCCAGAAGAGGTGCTGTGTGCTCCAAAAGAGGTGCTGTGTGGGGAGCTTCTTTTGCCACCGAGTTTTTTGTGTTGGTGCTTTATAGATAACTCATATCTGGTCCGAGAGCGCTCCAGGAGAGGTGAGGATTTTTTTTTTTTTTTTTTTTTTTTTTTTTGTTACCAAGTTCTTGATTCATGACAGTTTTTACTGTGCAGACGGTTGTTAACGCTTCCATAAGAACCAGAAATTGCATTTACCACGAGGCAGTGGAAGCAGGGTGGATGTAAAACAGTTTGCCTTTGCCAACCACGGAGTGTGGAACATTCACAGCTGGGGATGAGCCAAAAGCTGTGATGCAGACGAGGCTGAGGTGCTCCTCAGCTGGCAAAGGCAAAGCTCCAACATCCCAGGATCCAGACCAAGCAAGATGAGGGTGGGAGGTTCAACAGCAGCCAGGCTGCCAGCACAGCCCAGCCTGAGACCTCACATGCCACCAGCTGCCTTGCTTTGCTCTGTCCTGCTCGTGTTGTCCTCCACTTTCTGCACATGCTGTAACTGTACATGAATTTTTCCAGGCAGAAAATGTGACGTTTTGAGGAGTTCAGCTCCTGCGAGCTGGCAGTGAAAAGAGCAAGTGGTCAAGTGAGTGGTTCTCCAAATAAATGTATCTCCTGAAATCATGGGATCCCAGAGCAGTTTGGGTTGGAAGGGCCGTAAAGCCAATTTTGTTCATGTATCTGCCATGGGCAGGGACACCTTCCACTATCCCCCACAACATCCATCCAGCCTGGTCTTGAACACTTCCAAGCAACATCTTCTCTGGACAAAACCTGTGCCAGGGCTTTGGAACCCTCTGAGTGAGGAACTTCCTCCCAACATCAAATCCAAATCTCTCCCATTTTAGTTTAAAATCATCCCCCCCTTGAGCTATTGCTATCTGCCCTAAGAAAAAGTCTGGTTTTTATTGCATTCATGTCACTGAGGTGTGAGCTCAGTGTCTCTTCTGGTGTCTCTGCTCGGATCTTGAACCACATTTTCCTCTGAGGCTGGACATCATTCCTGAGCAAAGCTGCTTTTCAAGAAACTTTCATTCTATGTGAGAGATTATTTTTCTAGGTGTTTTTTTTTTTGGGGGGGGGGGTTTTGGTGTTTTTTTTTTTTTTTTTTTTTTGAGAGGTTTTTTTTTGTTGTTGTTGTTGTTTTTTTTGTTTTTCGGTTTTCGTTTTTTATTTTTTTTACTTGGGCAGTGGGTGTTCGGCTTTTTTTTGGGGTGTATTTTTCAGTGGGGGTTGTTTGGGTTTTTTTTGGCCGAACATTAAGACGCTATTTTTTTTTTTTTCTGCAAACTCAAACTCAATTCACTCCCACAGAAAACTTATCACATCTCCTACCCTGCAGAAAAAAATAAAAAAGGTGTTTCCCTCCATCATCTGGGCAGGCAAACACAAAGATGACCATGATGTTTAATAAGACCTTTATATCCCCTCAGATTTTTTTCTCTTGTCCTTGGCGCGGTGAGCCAAGTAGCTCTGACACATTTATTTCTTTTAATATGAGAGTAGGCAGAGAGAGAACGATGGCAATTTCCCCTCTGCAGGGAAGAGCCCAAGAGCTCTGCTCTGGGGAATGGAATGTGAATTAGTGGGATGCAGTGTGCACTCTCCTCATTTCACCTGGCCCGACTCCTGAAGTTCCACATGATGGGAGATGTGGCTGGTAGAAAGAGAAAATAGGGGAGGGAAAAGAGGAATTTGAGTGCAAATAGTGACAAAATCTATGTTTAAATAATTTGATATAAAGCGACACTAAACAGAAAATTTAAAGCAATCTTAATTATGTTTTTCTGTAAGCATTGTTGTTGGGGTGTTTTACCTTTTCAACTTAGTTGCTTCAGGTCTTCCATCATGAGAAGATGGGAGATTTTTCCCTTTGTCCTGTGGAAATCCATCTGAGCAGAGACACAGCCTCCAACACCCATGACCCTGACACTGAACATGTTCAATCCCTGGCTGTTCACTAAGGAGGGATCAGAATTCCATGGGAAATCTGTTGGAGAGCTCTCCTATCCTAACATCAGCCATGTCCTGCAGAAGGATGGATTTTATCAGTGATAAAAAAATCCTATTGATCTGTCTGCCACAAGGAAGTGCTGGTTTGGGATGGTTTGGGGCAGGCAAGTAAAATAATTTCATTTTTCCATGAAACATTGTCACTGTGGTTAGGAACAGAGAGGAGCCTGTGGTTAGGAGCACAGAGGATTCCTATGCCTGTGCTGGTGTCTTGTCATGATAATTTTGCAAGGAAGAGTTACAGTGTTTGTCAGTGAAATGAAAAGCATTTCTGGCCAATTTAGAAGAAGTTATAAATGTTGGAAGAGCATAGGAGCTTGATTCTGGAAATGCCAGAATATTATGGTCCTTTGCCAATCTCTTAATATTCAATGTACTACAGTTTGGAGAGAAAATATTTTTTAAGGAGCAACCTCTTTGCTATTTTGTGTGTGTGTGACAATCATAGTCCTTTGTGCACATTTTCATGGTGAATTTAATTTTTGCAGAGATCTGACAGAAAACTTGTATCTGAATTCAATTTCTGAATTCAATTATCTGCTGGGGAAAGTGAGCCACGTGTGTGTTTCAGGAAGACTTTGGATTGTATCAAGATTTGTCCTAACCATAAACTACTAGGTTACCAAAAAACTCAGATTAGAGGACAATTCAGTCTCAAGGTTAGGAAATGATCACAAGTACCAGTGACTACCTTTAATCATGGCTTAGTTTGCCAAGGAGAATTTCCTTGGTACAATCTTCTGTACAGAATTATAGAAGATTATAGTTGTTTTTTTGGTTTGTTTTTTTTTTTTTTTTTTACTTTAGGAAAGCCTTTTTTTTTTTTATTTCCCAGCATAAAATGTTATTATAAACCTGGTAGGTATTGTCTGCAAGAAAATGCAAATGCTGTGTTGCAACAATAATGGTTTTCCATTAGATCTTGTATCATTAGACACATTAGGATTAGTTCTGTTAACTTAAAAAATAATTAAAAAAAAAAAGCCAACCCTGTTTATAGCTCTGGAAACGAGGTTTTATGGAATGATGTGAATTATGGCTATGTGCAGACACTTGGAATAAGATTGTTCCTGAGGAGCTGAAGGAGAAGCTGCACTGTCTGAAGTTTATAAAAAGCTTCAGTCTGGAATGAAAACACCCCTGTCCCTGCCTCCTGCCCTCCCCCTTGGGCTCCTGGTGGCTCTGGGAGAATCCTTGCCCTGATGGAATTGATGGAAATGGGAGAAAGGAGCGGCTGGTGGTGCCAGGGAAGCCTAGCACATGTGCAGTGTCAAGAACTTGCTCCTCTTTAATTGAAACGGGGATTAGAGTCAGCTTCTGGATGCCTCCAAAACCACCTCTCCCCTCTATCAGAAGCAAACCTCTCCCCTCATTCTCAGACACCCAGGACAGCTGAGATTTCTAAAACTCTTCGATAAGTTTATACTAAATTCCGCTTCTTTCTGGCGATATTGCTTGTCAAAATAGCCTTGCTCAGTTTTCAAACACCTCTTTGCTGAAATTGCCATTTTCTGAATGAGAGAATTCCTTGGATCACTGCTGAATAGCTGGTTAGATTGCTCATTATGCCCCATTTTCTGGTAAACACTTTTTATATTTGGGAACCATTCCTGATTTCTGTGACTGCCCAGATATTTTTAGACACTTCACAAACAGTAGCTGTAGGTGTTCAATTGTTTTCCATTTTGGCTATTTCCAATTCATCTTTGGTTCATAGTGTACACTATTGCTCTCCTAAGACATATGATATTTAACCCCCTCTCATCTTGATTAGATCATTGAAGCTTTTTTTAAAGAGGGAAATAATTAATAGTTCTTGGTGAATAATCAAATGAAAAGGCAATTAATGAATAATGCACACCCTGCACAAATTTTCCGACATTGATCATCTGTTAATTTTGTGCAATCTTTTGAATTCAGATTTTTTTTTTTTTTTCATTCATAAAACCAGTGGTCACGCGCATGCAGGGCATGAATGACAGCAAAGAAAAACCAGAATCATTTCTCACAGGAAAGAAAAAGAAAACCAAATCACACAAGTTTTCTGTTGTTCCAGCTCTTCTCTCTAGGCTTTGGTGACTCAGTTCCTCTTTTCTCATCATCACCTACAGGCAGGGACTAAACCAAGATGTTTTACAACGTGTTGTGGGTATTTGTGTGTGCAGTAGCCAGGCTCCAGGAGCTCTGTGGTTACTGGGAAATCTGGGAAGCAGCAGAGGGCTGAGAGCTCCCTGGGAGCCTCAGGCTGTGCCTCTGGCCAGCAGTCACCTCCTCTGATGGATCCCTGCTTTTGGTGGGCCCTGGCTCTCTGCTCTGGGACACGCACACACAGTTTGGGTGGTTGCTTTTTATTTGCTTTTCCTTTCCTCTGATGCGCGGCAAGTGGGAGAACTGGAAAGGCTTGGATTCTCTCTCTTTGGCAAGCGATGCCACGGGGCATTTTTCATCATCAGCCCTGCAGGATCAGGAGGGTTTGACTCTGCTTGCTTGGCTCCACCTGGTCTCTCCCAGCTCCTCTGCTCAGGACTCCTTTAACCAGGGTGCTGTAAGAGCCTAAATGAGAGATGCAGGACTCCAGGTGCTCTCCAAAATGCAGTTTATTCCATCCAAGAGGTTACAGCAGCCCAGGGTGGTGGGTGACAGAGCTGTGCCCGCAGCTGTCAGCTCCAGCTGCAGGCAGGCCTGGACACCCTTTGGTTTTGGTTACAGTGCATTATTGACTGTTATTTTGGTTACAGTGCATTATATACTTTTCTTTTGGTTATAATGCACTATACACTTTTCTTTGCTGAGCATCTTAATACAGTAGAACAAATCTGTACTTTAACTTTTATCTGCAGCCTATCATAACTACTGTCATTACCATATTCATGTTACTGTTCTCCAGTCACTAAAAGTCAGTACATTACAGTTTAAGCTAGAAGTTGTTGTTCAGTTTTCTTGCAGTGGAAAATTCTGAGACCTTTTTTCCTCTTGCCACATTTGCTGACTTCTTTGCCTGTGCTCTCTGCTTGGTAAAATCTTCTTGTTTGGGGTGGGTTTATCCTTTGCTCTAAGCCATAAAAACCCCTTCTAACTAACACAGCCTTTGCCTCCTTGGTTATCCAGTGAGACTGGCTCAGCAATTCTTTCCTTCTATATCAAAACTGGCTTCCATCTCTATTCATTCACCAGACTCCACATTTAAAAATCTTTCTGCCAAGCACACACACATCTGTGAGACTTTCTTGTCAAACTTTCATCCTTCCCAACAGGGTAGGACAACTCTGGCTGGGCTGAAAAGCTGAGATTTGTCCTGTCAGCCATGGCTGGCTGAAATATCACTGAATTTAGGGATGTGGCCACCAAGGGGCCACAATCTCTGCCCAGCTCCTGGTGCTGGATGTACACATAAAAAAATCACAGCCTCCAAAAGGCTGAAATCATCATTCTGCTGAAAATTATTGATCTGCAGGGAGAAAAGGTGAGAAAAATTGACTGACAGGGTTCTACTCCAGTTCTGCACATCCCTCAGGCACAGCCCTGAACCCCTAAACAAGGGAAAACCCAATTTTTCAATTCTCTGCCTCTGAATTCACATTGCTAAAGCTCTGCTGAGAAGCCGCCTCTGCATCCAAGGACCAAAGTTCAGATTTAGGCATCCAAATCATCCCAAAACTCAGATTTTTGGGTGCTTCAATGGACCTGACTCCATGTGTCTTGTTTGGGATGAAAGATGCACTTTTCAATGATTTTATGAAAAATACATTGCAAGACTCTAAAATCCAAATAAAATATATTTTGGGGCTTTATTAGTTTTTATTTTGGGGCTTTATTAGGCTACTGCACTGAGCTTTGTACATAAATTATTGTGAATTATGGATGGAAAATTTAGAGGGTTTTATTTATCAAGCTCATCTAAATGAGCAATATTTAATTAATACAATAAAAATATAATGAACAAATAGGTGAAGTTTATTAAGTTAAGAAATAATCTTAACATTGCCAGTGCTCTTCTCTCATTCACTTTTGATGGCATCAAGTTGAGTGTGTATTTATGTGAGTGTGTGTACATACATGTAAAGCATACATACCTATGATAATTATTTTTCTTTTAGCTATTTTAGTTTTAATTCATAACTACTGAGCTACAGCTTATTATAAGGTTACTCAAGCCAAACTGTTCCATTTCCTCCATTATCCAAACTGAATAGTTTATGGTCAGCCTGGTCAGGATCAAATTCAAATGGCCTCAGAGTTCAAAGGGATGGTTGTGACTCGAGCAAACCATTTTTGTAATTTGTAAATTCCTTTACTAAAAAAAAAAAAAAAAGGAAAAAAATTGGCTGGAGCTTGTAATGGCTATGGCAAGATTTTGCAAGGTCAAGAGAAAAGAGAGTGTTGTGTGTTTTGACTCTGTCTCAGGACAGAAAGTGCATATTTGTGAAAGGGTTCATGCTATGCTGCTTGGAATGTTTAGAATTTTGGGATTTTTTTTTCCCCTTCTTATTGTTTAATTTTCCCCTTTTTATTGTTGTCTAATTTTTGTGTGTGTAGCTGGGACACTATGGGTGCTGATTTAAATTCCAGCACAGTAATTTGGGGTCTTTCCAGATCGTTTCCAAGCTGGATGAGGGTAGGGAGGGGAAGCAGCTGCATCGAGGCTGTTTATTGTGGGGATCCCAGGTGAAGCTGCCCCTGTTGAGGAGCTGGGGCTGATCAGGGCAGCATTGGCTTCTCCAGCACCAGAAACCAGGACTGGGAATTTCTGGGCCTTTTCCTGTAGGAACAACTTGGTCTGTATTGGCGTGTGCATGCAAACGCATTGGTATAAGCGACTAAAATCTGCTTTTTTGGGTTTTTTTTTTACTGACTCTTATTCACACCCCTACCCCACAGTCTTGCAGATTGTCTGTACCATTCTTCAAGTCCCCCCTCCCAAACAATTCCCATTCACTCACAGATTTTTTTTTCTGGAAAATGTGGCCATGGAGTGATGGGGCGGTGTGAAATGGACTTGAGCTGACAGAGAGTGGGTTTGGGTTGGACAGATGGAAGGAATTCTTGCTGTGAGGGTGGGCAGGCCCTGGCAAAGGTGCCCAGAGCAGCTGTGGCTGCCCCTGAATCCCTGGAAGTGCCCAAGACCAGGTTTGATGGAGCTTGGAGCAGCCTGGGACAGTGGAAGGTGTGGGACATGGCCGGGTTGGGACGGGATGAGCTTCAAGGTCCCTTCCAACCCAAACCATTCCAATTTCCATGACAAACAGACTGCCATGGCTCTTACAACCACCCCCACGGACACAGAGCAGAGTTCTCTTTGCCTTGCTTCAGACCTCAGGAATTAAAATGCAGGTTTTTAATTCATATGTGAATCAACACAGAGGCCAAAAGTTTGAGTCCCACAGCAGGACCTGAGGCTTTGAGGCACTGTGCAAACACAGAGCTGGAAATGTTCTGTACAGAGCACCAGACTGAAGTTTGGCAGGGACAGAGAGGTGAAAGGATGGAAAGTGAATATGGGAATCTACTGCTCATTGTGATAAAACACAGAACAAAAAATAATTCAAGAGTTGCAAATCCTTTTTCTGTCTTTATTTTTTTTTTCTTTTTTGAAAAAGGAGCATGGAGGGTGAACATTTTGAACACAGTCTCCCAAAACTTGCTCTTGTCTCACTTGAGGTACCTCCCTTCCCCTCTGTGTGTGTAGTTTGCAGGAGCATCCCTTTTGAACTTGTCATGTTGATGGATGATTCCTGTTGTGTCCTATCAGATTGTTCTGGGCATGTTGATATAAAATATTCTTCTGAAAGCAAATTGAATATCTTCTTAAGGTGGCTCTCACTCAGAGATTTTTGAAAACTTGAACTTGATTAAGTCAGCTGTGATATTTAATGATCTTAAATATCTTTATCAGGACCTGATTTATGAACTTAACACTATTTATAATAATGGTCCACAAAACTGCAAAATTAGAAGAGATTTTCACTGCTAATATTGTTAGAAATAATGAAATTTGAATTCTATAAACAGTATGTCTGACTAATTTCAGGTTTGCTTAGAAACTTTATAAATAACTGAAAGGAGGAAAAGACATTAACTTCTTGAAAAACTGCCTTTAAATATGAAATATTAGGCTGCAGTTGAAAGATGTTTCTGAGATTTTTCAGGGTCTAATGAGTAGGATCTTACCATAACTAATAATTGTAAGTTTGTTTAGCTAAATACATTTTTTTCCTTTAAAAAAAAAAAAAAAAAAACTTATAAAAATGCTTTCAGCCCAAGACACTTGGCATTCCACTTGCAGGTTTTATGCATGGGGTTTGTGAAGCTCAACATTTCCTGAGCTGTTAGACATCACCCAAATTCAGATCAGATGAGTAAGGTGTCACCACGTATGGCCCGAGCTCGTGCTGCTGAATCTGACATGAGCTGAGCTAATGGAAGTTGCTTTATCTCCATTTTTTTCATCCTAACACCAAATGACTGCATTAGGAATCTGCCCAAGATAAAAAAGTGTGAAATATGCCTTCTAATTTATAATGCAGATTTTTGCATAACAGGATCAAAACTGTTATCCTGTTGTGAATGTAACATCAGAGCAAAATAACAAGCAGTTTACCAGTTAATATGCAAGCTAATCTGACAAAAGCGTTTTTACATTCATTTACAGAGTGACTATCACCCTAAAAAACTCCTGGGAGATAAATGAAACAAAACAAAACAAAATAAAACTTTAATCATTTCCATAACAAAAATTAAACAACTGTGGAATACATAGGGAGGTTGGGAAGGAAGAAGAAAAGGAAAAGGGGATAAAGAGAGAAAGAAGGCAAAAAAAAAATGCAAAAAAATTCAGCAAAGATCGTTGTTTCAAGAAAACAATGGTGAAGAATTGCTCATTTCTCTGGAGAACAGCTGTAATGAGAATGAGAAACTGGTGCTGAACCAATTCTCTTCTCAATCTTCAGATCTTAATCATGTGATCCTCTTAGGATGCCAGAATCTAGTTTTCCTAAAGGCCTGTATAAGCATGTTCAGTGGAAAATCTATCTACCAGCAGGTGTCTTTTAACTTTATTTTGTCGTCAGCATCAAATAAAGATGAGAAGGATGGCATGAATTAGTTGATGAGTGTTAGGAAAGCAGGTGAAAGGCAGGAGGATTGTGTCACAGGGAGGTTTCCAGCTTATCCACAGGCTGCAGCACTTAATTAGGGAGTTGGCCCAATCCTTGTTGGGGGGGAACTGCTCATTCAAAGCACATCTTAATAAAAAATGACCAATGATTAAATTGTGGACAGGGAACTTTGAATTTGGGATGGGACATTAAGTCATAATGAGCTTAATGAATTAATTGCATGAAGGTCTGCAATGGGCAACTAAAAATATAACTGATGAGTTACAAAGCAAATAATTTAGCTTGTAGCATTCAGGTCATTCTGATTATTTCAGGAGGAGGAGGTTGGATCTGCACAGAAAATTCTGGGGCATTTTTTCCTTGATGAGTAAAGTAGAGGACAATTTTTTTGTCCATTTTTCCAGCAGAAAGGGAAAGAAAACCTATGTTTTTCCATTTTTTTGCAGAACTTGGGACTGTTTCACTCTATCTCCCCATTCCAGTGGCAAGCTGGACACATTAATTGAGAACCTGAATCAGTGAGGTGGATTTAAACACAATATTTGTTTTGGCTAATAGCACAAAAAGCAGCTATATTCCATGTAGAACTTGTAATGATTGTTCTACCAGAAAAAAAAAAAAAAAAGCAAAAAAAGCCTGGGAATACAAACAATATATATTAAAAGGAGATGGCAGGACATAAATACATAACTGAAACCATAACTGCCAAGGGTAACAGCAGGATAGAGCAGCTTCCTGCACAAATTGTTTCAAACTAGAGAAGTGGTGAGGCTGTTTTATTCTAGAAAGCAGAATATTTTCATTGGGTAGTGGATAAGTTGGATTTGGAAGGACTCAAGGGCTTAAAAATGAGAATAAAAGCCCTATGTTATCATGTCACCATAAAATAAAAGCTGGGAATGGCCAGGTTTGGATGGCTGCGGTGGTAAACTCATGATCAAGATGGTGCAGTCGTAGAAGCAGGAGAAGATAAAGGTTTTCCCACCCCCCTCACTGGCCCTATCCAAGGAAATATTGGTTGGTAAAGGTGCTGTGCTGATCAGTTCCCAGGAAAACCTGATCACAATTAACAAATGCAAAGCGACTGCGATGCCAGTAACAGCAGAATGAAGGCTTTCCTTAATAACACGTTTAATAAAGATGTTTCTGCTCCAACCACCACCACTTTGCATAAACATCCTTGGTCCTCTGGGGTAATTCCTGTGCTGGAGAGTGGCCAGAGCTTGGTGGGTGGGGGTGGGTTGGCTCCTGGGTGTGATCAATGAACTCAATTACGACCCCATTGCAGAGACTTCTTGCAGACACCGGGTTTGCGGTGATGCATCGTGCCCGCCCTCCCTGACACTGCTCCCAAAACCTCTTCAATAAATAAGAGGATACCAGAGAGCTCTGACTTGGTTTCTTTCTTTTTCTTTTTTCTTTTTTTCTCTTTTTTTTTTTTTTTTTTTTACTTTTTTTTTTTTTTTTAACAGCTCTTCTGGGTCCCCAGTTGATTTTCTTCGCAAGGTTAGTTGCTAATACATTCCTAGCACCCATGCATTATTAATGCTCACCGCTCTCCAAGGTGGCAGTGACAAATAGGGAGCAAAATTCACTGACTAGTGGGGAATGTACTTTTTAGTCATGCTTGAATTTTTCAATCCATTCGGCTTGTTGAGGATTTTTCAGTGGAGGTGCTGTAGCAAAATATGATTTTTTTTCTTTTTTTTCCCCCTTCAAACCTAAGAAGCACTCTAGTAACCAGTGGAAAGCTTATGAGTCAGGGCTTTTCCCAGGAGGTTTTGAGGGGGAGTAGTGCAAAAACTACCTTTGATGTTTGCAGTGGCATGGAAGTCATTGTTTTTCCTCCCATGTAGTAAGTGGCAGTTTTGACTGCAAATCGACTATGCATGCAGTCAAGTAAATTATAATATTTTAACTAGGCTGTGCATGCCAGCTGTAGTGTTCCCAGAAATAATACCAAGTGTGTATCATGAGCAACATTGATTTTTAATGTGCAGATTTGTTTCTTCAGATATAAAACTCTATTAATTTTGCAATTTAAAGAAGCAATCTGTGAAATACATTCTTAGACTGTTATTGGTTAGTATAAATCCCACTAGTGGTACTAGCACACTTGTTTAATTCAGAATTACTTCATTTAAAGTATGATTTTGTGCATGTGGTGGAGGTGCTGGAGATTTGGCAAAGACCTCTTTAACATAACAAATAGCTGACAGTAAATATTAGGCTAATTCTTCCTAACGTTTAATAGAGGGATAACTCACTGGGCAGAATAATGAATTCCTTGCTAATGGCTGTACATAGGGGATTAACACCTTCCTGCAGCCATCCACAAATGCACTGAAATTATGAATGTTATCTGCTTTGGAAGGCCTTGATGTGGGTCCAGCTCTGAACCACAGGCAGCTTTGGAGCAAATTTTGCTTCAAGGGACCCTAGATCAAGAAGATCCTTTCCATTGTGTCTTGTTCAAATGTTTTAGCTCTCCAGTCTAGAGCCAAAGAAGGCACAAAGTAGTGCAGAGTGCACAGGTCAAGATTTCACACAGTCACAGAATGGCTTGGATTGAAAATTCATCTTATTCCGGTCTCCTCCTGTGGGTAGGGACACCTTCCACTGTCCCAGGGTGATCTAACCTGGCCTTGGACACCTCCAGGGATCCAGGGGCAGCCAAAATTCTCTTGGCAACCTGTTCCTGGGCCTTTCCACCCTCACAGCCAAAAAATTCTTCCTAATATCCAATCCAGACCTGTCTTGTCTCACTTTGAAGCCATTTCCCTTCCCTATTTCCTTTTGAATTGTCTCTCCCAACCTTTCCTGTTCCTCCAGGTACTGGAAGGCTGCAGTTAATTCCCTTCAAAGCCTTCTCTTCTCTAGGCTGAACAATCCCAGTTCTCCCAGCCTCTCTTCCCAGCAGAGCTGCTCCATCCCTCTGATCATCCTGGTGCCTCTGGACTCTCCCTGGCAGGATTTTTCCTTCCTGTTTTGGAGTGCCCAGAGCTGGATGCAGTGGTCAAGGTGTGGTGTCACCAGAGCAGAGCAGAGAAGCAGAATCACCACATTTCAGTCCCTGTGTGGCTTTTTACATCAGAGAAACTTAAAATTGGAGAGAATTGGGATAGAAGAGCAACTAACTAAAACCTGACATTGTGTAGTATTGGCCAGATACACCATGTGAAGATCAGAAATGTTTTTTTTCCCCACTTTGATAAATGGAATATAAGAATTTACCAATCTTAGTGCTTTCTTCTCTTCCCTCCTCACCTGCAGTCTGACTTTCCCAGCATCTGTGCTAGCTTAAAACTGGCGCTTGATTTATAGGTGCAATCAGAATAAAGAGTGGTGATTTGGGAATGAAAAGCAGATGCAGTGATGCACTTGAGGCTGCCACGGCTTGGAGTTTGTTATCTGAGCCCCTCCACCTCCACTGAGGGCAGCAGCTCGGGGCTCATGCAAGGGAAAAGCTGTTCTGGTGGAAGTGGGAGCTGAAACAATTTATTCTTTTCCTTTTGATATATTCAGTGTAAAGCCACTGTCATGTTGAAACACAATTCTGGAGACAATGATGGTGCAGCTTTTCCAATCCTGATCCCAAAGAAACAATTAAAGACTGCCAAAGCAAAATAAGGATTTTGGTGAGCTGGGTGGCACAGGGGCTGATTAGAAACACTAAATAGTAATGAGAGGAGAGGAAAAGGCAAAGTAAGAAAAGTCTATAATGCAGGAAGTGCATATAATGTAGGAAGTGGAGATGATGGAGAACTATGGAAAAGGCAAAGTAAGAGTAGGAAGTGGAGATGATGGAGAACAATGGAAATGAGGGGTGATAGCTCAGGGAACATCATATTAGAAAGGGATGGAAGTGTCAGAAAGGAACCAGAGAGAAGCAGATTGGCTAAAAAAAAACAAAACAAACCAACAAAATAAAACCTGTGTGTTCAGGAGATGTTGATGGAATCCATCCAACATCTGAACGACTCAATGAATAGCAGACTGCTGAAACTGGATGAGACACTAACTGATTTAGTTCAGGCTGTCAATAATTGAAATCAGAATGTTGCTGTGTTTAATGCTAATATGGAGACTCTGATTCCAGAAGCTTAAGGATTTAGGAAGCTGGGATGAATCTGTGCTGTCGTTTCCCAGTTGTCATTGTTGGGGAATTGTTGAAAGAAAGGTTATCAATTCAATGTTAGTGCTGTGTATGATTTTTAGTGTTTAAAGATGCTGCTTGCATTTTTAAGCATGATGCTGTGTGTGGTGGGAAAGGGCACAGTTTAATTCTCTGATAGCCTGGTAAGAGAAGTAAAGTTGCTCTAACTCCTCAATTCCATCACTTGCTGGTATGAGGAGAAATAAAATTCAAAGTCCTGCCTTTGGCAGAGTCCCTTGCTGCTCCCTTCCAATCTGCAGTGTCAGAAAACTCAGATACTTAACGAATCTTCTCATGTCTGTTGGCTTCATTTAGCAAACGTCTGTTCAGTTATCATATATTCAAGGAAAATATTTATTAAAAAAAAATTACTCATTTTGGAGATACAGCAAATGTGAGTTAAAGAGAATTTCAAAGAGGGATTTTAAAAAAATTGTAATTTGTGTTACAGGGACATAAAGTAATGGAACAGAAAGAGAAAACAGTTTGTGGATGAGGGGTTTTAAAAAAGGGGGGGAAATTTCCCCTAAGATAAATGGCTACCAATGAAGAATAAAAAGTAGACAGAAAACTTATTCAAGCCTCTGAGATATATGAGTAGTAAGCATAGAAAAATTCGTGTCCAGCAGTGAGCATTACCCTGCCAGTTCAGCACAAATCCATGATTCCAATTATTCTGAGAATCTAAGGATTCTATGATTCTGTGAATCACAGTGTAATTTTAAGGTATTGCTGTCAGTGTCTTCCCCATATATGAATTCTCCCAATAATTCTCCCAAGGCATGAGTTTAATTCCATTTTCATGCCCATTAAAGCTGAATTGAGAAGATGTCCTAAGACACCACAGGTATTAAAAAAAAAAAAACACAGAAAGAAAATACTGAAAGTAGAAAGCACCAAGGGAAGGAAAAAACAAGGTACCAAGGCCTTAATGCATTGGAAAACTCTTTATTTAGTGATTTTTGAGCCATCTCACATAGCTCACCCATCCATTCTGCAGATCCCTGAGCAGCTGGAGCCTGGTGGGAATTTCTGGCCTGATGAAATCAGCTTTTTTAGGGGGTTTTGCTTACCTTGTAGGGAAATGTCCCACCCTCAGGTTTGCCCCCAGTTGGATGTCATGTTCCCCAGCATAAAGTGAGGATCTGAATGTGCAGCAGATTTTCTGATTTATATAGAACTGCATGGATGTGTGTGGAGCTCATTAAAAGATCTGGAGGGCTAAAACACTTGAACAAGACAATGGAAATGGAAAACAGGGGATATGTGTAAATGAAGACCTGAAAAGGGGGGAAAAAAATCCCATTTCTGTTTGTTTTCCTTGTTTTCAGAGTTGTAAGCTTCTGGTTTTATCTTTCCTCTCTCCTCCAATGCATTCTGTCTCCACTCTGAAAATTGTGTTTTATCTCCCCACTATTCTTGCTCTCAGTACTTATTTTTCCCTGTGTTTTCTGCAGCATCTCCCAATGCTGATATTTTCCCAAGGTGTGCTACAAACACACTGGGAGGGGATGAAACTTCCCTGGGAGCTGCAGCTGTGCTAGAACTCATTCTTCAGGACACAACACGGGCAGGGGGACGAAAAAATAATAATATATCCTTTGGAAAAGACACAAAATGCATTCAGTGCTTCCACTTGTTCGTGGTGTGTCCCAGTGGGAGCTGCTGTCACATTCCATATGCCAGGAATAGGGATGGCCTGCCTGGTGCCCAGTGCCACGGGGGTTCCTCATGTTCTGTGCCACTCACAGTTCATTTGGAACATCCAGGGTGCGGGCTGCTTTTTTATTTTATTTTTTTAAATTTTTTTTCAGTGTGTGAAAATAGAGAGAAGCTCACGCACGTTCTGACGTGTGTTTTCTCCCAGGTAAATGAGTAAATTATAGAGATAAATAATATCTTGGGCTGAGATGTGTCCAGGTTTAGCCCGTGAGTCAAACCGCTGACGAACCTTGCTGGGAAATGTGGGCTGCAAAGGCAGCATGAGGAAAACCCCAGATCCAAACCAGGCTGACTCAGGGGCACAGGAGCACAACCCCTTTCTAGAAAAACCTTATTTATACAAGAGGTGGGAGTTTAGAGACACAAAGAAGACGAAACAAGCAGAGGGAGGACAGGCAAAGCCCAGCCATGGCCAGCGGTGAATGCATCTCTCACTTCATGGAGAGTTTGCTCCTTTCTGGTTTTCCTTCTGCTGCTCTGGCCTAATCTCTGCCATGAAGAGCAATTTATCTTCCTCCCCCTGTCCTGCTCCCATCAGGGGGACAGGTGAAGGGGCTGCATTTCCAAAGGCAGCAGTGATGCGCACCGCGGATCAGAGGGCACGACCCGTTCCCAGCCTGGAATTTCTCATTTTTACCAGCACACCCAGAGCTGCAGCCTTATTTTTCAAAGGCACTTTATGGTGGGCATGCAATCATTTAAACAATTTGAACTTCATTCAGTTTTACACTGACAAATCTCTTGAAAACCTTTGTATCCCTATATCGAAACAAGCTGCCAAAAAAAAAAAAAAAAGAAAAAAAAATCAATCAGCCAAAAAATGTTATAGCTTCTATTAGAAGATAATGTTTTATCCTTCAGAATTGTTGCAGTAAAAAATTTCAGATACTACTTTATTGATGGTCAGATTAAAATTAATATGGTATAGATTATTCATAACTTTTTTTAAAGCATTTTTGGGGTTTTTTTGGGTTTCTTTTAGGTACTAGTTTTTTTTACAAAACATTGAAAAATTGTAACTTCCTATACTCATTTGTTGTAGGCTGGACTTTAGATCAGTCTGTATTTGTCAAGTTTTACTGAGATGTTGTATTATTGACAGTTTACATGGTCAAACATTATTTTCAAAGTTAAATTATTTGCGAAAGAAGCATCATCAGTTTTCTCTTGCCCCATCTTAACATTTTTTACTGAAGGTAAAACTAGTTATGAAAGGAATGTTGCTATAAAATCTCAAGTACCCAGAATAATCCCTAATACCTTATTGCTGTTTCTAGAGGGGAAAAATAATTCTTGAAGGTTTCTTCAAATTTCAGGTAGCCCAGACGCGTGTGGGTGCCTGGAGTGTGGTGGCTGATGGTGGTGAATCCAAATTAAATTTCCATTTATGCCTCTCAGAACCTAGTGAAGACAAAAGACACGTTAACAGGGGCCAGAAATCTGGCAGGCCAAGTTCCACCCAGGGGATATTTTTTTCAGATGTGGAATAGACTCCTGCAGACCAGGATTTATAGCAGAAATGCTGACAGACAATATTGGTGATACTGTTCTAATTTATTTGCGCTGAATGGTTTTTTCATCTCTTTTCCCTTTTAATGATCTAAGCCTTTTTGCATCTGGCAGTGAGTTTCCTCACTGTTTACCTTGCCTGCCAAGGCAGTATCATCCATCTATGACTATGCTTTTCTTGGTTTCTTGCTCTCTGTCTTTAATATTTGGAGCCAATTTTCCATTTATTCCAGGATTCCTGTACCTCTGATGTTGCCATTAACTTGTAAAGTGGAAGCCTGTCAAAAATGCTTTCAAGATGCAATTTTTTTTTTGTTTTGTTTTTTATTATGAAATATATGTGGTTGTGTTCTGGTATATTTTTATCGTAAACATCGAAAAATCCTACTTCTACTCCTGGTTGGCATGTGCCATAAAGAAAATAATCCTGATTTCTTAGATGCTAAATGAGGGTTTTGTGCTCCTGTAACACCATCAGGCATTTCTGGGTGCTCAGGACATCTTTGTGCTCCCTTTACCGACCACAGGAGCACTGGAAAAACAGGGATAATCCCAGGGAGCACGTTGGGAATTTGAATCCCATATACATAGATTATAAAGCTGAAGTGGTGATTACGTAATTTGGTGACATTTACATTTTTGGAACATAACCTCTCTGCCATCACACTTTGCAGTAGCTGCAATAAATCTGTGCTGGGATGGATTGCAGTGGGAGAGAGGGTGGATCCGTGCTTGTTTGGGATTTTAAGAGCTGGGGGAAGGGAGCAGGTTTTGGCTGGACTGCAAGACAGCACCAGAATTTCTCATTATGAGCCCTGGTGAGGAAGCATTGGGGGTTTTGGGGACATCAAGGGGGAGATTGATGGCGAGGAGAATGAACTTTGGGCTGCCCAATCCATAGGAGTGTCCAAGGCCAGGCTGGACAGGGCTGGGAGCAAGCTGGGATAGTGGAAGGTGTCCCTGCCCATGGGGTGGGACTTTAAGGTCCCAAACCATTCTGGAATCCTGTGGTGGTCTCTTTCCTCTCAAAGTGACATCCCACACACAGCTCCCCGTTGGGATGGTGTCACTACAGGACACAAAATAACATGATGTGCACATACACTGCTGTTTTCAAGGCAAAAAAAGGGAAGTTTATTTTTTTTGACTCTAACATTTATAGATTTTTAAAAGTCACAGTGGGTTGCAGGGTGAAAGTGCCACCTCCCCAATGACTGTGCGCAAACCAACAGTCCATCAAATTTCTCTTCTTCTATAAAAGAATGCAAAACAATAAGTTACAGAAAATATGTGAGAAAGTTAATTATGAGAATGTAAAGGTCAGAAAGCTTAGAAAATCTTACAGAATCAAAGGGACAGGATGGAGTTTGGGGTGGGGAACATGGAGCACCAGATCCACCCAGGAAGGTTTTGGTAACTTATTGCCAGGTAATAGGTAGGACTTTTTCCAGCCTTGTTCCTTCCCCAGCAGGGACATCTGGCTTCTGGTGTGCTCAGAAATTTCTTATTTTTGTTAAAATTTAATGAACAAGATCAAAGCATGAACCACAGGTAGTAAAGAGGGTGGGTAACCTGTCTCCTTGGATTTGAGACCCTAGGACCAGAACTGAGATCAGGCACTTTAAATTTGCCTTTTTTTCTGCTTTTACATTGCACGAATTATGTTTTCTTTTTCCTCCCGTTATTCTCAAGTGTTGGCCACTTCTAGCTGGACACAACTCTCATAGACAAGCCCTCAATTTAACAGCTCATTCTCCCTGCTTCATTTAAATAAAGATTATAAAGGAAACTGTAATCCTACTGATTTGCAAATTGAACTGTTTTGTAGATGTTATTTAAACAGTGCCACTACCACTGTCTTTCATGAGAAACATGGTACAGTGAGAGAGATCAAAGATTCATAAGGAAGCTCTTTTTTCTGAAAGCTGATGCTCCTGGCTTCTTTAACTAATTGAAAAATTTTCTTTACAAGAACAGACCTTCAAGCACTCTGGCTGCTGCCACGAGCCTTATCATTACAGAGTTGTTACTTCCTCCTTTAAGGGACTGAGCTTAATGGAAGGGAGATTAATGGAAGACTGTGCTGGCACTTTGGGATGAACTTTGTCTATTTTCAGTGCACTATACAAATGCTAACACACAGGTGATTATCAATGGCCTCGGATTGAAAGCAAATTAGTGCCTCCCCTTTTTTTTGTTTTTGAGCTCAGAGGCAGAGCTTCATAATTTCATGGGAAGCCAGAGGATTGAAGTGAATTTTCTCCTAACTGGGGATGAATTTAATGATGATAAAAGGGAAGAAGAATAACATTGGCTTGATTTTTGAGGTGAAAGCTGTACGTGCATGTGGGAGTTGATCCTGGGATTGCCTGGTCTGCCAAGGGACCAAGGTAAGAGAGATTCTGGTTCTGGTTTTGACCCAGTTTGCCCATTAGAAAGGTGTTCAAAAAAACTCTGGTGTCTCAGAGCTTCAACCGTGAGGCTGAAGTACATTGAATGAAAGGTGCCATCCTTCTCTCTCTGCCACTTCACCATAGACAGCAATTAAGTTGAATTTCTTTAGGCATGTGGCTTATTTTTTAATTAATTTTTTTTTCTGCATTAAAAGTCACACTTGAGCCTTGATGCTCCATGAGAGATGTGTGTAGCTGAGCCAAGTCTATCAGTCCCCAAACGTGTCTAGTGATTTTCTAAAATGAGAAAAGGGGTGGCAAACGATGCCTTTTTTTAAACAGGAAGCCAGTTTATATGTGGCCTGTGTATTTTAAGGGAAATTTATGAAGCAGTGACTTAGGTTATAACCATGGAATCCTTCTGGCTTCAGCTGGCACGACACAGCCCATGAATATTAACAATCTATACTTCCATAGGTTAAATTTAGCTATAGGAGCCCATCAGTATTTATGGATCAGATGCTGCCATCTGAAGTCAGAAGTGAGAGGCTGGTTTGGCACTGAGAGCACTTTGGCTTGGTCAGACAACAGCTCTGTGTTTGGGTGCTGATACTGCCCTGTAAAACCTGAGCGCCAGCTTAGGTGCTAAAACCTGGCTGTGAACACCCAGAACCTCTGCGCTTCACATGCTCCAGGATTTACCCTCCAAGGTGTCACATTCTCAGGCCTTGCTGAGGAAAAAAAAAAAAAAAAAAATAGGGATATTCTGTGATTAAAATGGAAGCTTGCTATTATTATTAATTTAAACTTCAATTGTCTGCATCTGACCTGGAATTCTGCACACGGTCCCAGGCTGCATTTTTCTGAATTCAGCTCTGCATCACTGATGCACTTCAAAACCTTTTGAAGTAGAACTGCCCAGGGTCCCTCTGTGCTCCTCTGTGCAAACTGATTCCTGACCCCTTCCCCACCTTGCAGAGGGGGGATTTAAGTTAAATTGGCCTCCTTAATTACCATCAGGTGAATGGATTTTGAACTTGAGGCAAGAGTGGGCTCCATCATTAGAAATGTTCTAACTCTGCCCCTGCCAGGGGGGAGGCAGGTGTGAGAAAACCCATGTTTAGCCCTCCATGGTTTGCCTAAATGCACTGGAGAACTTGATTAAACAAGCACAGAATTCACTGGAATTAGAGTCTTGTGCAATAGAAACTTGAGCAGTTTTTCTCTGTAGTGGCACTTTATTTTATTTTTTTTTTCCCTGGGAACAAAAGTGTGACATTAATAGCTGTGCTCAACAGAAAACTTGTGAGTGGGCCTCTCTGGCAAGAAAGAGCCACAGAGCTTTCATTGCATGGTGTGCCAGGGAGGAAGGTATATGTAGCAATGAGTTTATGTTCCATGAGTGAGGTTTTTTATCTATTTATATCACCTCCTACATGGAGCTACCCGGGCCAAACTCTCTGCAGAGGCAGCCCTGGGCACCTCGCTATGCTCAGGGAGAGGCAGAGCAGCCAGCAAGGGCACAACATCTCTGTAATTCAAGAAATCCTTATTTTCCTTCAGCTAACAAAGTAACTCAGAAGCCTGGAGTAGTAAATGAAAACAGACGCTTGAGTCAGGCAGATGAACTGGATTTTTTATATTATTTTTTTTCTCTCTCCCCTGTACTGTGACTGTAAGTTTCCAACCCAATTAAAGATTGGAAACTTAAGCAAGGAATCATAATTGCAGGGAAGGAGGAAAAACATGACGGGCAAATTCCTGTCCTTCCTGCTTTGGGGAGGTCAGGGGATGATGGAGCTGGATTTACCTTCTGCTCCATCACCTTGCAGCTCTCAGCAGCCCCATCTCTGAACTGCTCAGCCTCTGGGTACCAAACTCTCAGAGGGGGCTGAAATCAGGCTGGTTTTTCTGCTCAGGGGGTGCTTTAAGATGCCAAGTAGGTTTTTCTGCTCAGGAAGTGCTTTAGGATGCTGATTAGAAAGGTGTGAGCATCCGCACCGACAGCGCGGGGCTGGGCTGAGCAGATGTCTCTCCCCAGTTGCCAGAGCAGCAGCCTGCATGACAAGGAGCCCAGGCACACCTTCTTCCTGGATTTGTTATCTGAATAATTAACCATGCAGCACGGATCCTGGCTCAGTGCTTCTCCCCAAGCTTGTCTCCCTCTGTAAAACTTCATGTGCTATGCACGGGGCTGAGACTGCCACCCTAAATGAGTAGAAATGACATTGCCAGTGGGAGTCCTTTGCTGCCCTGGGATGTCAAGGGATCTCCTTCCTGGCTCTTCCTTCATCAGTTCCTAGATGAAGGCCCTGGATGGACCATCCTCTTCCTCCCTCCCACCATGGCATAGCTCTTTTTCCTGGCAGGAAAATGTCCCCTTCTTAACAAGAAATGGGGTGAAGGAAGTCAGGTGCATTGGTGTGTGATGTTCCTTCCCCAGTACAATCATAAACAGGACCATGGAATCATTGAAGTGGGGACAGATCTCCAATATCATCAAATCCAACCCTTGACCAATGTCTTTTCCAGCCAACTAAAGCAGTTTTTTGTGTTAATGCCTGTCCCTTCTTCCACCTCCAAGTCCTCATGGAACTGATTAATCACAGCACTCCCCACTCATTACCTGTTTGTGCCAGGACACAAAACCTTCATAAGACTCTCATTTGCCTCCAAAGCTCTTGCCAGCAGAGGTTTGTTTTGCAGATAAATGGTTGCTATACAGCTCATTCTCACAAATTACAGCTCCTGCCTTCCTGCTTGGCTGGGAATGGGTGGAGGATCCCAACTAAACTGATAATGAGATGCCAGTGGGCGGATGTGGAGGCAACATCTGCAGGTCTGATCTCATGTGCTGATCTCGTGTCCTGGCAGGGACATGCATGACACTTTGTTATTCCAGAAGTGTCTCAAGGACATAAAATTCCGACAGCTGGAACCTGCTCTGGAGCGTCTGCGTTGGAAAAGTGCAGCTACTCCAGGGCTTTCTGGCATTAACAGGACGGGAAAAAAGAAAAAAAAAAGCTTTATATTTTATTTTTAATTCAATTAGCTTAGGATGCAGCATGGTGTGAGCAATGCATGAAAAAGATGCATGCATGCACATATATATATATATATATATATATATATATATATATTATATATCCATGTAAGTTGTATATTTCACCCCATCTGGATGGTTATAGACCATTACCTGAGAGTGAGACAAGCAAGAGTTTCCTTCGTGTGGATGAAAGACTGCTCCACCTGGAACAAAAGCACTGCCAAAAAGGAAAACACACTCTTGGCCATGTGAGTTAGATGGCCACCATCCATGAGCATGGTTCAAGTGCTCTGCACTATTCTAACACCTGGAAAAGCAGCTTGAGACTCTTCCTCCAGCCTAAAGGGAAGGAAAAAAAAACCCTTTGAGTGCCCAAGCAGTGAACAGCCTGGATTTCTGAAAGAGAAACCTTGACAAAACTCCTTGTGTTTCTGTAAGGGGCAGAGTGCAAATGCAATAGCTGTAATGCATCTGTGCTTTAGGAGAGATTTCTGGGCCTCATCGCTCAATATTTACTTCAAAAATCACTTTGGTTGAGAGCAGGGAGATTGAATGGGCACACAGAAGTGGGGTGTGTGAGCAGGAATGGTGACAGCAAAGTTACTCAAGGATCTGAGCTGGGTCTGGTGGCGTTTGAGGTTTTAATTATCTGGGTATTGCTGCAGTGATGTTTCCAAAAATCCCCCAAACTGAGAAAATAAAAGAATTAAAGAAATAAGGAAGACTATCTAAAGAAACATCTTTTGCTTCTGACATCCTTTAAAACCCCCACTACCTTCAGCTTCTCCTCCTCAGCTTCCCCATCCAGCCCCTTGCACTCTGCAATTTGGGAAACACTGATGTCATTGGAAGCATTAACAGCAGCACTCGTCGTGCTGCAGTTCATACAAGCTGTTATGCTTTCTGTACAGGCAGAGGCTTTAACCAGGAATTTCCACCTTTTTATTTCCTTTTTTTTTTTTTTGATGTATTTTTTTCATTATTATTAGTTTTCCACATTGTGGAGGGGTGGCTTCACAGAGGCTGTCAGAACCAGAGCCTTGCCAAGGTTCCCTTGGTCCCTCTGCCACCTTGGAGATCCAGGATAACAAGTGATGGGTGGGAAGGAGAAGGGAAAAGGGCTTCCAAGGGGAAAAGCTGGGAGTGCTGCTGCCTCTCACCAGGGAAAAAGGATTTTCCATGCTGAGAAGTGGCTGCTCACAGCACATATGGGATGTTCCTGGATTTCCAAGACGGGAATCAGAAGTACGCCTTGACCCCAGCCCCTGGTATCTTCCAGCAGGAGGGGGAAGGAGTTATTAATAGGAAAAATACTGAACTCCCTGCAAATATTTTGCTCCTCTGAGGTGCCAGTGACAGATCCTATGTGGGATTTTGTGCATGAGGTGGTGGTCTGGTGACGGGAAAAAAGAGAGAGAGAGATTTAAATATAGGTCACGCTGCGAAAAGGGTTTAAGAGGATGGAACTGAATCAGTTTTCCAAAGCCTTTCTTAATTCCCTGTGTTGGTTTTTGATGATAAATGGTCTCAGCCCAGGTTGGAAGGGGCACCTGAATGGGTGAATATTTTGGGATGTCCCACCTGGCCCAGGGATTCAGGACCAGGCAGAGGGGAGGAATGGGATCTGCTGCATCCAGGGGTTGAACCAGAAAACAGAAAACCCCATCAGTCTGAAACTGTTGCAATGATGATTGATTGTCCTCAATAAGAACCCAAAATTCTTTCTTCTTAATTTACTATGAATTTAACTCAAACAGAGAGCCCAATGCCAACACAGAGAGATTTTGGGATGGAACAAGCCATTTTGGTTTTTTAAGTACTTTCCCGCGTTGGCATTCTCTTCCCATCAGCTGAATCACAGATGTTTTTTCTGCAACATCCTCATTTACCTCTATTCCTCATTCCTTCCTTATTTTGTTCAAATGTCAACAAAATGATAACCATTATAGTCATAAAAAGCTGTGATCCTGTGCGCCAAATCAAAGGATACAGTCTGACTCTGTACACAAAGTAAAGGTCTAAGACCACATCATGCTTTAGTTGCAAAATCTACGTTCTCAAAAGATGCTTTAATTTTCTTTTTGGTTTTTTCTTGTGTGGCCTTTTTCTTTCTTTTTCTTCCCCCCAGGTTTTTAATTTTATTTTCTTTTGTGTAATTAATGTGGAAGTGACTCTTTTGTTTGAATAGTATTTGGCTTTTAGAACAAAAAACCATAGATGCACTACCCTGCTGTGACAGAAAAGTGTTGAATTGGTATTTAAACGAGGACAATTTCTGCAGATCTTTTTTGACTATTAGATGAGATGCAGTTTAATTTTCGTTGCTCTAAATTAGTCCTGGAGGAGGAGGAGGAGACCCTCCTTTAAAGGCAATAATAATGAAAATCTGGGGCTGATTCTGGGCTGGTATTAACACAGACAAATTCTGTCACAAAGAGCTACCTTGGCAGAGGAGCTGCCCCTGAAAGGCTCTGGTTTGATTAATAGAAAAAGCAGAAAAGCCCCAAAGCCAGGAGAGAGTCCAAAGAAATTACATAAACCATTTAAGGGTGGAATGAATTGTTTCCTGTGACCTGCAGACAGCCAGGAGTGTGGGGCTGGGGCTCTGCCACCCAGACAGACATGGTGACATGGTGACATGGTGACATCCCCATGCTTGACAGGTAACTGCTGTCCAGGCAGGAGGAGGGAAGGAAAGCTGAGGAAAAGGAAAAAAATACGGGAATAGAAGTGGATCTTGGTTATTTATCCTGCTTTGAAGCAAAATCAGCTTTGATTAAATTGCAATTAAATTGTGGATGTCTGTGACGGTGTTCACGGGGGTCTCAGGATGAGGGAAGAGATGAGGATCTGACTCCATGTTTCAGAAGGCTGATTTATTATTTTTTTATATATATTACGTTAAAACCATACTAAAAGAATAGAAGAAAGAACTTCTTTAGAAGGCTGGCTAAGAATAGAAAAGAAAAGAATGATAACAAAAGCTTCTGTCTCAGACAGAGAGCCCGAGCCAACTGACCTTGATTGGCCATTAATTACAAACATCTAACATGAGCTAATCAAACATCTACTTGTTGCATTCCACAGCAGCAGATAACCATTGTTTACATTTTGTTCTTGAAGCCTTTTAGCTTCTCAAGAGGAAAAATCCTAAGGAAAGGATTTTCCATAAAAGATGCCTGCGACAGATGTCCAGTTTTTTTCCATCCGGGCTGGACACCGTGGTCAGTCCTGCTTGTGAGGGCTGGTCCCTCCTGTCCCAGGCTGGGAGCGAGGCTCCAAACCTGTTCCATGGTGACTTCACATCTGCTGAGACGCCCCAGGGAGGAGCAGGGTGGGGAAGTGTCCCACATTTGCAGCTGCACCATTGTGATGTGCATTTAGAGGCTCCTGCAGCCTCGTGAATTCGCACATTTTATCACAGTGCACCAGCTTTTCCATTCCAGGTAGTGGATAATAACTAACTCCTACATCAAATAGCACAGGGAAATATTGAGTAGAAGCAGCAGAAGAGTATCAGTTAAACCACAGGATCAAAGTTTTTAGATGTCAACAAACAAGCAGAAAGTCTACATTATGTAGTGGTCAGAAAAAAAATTGCTGTAAGGAATGTATCAGTTCCTCTTGAGCTGTCCATCTACATCAGATCAATAGCCCTTCCAAGCATGGGACATTCAGGCTTTCAGCTTGAGAAATTGAAGTTCTCAAAATAAGTCGGGGTTGTAACACAAGTCCATCATTGTGTGTCACAGAAATGAAATGAGTTGTCTCCTGTTCGATTGATGACTGACAGAAAGCTGGGAGGAAGAAAAGGGAAAATAAACGAGACGCGGTTTCTCTTTTTTTTCTCTTTTTTTTTTTTTTTTTGAAAAGTTGTTGCGAACGCTCCTGTCAAAAAAGTTTCCGCCGAGGGATCTGCTTTCATTTCCATGGATATGCCTAGTTCCCATTACTGATAGCAGGAGTTGGATGGTGAGGGCTGTGGGGGGATGTGCTTGGCACTGCAGGGCTGCTGCTATTCAGAGGAAGCACATAACGCAAGGAAAAAATTAAGTAAAAAAATGCAGATCGAGACTTTCTTACAAGAAAAACTAAAATATGTGACTGGTAGCTCCTGATACTTTTAATTTAGCACTTTGTAATGACAAATGAGTAAACAGGCAGATATTTGGCTAACTGAAACACTGAACCTGAGCCTGGCAGGAGGGAGCCCACATCTGAATCCAGTTGCATGTTCAAGCCATTAGTCTGGGATGTGAGCAGCAAGTCTGGGAAGGGATTGCACTTTTACAGCCCCAATAGGAACCAGGTACAAAATTTGGCTGGAGATGTAAGTTCAGGCTTCAATCTGTCTCGAAACGGGGAGCGTGAAGCCGACAGATCCAGGGCTGGTCCTGCAGATGTTCCACTGACATTCCAGACAGCCATGCTGAAATGGAGACAGCTTCTCCCGTCAGCTCTGCTCCGGGAAATAATGCACGTGAAGAATGATCTGCAAATTTTTTGAGTTTTGTCGGTGAAAAGGCCCCCCCAGTGCTCGCAAACAGGCTCACAAAATCAATGCCTGATGCAGTTACTAGCTGAGCAGCTTGTTGATGTTAAAGGAAATAACTTTGTTATCCAAAGTACAAGTGCTCCTCTATTATCCAGGCTTTCAAAGTGATTGAGCCTGAAATGCATTCTAGCAGTGTGTACGAGATACCCCTGCTACCTTGGAGACCAGGCAGTTTCAATACATTAAATATAGAAACTACAGTTTCCATTGCCTAGAGCAATAAAAATGGAGACTGGAGCAATGGTTGTGCTTAGGTACCTGCTGGGAAACGCTGAAACCGTGGTTTTAATCTTCCAAAAATAAGTGGTGGGGCCTTGTTTTCACTGTTTTTTATGGCAGCGGTGGCTTTGGGTGGTTGTAAAGTAGTAGGAGCAACCTGCTTGCTGGAGCTGGATGCTGGAAGGGAAGGGCTGTGCTGCTTGGATCCTTCGTTGTGGCTCCTTCAGGGATGTTGTGGAGGTTCTTGGAGCCTCACTTTTCTGTTCTGTGGGGTGGGCAGGAGCAGCCGTACCTTGAGCTGCAGCAGGACCCATCTGGGAAACCCTTTGGTGTCCCTGAATCAAAGCAGGTTTGAACCACGTGGCACAAAAATCTCCCATCAGGAGATGAGGGGGCAAAACCTATCGCCAACAGGGATGGTGAAATAGGATATAGATTTTCTTGCTTGGAGGAAATGTGTTTGGATGATGGGAAATACACCTGGAAATTATAATGTTCCACACACATAAAGAAAAATCCAGGTAATAAAAAGCAAATATAAAAAATAATCTTAAAGTCAATAAAATCAATCTGGGCAGAGATTTGATGGATCACATACTCCGAAACATGGCTACATATAAGTGAAATAATAACTTTACACATCTCTTCAAGAATCTGACGCTGTTTTCAGACAGGGTGAAGCATACATAGTTTACTGCATCCACTTAATTAAATAAAATCAAAATAAATTGAAATGGAGTCAGCTGGAAAGTTGTTCCATTTTTTAGTCTGTCTTGTAAAAAAGAAGAATTTGAACCAAGTAAATACAAATTATTCTGAAAACTTTTTCCTGAAATAGAACCCTGCTTCACATTAAATAAGTTTTCACCACATATTTCAAACATTAATATTTTTATCATTCATTTTACAATTGTATTTGAATGTCATTTTAGGTTTACAATATTTCAAATGAAGAAATCAAAAGGGTTGATTATGAAAATAGTCATGCATTATGCATTTGTTTTTTCAAATGTTCCTCTTGCTACTCCTCCTCCTGTTGCAGAAAAAAACCTGAGAACTGTAGATTGGCAAAATATTTTTACTGATTTCTGTGGGTTTACTGAGATAATCTAAAAGAAAATTACCTAAGATGGGCTAGAGAGTCTTGTCAGGAAGAGCAGAAAGTCCTTCACCTTGGGAAAAATGACTTTTCTAGATACTTTAAATCCATTCTATCTATGATGCTACTGTGACTTTCAAAACACATTCTACATTGCTGCAGAATTATTTCATCAGAAGAACGCATTTTTACAATACATTTTAAAAAAGTGACTTTTTAACCGAGCGCAACACATCGCAGATGAATTGTCAACTGTCATTGGAACGACCTTTTTTCTTCGTTTGCTTGGTTTTTCCCCATGTGAAGCCATACAAGAAATAATGCCTTCTGGGGCATTCCACAGGAAAAAAAAAGATAAGCAATTGGAAGGGCCTTCAATCTTGTCATTCCCTGGTGTGGCAGAGTGAGAGCCGTGCACTGCCAGGGGATGCTCAGTGCTCCGGCGACCATTAACTCCTTCCACCAGGGTCCAGCCTAAACCACACCTGGGCCATCCTCACTTGGGTATAGCCAACAGTGAAATAAACCACGTTTTTGTGCTGGGAACCTGGCACTTTTTGCAGCTCTGAAGTGGGATGCTCGAGGTCTGATTGTGGTACCTTGCAGGGAGATTTCTGCGCGTTTCGGCGGAGGGTCGGAGCTTTACGCGGAGAAAGATGTATTCATGGTTTTCTCATGCTTGCCATGATCAGCTGCTTGTTCCTGAGCTGTTCAGCTACAGATTTCCTGCGTTCAACTTCAGACACCGCAGAAGAACAGCTGGGAAATCAGTGAAGCAGCAGAGCAGAGTGGTTACAATAGAAACAAAAAACAGCCAAAAAAAAAACCTTATTGAAAGAAAACTGTCCGAGGCAGCCCCATGGTGCCCTTTCACACTGAGACACTGTCCCGGGGAACCCCCTGGGAAATGGCAAGGCATATCTTTCCCTGATAACAATGTAAGAAAGCACAAAAAGTACACAGGGCATCTCGCTGTGCCGCGCTGCTTTAGGAGAGTGCAGCGGTGAGACCGCGTGGTGTTAATAACGCTGGGCTCCCTCCTGGATGCAGATAAATAAATAAATAAGAGCCTAGCATGAAAAAAAGAAAAAAAAAAAAGAAAAAAAAAAAAAGGCTAGTGTCTCATCCAGGACTTGTTTGTTAACTCCTGATGAGATGCTGTGTGTAGTCATGCTGCCCTGAGGAGTTTATAATACCAGAGCCCGAGCCTACAACATTTCCTAAGTACCGCTGTGAACAGCCTTGTGGGACTGCAGTAATTGAGGTAACTGTGTTACTTCTGGACTAGATCGTGCAACCCTTACATCAGGCATTAAGCACTTAGGAGAGCAGCCCCATTCACTTTACTGATGGCTTTTAGATGGGAAAATGTATTGCAATCACAAAGTCACCTACCCTTCAAAACTGGAGAAATCTAAAAGAGGTTCTTGTAGAAAACAACAAACAAATGGACCATATATAAAGCTAATCTCTCCTATTCTGGTGATTTTTCTCTCACTTGCGGGCAATCAAGACCAGTTTTGCCATTGACTGTCAAAAGGCTGTGTGTGAGTAGGTTTAAGCTGCAATACATAGGTATGAGTTCCAGCTAAACCCAGCCCTTTATAGCATCACCCTCCATTGTGGAATTGCCTCCAAAACACCTCCTGTTTGACAAAAAAAAAGAATTGCAGCCATGCCTGGACCCCTGATGTTGCCCAGGACTGCTCCATCCTGAGCAGGGTCTATTTCCCATATCAAAAGTCAGCTTGTTGGCAGAGGAGTGCTGAGCGTGCAAATCCATTAGCCTTGCCTGTGTGCTGCTGAAATCCCAGCCCCTGTCATGTCCTGGGCATCCTCCTTGGAAAAAAACCATCCACAGTGCTGGTGCCAGCACTTTCATAGCCTAGCACACCCTTGTAGTACATGGTTGGTCTCATTTGTATGGTTTAGGGACTGAAAAGGTGCTCTGGGAAGAATTCACCTGTAAACGTGGCTTTTGTTTAATCATACTTTGACTTATTCCAGGTGTGGATCAGGGTAGTGCCTGGGGAAAGGTGTGTTCACTGGGCAGGGAGAAGGTCTCTGCTTGCAGGGACACCCAGCAGAAGAGCATTGAGCTCTTCAGCTTTGAGAAGAGCTCTTGAGTCCAAGTTGTCTCCATTGTGTCTCCTCGAGTGTTTGCTTGGCCTAGAATAATGTCTGGGAAGAAAGCAAAAATATTTATTTTAGTATATTTTCAATATGCTTTTATAAATTGTTTCAAGGATTTTTTACAATTATGTTCATGACATTCCTAATTTGAGCCTAATAATTTATCTCTTTTTACCTATTTTTCTTTGGGTAGTTTTTTTGGACCCATGTGTACACCTTCACATTGATCTTGTGGAATAACCTGATTTTAAGTGATTTCTTTCACCTGTTAGATGATGGCACCTTTATTGGTGATTGCAATTCTCTGTTCCTTGATGAATAATTTCCTGATTAAAAACAATTATGCACAAAATGGTTGCTTTTTTTTCAGGAGAAAAAAAGATCATCATCACCTGTAGAGTCAGTGGAGAGAGAGGAGAGCTCTCATAGAGTCATTTATTCCATCACCTTTTCCAAGAATTTGGTAACTTGTTTAGGAAATCTGAAAGTTGTTCTTGACAAATTGCTACGGTTTCATATCCAAGGTTCTGGTTGGGTTTTTTTAGTGTGTTGTGGTTTTTTGGGGATATTTTTTTTTTTTTTTGGGGGGGGGGGGGGGTTGGGTTGTTTTTTTTTTGTTTTTTGGGTTTTTTTGTTTTTTTTGGATTTGGGGGTTTTTTTGGTTTTTTGGGTTTGGTTTTTTTTTCGGTTTTTTTTGGTTTTTTTTGGTTTTTTGGGTTTTTTGTTTTTTTTTTTGTTTTTTTCTGGAATTAACAGTATTGAGGACAGACTTGTTGAGCTGGATGTTCTTTCACCCTTCCTTTCACCCTCGTCCTTGGAGTTTTCCAGGCCCTGAGTGGGTCAGGTCAGACCCCAGAGCTGCCCCTGCTGAGCAGGGGGTCACACCAGGCACTTCCTGGGGCTCCTTCCCACTGGACTTCCCTGTGATTTTATGATTTTTTTCCACTTGCCTCAATGACAGCTGTCGCTCAGATGTGCAGCTAAATCTTAGGGCTTTGTTTACAGACCACAAGTCAGCATCGCCAGGGATGTGCCAGGTTCTGGACCTTTAAATCTCTCTGCAGATGATTCCTGTGAGGATCTGGGATGGGCTCTCCAGGTGATCCATCTCTGGCTGCTGTTTTTAAGGGCTCTTTGTATGTAAGCCAGCACAAAATATTTAATTCTTTTGTAGCAGCCTCTTTTTCTGGGAAACCTGCCGTCCTCCAGCAGATCAATTTGTCTAAAGGAATGTAATCTATATTTACTTTGCAGCGGGTACTGCAGCTCTCAACTCTGCTTTTAGCTGATTCAGCTCCAATCCAGCTCACTCTGACCTCAGAAATATTCCCTGCTAACTGTCCTCCTGTTCACTCCAATTTGTACTGCCTAAATGCCCGCTGCTGAGTGTCCCTCTGGCCATCCTGAAAGGTGTTTCATCACACTACAATAAACGTGAAATACTGATGCACTCCAAACAGCAAAAAAGGAGGGGGGGGAAAGCAGCTGGATATCGACATGGGACTGGACAGGGGCATTTATTACACTTTACTTTCATCCCATTGTCTACCTTTGGCAGAGGAGGGCTCTGAGGCTCCCTGGTGGGCCAGGCGGGTCGATACGACACGGGAGTTAAATTAGACCTCAAGCCAAGCACACATCTACCTTGGCTGAGATACCTCCAACCTGAAGTCCCTGGAAAATTTACATTTTTCCACTAAGTTAACCAATAACGGAGTGAAATGAGTGAGAAAAAAGCAGCTGTCTAGGCTGCATCTTGCTTCATTATCAAATGGATGTTGTCCAAACAGCAGCTTAGGTGCCTTGTGAGGGAGACAAACAGGCTGATGTACGAGCTGTGGCCAGGATTTACCAGGCCCAATAAGGAAAAAACAATTTTTAAAAAAGTTAGTAAACGCATAATAACATTTTTTAAAGGTTTCTCCCATTCCTCTTGTTATTCAGAGGGTGTTTTTCCACCTCCTCTTTTTCTTCTGGTATCTAAAGTGGTATCTTTGTTGTTTGAGTGCACACACAGAGCTCTTACTAATATTAGTGTTGTATTAATTTATCAGTGTAGAGCACACTTGTTCAATTCAGAGGCTGGAGGTCCCAGGTTTTCTTGGTGAGTTTCCACCCTTCCCCAAGCACTTAAAACTACAACACATGAAAAACTGTTGGTATAACGCCATAGAATCAGAAAAAGAATTTCAAAGTGACCAGATCATTGGTTGGAAGAGAAATTAAGGTGATTCAGAACCTTCATGGCAGGAGAAAGGAGCTTGGGTGACTACTTCCTCTAATCAAATGGCCATTTCATGCACGGACAAACCTCTCCAAAAATGTCCAAAAAATAATTTTGTTCTACACAACAGCCCCCAGTAAACATTTCCTAAAATCACAGAATTATTTGGGTTGGAAGAAACCTTAAAGATTATTTCATTCCAAGTCCCCTACCACTGGCATGGTAGGGATTCTAAAATTACTGTCGTGTATAAAGCAACAAAAATAAATTGTAATCATGTGCCAATAAAGTAGTAAATTTATTTGATTTGGACAAAAAAAACCCCAAACAATAACAATAAAAAAATAATAATAACAAAAAATCCAAACCCCAACTAACACCTCTCCACTGAATAAAAGTCTTTCAATGAGGGCTATAGCTTTTATATTATTTTGTAAGGTGAGGAGGTATTTTATTCATCAGGAATGAAGGCGCAGTGCAGGTACTTAATCTGTAAAAACTCTCTTGCTTTATTATTTTATTTATTTGAAACATATTTCTCATCTGACAACTTTCTTCTTCAAGCTCAGGCACTGCAAAAAAAACCATGCCTGTATCTCTTAAAAAGCTTTGCTTGGTTTATTTCCAAAAGAGCTCTTGCCTACCTATTTGCTGGTGGAGAAAATTATTTCAAAAGGCGAAGCAGGTAAACCTTAACCTGCCAGATGTCTTCTTCATGTAAGCAATTTAAATTCAATTTGTGGCAGAAAACACGGGCAACTTCTGGATCAATAGGCTGCATTCATTCAGCAGAGCTGACACTCAACACCTGATCCACCGCCAACCTGGCTGGGCTCTCCTTGCTCCCACCTGAGGGACTTTCCCTGGCTTTTATGGCTAGGTAAAATCCCGCAGGATTGCAGGTTCTTAACGCTAATTAGGGCTGCTCAGCTTCCCCTCCCTCTGCACTGCCTCTGTTTCTGCAGTTTTATTTGTGCCTTTCAGGGGGATAATCGTGGTGGCGCACGGCGGCGAGGTAAATGATAGCCCTGCACAAACGCACCGCCAGCATCTCGCGGGAGAGGAGGGCGATGAGATAACAGCTGCGACAAAAGCTGCTGAGCCCTCACCTTGCTCACTTTCAGGGGCTTTTTGTCAGATATCTGCCTTCAGAGCTGTAATTGTGTGATTAGGAGGGAGAGGCTGTAAACAAACAGGACTTTTCTCCTCCTCGCCGGGCCTGGGAAGTGAGGCATGTCAATGCCAGAGCTCCTCCGGGGATACCTGCGCCTCGCTGGGGCTGGGATGCGTGTGATGTGCATGCACATCAATCCTGCTCCGAGTGCTCACA
This sequence comes from Ammospiza caudacuta, assembly GCF_027887145.1. Lineage (NCBI taxonomy): Eukaryota > Metazoa > Chordata > Aves > Passeriformes > Passerellidae > Ammospiza > Ammospiza caudacuta. Next base: position 41,192,341 of record NC_080600.1, on the reverse strand, counting down.
GCACAAAAATCATTTTCCATTCACCGGGGTTCAGGATGAAATTTAATCATTGCTCGGATTTGTAATAATTGTTATTATATGTAGGGTTAAGTGCTGGAAAAACGGAGCTTTTATTTGCCATTTAACAATTCCCCCTTCTATCTGTGAGCTCTGATTCTACCATTATTGTGTTTCCTACAAATATCCCAGATACTTATAAATATTCTATTGCAATGAATTTTATATGACCCTTCAGTTCTAACAGCGGAAGCTGCATTTTGAACTTAACCTAAAATCCAGTGCAGTAAAGCCAATTTTTAAATGTAACCTTTCCACCAAGTGGTAAAGACGGTCATAAAGTCACTTGTTATTTCTCAAGTCCCTCTTGACATATAATTAATCCATCTCAACCCCCATCCAAAAATCCAGAGACAGCAAATTTGCCCTTCCTGAATTTACAATTCATAGAGGCAGAGCGCTATCCAGCACTCCCTGACTGGGTGCACACACTGCAGGAAAGGGAGCACAGATGAACATTTAGGAGCCACTCATCTCTCACTGCGTGTCAGCATGAGGGGAAAAATAACAATGACTGGGGCAGAATCTCAGATTCCCTCTGAATGACTCGAAAATGCGTGGCTGTGACACCTGAGGACACGGTTTAGTGGTGAAGGTGGTGTTGGGTTGATGGTTGGAATTGGGGGTCTTGGAGGTCTTTTCCAACCTTAATGATTCAAATATGGGTGGAGGGTCCCCTTTCTTTTCATCATTTTGAGAACTCCTGATTGCCAGACTCCACACACATCATGGAGAAGTTGGGAGAATGGACCTCTGGAAACTGTCTAGCTCAGTCTCACACTTTGCCTTTCAGAATGTGGGAAAACTTCCCAGTGTAAATCTCTGAACTTCAGGAAATAAACCAAAAAGGCCTTTTTGAGACATGGTGGTATTTAGTGGTATTTTCCACTAAACAATGCCATTGTCCTGAGGAAATATAAAGCAGTAGAAAGAAGGTGTCAAAATAGGCTAAAATTAAATTATGAGATGCATTCCTTAACCTGGGCTTTGACCTCTGCGTGCACTCAGAAGAAAACACAGAATCTCATTGCAAAAAGCTCACTGCAGCTATGAGAGCAGCCTTACAAATTGATGCTGTGTCTTCCAGCATCAACCAAAAAATGTTGCAGGCCACATTTATCTCCTGCTTTTTATAACAAGCCCAAACCAAAACTGTGAATTTCCCAGAGGGTGAGCAAGAGGGTAAGGATTAGAAATAGACTATTTAAAAATAAAACATAAAACTCCAAACAACTCTTCAACATTATAGTTCCAGACTCTGAAAATATTTTCCTGTGGTGTTGCCATCAAATTGTCATTACCTGTCCCTCTGCTTATCTTTAGAAGTCAGTAATCATTGTAGGAACTAGATATCAATATCACATGAAAATATGCTTGAGTAGACTCTAAATTGGGTATATTGAGAATAATTTAGTCCTCTCATGTGTTTTCTTTCACAACAATCCTTTACTACATGGCACTATCCAAACCTATTATTGACTATAAAATTATTTAGTGTATCATTGTGGCATCCACAAAATTATGAATCTGCTGTGCAATATCCTTGCTATTAATCATCTTGTTTTATTGACCAACAATGCTGAAGTATAGAAAAATTAAGGTTGAAATGCTGCTATACATTTAGTACCCAAATCAAGACAATTTTCAGCATAGCTGGGATTTCTTTAGAAATCTCAAAATGATCAAGGTAAGGGACACTGCAACACGTGAGGCACGAGCTCCACAGATAGAAACTGTGTTAATTACACAGACCTGAAAGCCCTGTGGAAATTAACATGTGATCTTGTAATGATTTGCCATATCATAACACGTATGCTCTGATCCAGCAAATCACTTAAGAAAGTGCTTAAGTTCAGCCTGTCATTTCAAATCAAGCCTCAAGATCAACCTTGATGCTGTAATGACATAAGTGAATTAGCCTGGAGCCTTAATGTAGTCTCCTTTGTATGATTTCCTTTTTGATTACAAAATAAACAGGGGACAAGGATGATTTCAGAGGTGATTTCACTGCTCTGAACTGGCCACAGGTTTTGACAGAACTGGAAATTTTAGAGTTGTGGAAGAGCTGAGTTCATGAATGGTAGGACAAGGTGTAAAGGCTTTAAACAGGGAGCAGGTATGGATTAGATGTTAGGAAGAGATTCTTCCCTGTGAGGATGGTGACTTGAACATTTTTGGGAGAATTTTGAGTGGAATAGTTAAATTTGTTGTGGTATTAAGAATGTTGTCTCTGTAGAATCCAACATGAGTCAAAAGTCTGGGCAAAATGGGGCTTTTAAAAAGTAATTAAAATTGGTTTTTAGTGTCAGTAAGTAGTTTAGGAGAGGGGATTGTTGACCAATTAATTAATATAAATAAACAAATTTTAAGGATGTAGTCCTTCAGCAATTTTCATCTTCTATCTCTGTTGTGCACCTGACACAGCAACAGCCCTGTCACTGCTCTGATGTTTTAACATGAAAGCATGATTTTTAACATGAAAAATAACACTTTAAGCTATAAATGTAAACATACTAAACCTATTTTCCTTGCCATCAATCTGAAAAATGGCTGAGTTGTTTATGCTGAGTTTTTGTCAAGATTTACCCCTGACATAAGCAGTCAGGATTCAGCCAGAGCAATTGCGGGCCTCTGGAATTATAAGTGAAAGAACCCAGGGTTTTTATACTGGATCAGGCATCCCTATGAACAGTAAGTGAAAGAACCCAGGGTTTCATAGTGCATCAGGCATCCCTATGTACACACACAGGGAGAGAGGAGGGAAAAAAAAAGGAAAACGGGAGGCAGAGGGAACATATGTTGGAGACAATCCTGCCTCCCGTAAAACTGCTGTTGAGTCAAGTAACCTGTTTAAAAACAATGTATTCCTCTAACTACAGCCACCTGGCTTGTAATTATAGCCCTCATTAGGAGCTGCTACAGGTCTTGAGTGATTAGTCATTGTTTATAAACTGTTCAACTGGAGACCACCTGTTTTCCTACGGCGCCGCACCTTCGTCTTGCCTGGCTGCCTGGCGCCTATTAATAGAAAAGCACCTGTTTCCTGACAGGGCAGGCCCAGAGATAAACCTGAAGCAGCTGGGGGAAAGGTCTTTGTGAAGGACACCCAGATCTGTTTGCTGCTGTTAAGCTGTCGCCAGCCACGCTTGGAGCCTCTGATGGAGCCTCGCGCCCGCGCGCGCTCCCCGCTCTCCTGGAGAACGTTTATAATGAGCCCTCCAGAGATTGGGAAATCCAGGGAAATAAAACATGAGGTTTGAGCGCTGGCACTAATTGTTAAAAGAGTTAAATGCCCCTGTATGCAAAGCGGCTGAGGTGAAAGGGAAGGTGAGCGGCTGCGTGCGTGCAGATGCGGGAGGTGAGGCATGAACGCCGCGCTCCTTAAATAAACGCAAGGATCGCTGCGGCCCCACTGGCAAAGACAAAGAGGAGGCACTGATTGTCTCAGGGCGATTCAGTCATGTAGACAGCAAGCTCATGCTGCAGTTAAAATATTTAGAGACAAATTCTGCTCTGAGTCACGCTGGATTCAGCTGATTTATCCCCAAATCTAAACAGCATGAAACCAGAATTAGGCCCCTACACCCCTAATAACTATTGTTAGCCCAACAACAAATTTCATCTATGCCCATGAGTGGCAAATGACATCTTTATTTTATTTCTTTTCCTTTTAAGCTGCCTACCTGGTTTTGAACTAGAAATGAGCTCTGTCTCCAAGGCTGTCAGTCTGGAGAGTGGACACATGGGCAGAGAGGCAGAGCTGGAGGCACAAGGCTCTGCACGGAGGAGCTGGCTGTCTGCTCAGAGGAGGAGGTAGCAGGCTGTGCTGTGTGAGGGGCACACCAAAACTTGCTTGAGCAAGGAGAAATGGGACCATTTGGCACTGGGATGAAGTCAGTTTTAGGGAGTGCATCTGGTGTTTGCAGCACTTGAATTCGCAGGTGATGCAGAGAGCAGCGGGAGCTGCAATCCCTTAATGTGATGGTGTGGGGTTGCAACATTCCCAGCTCCCAGAACCCCTTTCCTGCTCTATTTTAAGCACTTGTGGCCGTGCCTTAACCCTTATCCTGTGCAATATTTGCTGCTGTGGTTTTCATTGGGCATTCCCCATCATCTGGCATTTTATGGAGGAACATCAAGTTTCCCTTTTCTCTTTCCTCTCCTAACAAACCAAAGAGCTACCTCTGTATGTGACCTGGGAGTATTCCCTAAAAAAACAATATTTAGTTTCCTGATCAGCATTTTTTGGGATTGGCTGATCTTCCTTAAGGGCATGAGTTATTGCTCATAGGCAGTTGGTTTTGCTTACTCATTTATTGGATTGCAGTTTCCAAAATGAGATGGCGCATCATGAAAAATTAGGGGATAACAGTCTCAACATTAAGCCAGGAAAGTTTTCCATATTAAGACACAGTGGCATGATGAACAACCCAGTCACCACCCTGTGTTCCCACACAGCAAATGTTAGGCACCTGTGCATAGCAGTGAATCATCTTATCAGTTGGTTATTCATGGCTGAATATGTTCCCAGCCCTATTTCTCAGTGTTTGACCATCCTCAAAGCTCCTTTGCTCCCTGCTCTTCCTCAGGAACAAACAAAAATCCTTCCACTTTATGTGAAACATACAAACTTTCACTTCATGCAAAATAAGCATGGCTAAACCAAACAGTTTTATGCAACTGAACTGAAATGTACATACTTATCTGTTCCATATGCAAATTATAACAGTGGTCTCCAGCATTATTTCAAGGATCCTGTAAATCCTCACCCCCAGCAGAACCTCAGGATGGGCAACATCAAATCTGTCCACGCAAAATCCCCCAAGTACACGGAGCCACTAAAGGATTTACACACATTTGGCAGAACAAGTGACAAGTAAGTTGATATTTTAGAAATTCAGCTGTGGAACTGAGTTTTTTGGGTGTAAAGGATCCTTACACTCTATGCTTTTGTTGGTTTTACAGCTGTAGATGTGCTCAAACCTATGAAAATATCAGAGAGGTCATTATTTATTGCAAAATACTATGTGGGGACACTCCAAATGGTTCATGGTGATAGCAGTCACAGGTTTGTGTTTTAAATATGTTTATCTGAAGTAAAATATCAAATGAAAGGAGCATAATTTAATAAATAACTGGAACAATAGATTGTAGGGAAAATAATCATATCAAACCCTTGTCTAAAGAGAAACCCCATGGAAATAACCCTCTGAGCATAACTCCCAAGCATAAATGCATTTTAGATTCTTAAGGGATTTATCAATTTCCCCTTTCAAATATCAGAAACACTTGTTGCAATGACAACATCATCATTCTGGAACAGTGGTAAATACATAAATAAATAAATAGCAATAGTTGCCTCTCTATTGTCCTACTACAGCTTTTCTAGTAATGTTTGGGTAGATATTTATACAATTCAACATCTTTCAAAAAGAGTGCATAATAGCCCAAACCCAACAAAAGACTGAAGGGTTACAGAGCAGCACAGAGGGGTCTCTTTCTCTTTTTAGAGTGACTAACCCAGTTGATTTCAATACAAGTTTGGAAAATAATCAAAAGTACTCCGTTGTGGAGAACTGGCAATAGGATCTGCAGGAAGCCTGGGTCTTCCTTGCCCAGTAGTTTTCCACATGTTTGGAGAAATCAGAACTTTCTGTAGCTGGTGCAACCTCTCTCTTTGAAACCTTTTTCTTGCTGTTTCTTTTTAAAGGTGTTAAAGAAATATGACTGTAATAACCACTGACAAAAATCTCTGGGCTTGAACTGAAGTGGGAAATCACAGAGGTTACTTACTTCCTCATGCTTTTACCATTTGTTCTCTTTTCTCCAGGAAGTTGAAAGACCTGAGATTCAAACTTAATAAGGCCCCATGCCATTTCTAAGAGTATTTACAACACGCAAAAAATAAGCCAGCACATTTCTTATATTTAAATTTGTTTTCAGTCATCTAAGCTATTACACAGTAGGCCATCCCCAAACCTTTTGTAACGAGCAGTAAATGTTTCTCAGACAAGGGAAAGAATGATGTGTTCAACTGCAGCTGCTTGAGCCCAGGAAAGCGACAAAACACCGGAGTGTGTGCACTCCCCACATCCCAGTTTGTTTCCAAATCATGGAAACGGAGCTGCCTCCAGCCCATGGCACGTGCTGTTGGTGGCAGCCTGTGCTGCCTGTGCTGGGATGTCCCACAGGGGTGGCTGCAGCTCCCTCTGTCAGCTGGAGCTCTGTGGGGCTGTGGAACAGACAATGACTTTGGGTTTTGTTAGCCACAGTCGCTTCCCACTTTCAAGGCTGTGCCCTAAACCCCTTTGGTTCGGTGGGAAGCTTTCCATTTCTAGTGGTGGGGAGTGAGGGCAATTCCACTGAGTGCCAGTTGCGCAACACACGCTCTAGACACCACCAGGAGCTCAGTTCTAATTTTGGTCCATGTCTAATAGTTTGGTGTGTCATGGAACAAAACAACTCCAGTCCTTGAAATTTTCTGGATGCAGCAGCAGGGCCATGGAGGCAAAGCCAGTTTTCAGTGTAATTTGTGTGTGTGATAACCAAGGAACTCTTGGAGCATGTCCTCACATATCCTAAATAAACAGCATTACAGAAGCCTTCCCAGTGAATCTGCTATTTGAATCCCTTCTCGTTCTGGAGAGACTTTATCATCTGAAGCAGCCATGCATGGAAGGAATGTCTGAAGGCCTCAGTGACACTCATTAGTGGTTTTTGGATGGCATATAGGGGAAAACTAGTTTTGTTTTGTTTCAATTCCTTTTGCAAACAAACGTTAGCACCTACAAACTCCAAATACACCCAATGTCCACCAGAGAGTTGCTGGAACGCCGATGAGACATTTCGTCCAGTGCTCTACTGAGTCACTGTAAAAATAACCCCACCAAGACTCACTTTCATGTCAATCTTTTCTCTCTTTATTTTCCTTAAAAAAAATCCTCAACAACCAACAGTTGAATTCAACTAAAAGGTTGATTTTAAATGGAAACGCACAGATCAAGGAGGGTTATTAGATGGAAGATCCAAGTCATTATTAAAAAAATACAAAAAAACCAAAAAAACTGAAATATGTAGACACATATTCGCCATGGAAACCTTGGAAACAACATCAACATGAATCATGTTGGGAGTGAGCGGGCACGGGGAGGTTTGGAGGGTCCTGGTTGCCGGCCTGAGCCGAGCGAGATCCGCGCTCCGTCCCCACGGGTCACTCCACGCCGCGGGATCGCCGTGGCCGGGGTCACATCTCCATGGACACGGCATCTGGGGAAGGCTCAGCGGGGCCTTACGAGGCACAACGAGCCTGTCCCCAGCTGCTGTGCTGCCAGCAGTGATTATTTTGTCTCATAATATCATGTTCTCGACTCGACCAAGTGAGCCTCCAGCCACCGGGCATTTACGCAGCTGCAACGGGGCTGTGTGCAAGTGAATTCCTTGGAGGAGCATAAAGAACGTCCCAAAAATAGCTTCTGACAGACATTTTTTAATGTCTTCCTGAATTTGCTGCCTCATTTTCTGGATTTCTCTCTTCTCTGTTGGCCAGGATGGGTTCTGAACAAGTTTGACTGCTTTCTTAGCTCTCGTGGACCTTCCTGATGAACAAGGCTGAGAACTCCCTGCAAGAATCTATTTAGTAGATGTTAACATTTTTTTGTTAGCCTATGTTCACTCTCAGGATAAGTCTCACTAACAGTTTGAGGGTAAAATTGTTATAATTCCCGTTTGAACTTTTATCCTACTGGGAAAGATAAGTGACTGAAAGTCTTAAGAACAAACAGCAAAATTAATCTTAAAAAAGGCCTTTATCCTTTTTCTTGGTTTTGTTTTTACCTTTATTTTTTTTTTTTTTTTTTTGAAATCTAGATTTTAGCTAACATAAGAAGAGCAGTCTCTATTTTTCAGTTTCTTTGAGTTAGGTTCTGACCCATGGCATGGGTCCTTCCAACCAGGGAAGGACATTCAGTTAAATAATCCTTTTAAAAGACATTTCAGAGCGAAAGAATAACCTCCACCACCAAAGCAGGAGCTGGAAAAACCCTCAAGTTATGAGGATGAGGCATCTTATTGAGGAAAGCAGTATAAATTCTGAATTCCTATAAGCTTCTCTACATGTGATAAATTTACTTTGAAGTCCCTTTAAGCATATCCTAATAGGCGTTAAAACTGGAATCATCTGAATTTCAGCCTTTCTAGGTAAAGCCAGTGTTCATTTAGAGCACATAAACACAGCAAGGTAAACATAAATCAGTTTTGGACATGCGTTTGCTGCATCAGCTGCTTCAGACTCTCCTGGTGGTTAAAGCCAGAACTTGTAATTTTGCATTTACCCCAGTAGTTCCTGATGGGTGATGACTTGCACAGCCTTGGCTGGTCACTCTGGTGTGAAAAACCCCATAATTCCCCGTGAAAATGTTTTTTATGCCCAGCAAAGAGGACAGGTTACTCTATTTAAATATTTTTAGATGAAGAAATGTTACCTTAATTAAATTCAAAAATATTCTTTCCTACTGTCTCTCTAGAGATGGGTAGGAATTTTTCTCTTGAACAATTGTCAACAAAACGTAGCCCTCTCTGGAAGGGCTCAGAGCCCAAAATCTGCTGATGCCCTCTCTGAATGGAAGAATACAATTTCTTACAAATCATATATTAATTTTTACAGGCTGTGGTCTTTATGGAGGCTTTTCCCCTTTATGCCCCAAATTATCTGGTCCATTAAAAAAAAAAAATTCAAATTAGGCATTCCTAACTTGTCTGCGTGAGATTATATGATGCATGCTGCAGTTTTTCCTGAAGGTGCTCACATTTCTGATGGGTTTATTAATTTGTGTTTATTGTAGGTACTCTGGTATAATGTTTTATCTTAATTAGTATTTTTATACCCACTATATTAAGTACGTATCTGGGCAGGTTTTTATGCTGCATGTCTTCCTAGTGCAGCTGAGGTTTAGTGTTTTACTTTAAGAAGGAAGAATTATAATCAATTTAAAAGTAATTACAGGCACATTTTGCTTCAGGAACAAAGTATGTTGCATTAACATGACACAATATTTTAGGTTGAAATCCATAAGTTTTTAGTCTGATAAGCCCCCTGTTGAGCTGTGCATGATATCAACCTACCTTAAATTAGGATAAACCTGTCTTCTTAAGATAAAATCTAACCTTTATTTTTCTTCAGAGAAATAAATCCTCTTTTTGGGCATTCATTGAAGAAAGAATTTAATCTACCTCTTTTTAAAACGAGATGTTTTGTTATAAGACTGCAACAATAATATGCATTTCTAGATTAATTTTTTGCATTTTAGATATGGGGCAAAAATTCTCATGCTCAAGGAAGTATTGAATTTCTTGAGTAAGACCCTTAAAATCAGATCCAATAGGAGTAGCAGAGCACTAAAACATTTTGAATTATTTTGTCACGAGAGAATCAGAGTTTGTGCATCTTGGTTCTTCATGGTGGATATTCAAACAATTAAATAGCTACTGGCTAATATTTTTTTGCAGTTCTATTCTGTGAATACCTTTTAGCTTAAATATATATATATTTTAATTTAAGATATATATTTGAGTTTTGTATAGAGGCAAGATTTTTAAAAAAAATCTGATACTTTCCTGGTAAAAAGCTTAGAAAACCATAGTGCTTTTCACTTTATGTACCTCATCTTCTACATCTGTAAATGAAGTTTCTGACTGCTTTGAGCAAATTCAAACTTGGATCATTCAAAATAGTTAAATGGAATTTCCTTCAGTCAGACAAAAGAGAAGAATTTGGATGTTTCTCCCTTATTTTTCACACCTGGTTCTGACATGGGCTGCTCGAGCAGGGCATTTGCATTCAGTGGAGGTTGGTGCAGGAGCACTGAAGTTGGTGAGTTTGCAGTTCTGCTGCCAAGGAGGAGCGAGCTGTAAATTACCCACCACTGGGTTGCTGAGTCACTTGGATACTTCAGACTCCTCTAAATGCAAGACCCAGTGGGGCTGCTGAATTATCCTAGGCTGCTTTTCAGAAGATCCTAGTGTCACAATCCCATTCTGAGTATGATTTTTATTTTTTTTTTTGGTCTGGGTAAGTATTTAATTTGAGATTTCCGTAGTGAAGAGAATTGAGTCGAGACATTTTAAGTGCTTCTTCGTCTATCATTAGAGACACCAAGTGACACAGGAAAAGATAATGAACATAGAAAGAGCCCCCAAAGCACTTTTAGATCGTTTCCTGAGAGTCAGCAGGCCAATATTGACTTTGATTAAGCACTCACTTTGGTGCCATTAGTTTGGCAAACTGTGAAACAGAAGCCAGCGTCCTTTCCAAGTTGGTTTTGCATAAACTCTTTTACAACTTCACTTCTGACTTTCTTAAGAACATCTCTTTTTTTTTTTTTTTTTTTTTTTGCTTTTTTTCTTCCTTCCCTCCTCAAGAAAGATATTTCTTCAAGTCTTTCAAAGATTCCATAATCTGAAACTCATGTAAGGATTTATGGTATGAACCAGTAACAATCTTGTTTTGTGCCTCAAAACTGCAGAGGAAAGCAAGGATACATATTTTGTCTCAGGAGTTTGTGTGTATGAGGTTTAATTGCCAGATTTTAAATTAAAGGATTAGTTTCTGAAACTATTTTCTGGAGTAGATGAATATGATGCCGTTTGTCAGGGAAAATCTCCTTCCCTTGTGCTCCTTTGGTGTGAGTTTGAGTTCTGGCCATTGGTGTGTAACTTCTGGGAAAATTGACAGAACTTGTGTAGGTTTTTTACTGTAAGTCCCACAAATGCATTTTAACCTTTTTTTTCTTTTTTTTTCCTGCCAACAATAATTTAAAAGTGGGCTTTTGTCCCTTTAGACTGTGTGTAGAGTTGGAGATACTGTGACAAACCTCGAGGTTCTGGTGGTTTTTGGATGTTGATAGAAGAGGAGCTCACTGGAGCTGGGTCATCGGGAGATCTTTCCAACTGAAAAGATTCTGTGATTTTGTGATCATTTAGGAACCCTGAAGAAACCCAGTGAATGCAGAGCCTGCTCATAGTCTGAAAGCAGATACTCAGAGTTGGGGAAATCATTACAGAGATGAGGGATCTTGCAAATGTTTCCTTTGCCCATGAGGGGACTTTTTCCCAGACTCTGTTTTGACTAGACACTCTTCACTGATTTATGTACTCTGTAAATCTCTCTGGGCCATGAGTGGTCTCAAAGGTACACAGATAGTTTTCTACTGTAACTTTCTGTCCATCTAGCTCCTTTCAGGTTGAGAAAATCCTCATCATTACTTTTCAATATTTTTATTTCTAGCACATGGGAAAAAAAAAATCATGTTACACATAAATGAACAAAAAGGGTAAAAAAGGATTAATTCACTATTTCTTAACATTTCTTCAAGCCAATTAGCAATAGGTCTGAAGAACAGACATCTGACAGATTGGCTGTAATTGGCAGCATTTTCTGTGGCAGTTTGCTACCACTCTTCTGCTTCACCTGGAAAGTCTTTAAAGAGGTTACATCTCTGAGCTGACATTGCAACAGTCCGAGATCACATCCATCATAGTTTCTGTTTAAATTGATTCATTTTAGGAATACCCTACAAATTATTTCACATATTCTTGGCACTCTCTGGCACCAGAAATAAGTATTAATGCATTACTAAATATTTTCTAATCAAACAATGTGTTATCATAAATAAAAGGGGAAAGTAGGTTATTTCTTATCCCAGCATTATAATCAGGAATATTGTAAGGGTGGATTAATTAGCTGAGCCGAGGCACTGAGTCCAAGGTATTGCCAGATAATTTTTTATCTCAGCATCTTGTTTCCAAGCCTTAAAGGTAATCCAAATTAAAGTTTATATTCCTGTGTATCTGCTAGTGTATACACGAGCACAGTGGTGCACACACGCCTGAGCACAGCGACACAGAGCGTAGGCACACATAGATTTCTACATGAATTTGACATTGATTTCTGGGGTAAACAAATGGTTTTAAGTCTTTACTTGCCCAAAGCTAGATCATAATATTCTGCATTTCAAAGTGCCCAAGTACCTTTAAAGTGATGTCTGCAGAGTCCCCCAAGGCACAAAGCAGATAAAACCTTCTTTTAAAAGTATTTTGCTCACCTTTGTAAAAAAAAGGAACTTGGGGTTTATTGAGTGCAGGAAGGGCTCATTCCCATAGTAACCAATGCAGGGCTGATATTGATCAGCAGAGTCAAAGGCAGAACCTACTGACAGGAATAAAGAGCAACTATTCCTTATCCTCATATGTATTCTTCCTGGGGTTCTGTAGGTAACCGATACCACAGGCGTGGAGCAGGAGCTGCCGTGCCTTTGGTCGTGTCGTTAGCACACACCAGGGCTCCTCATCCAGCAGAAAAGCTCTGAGTTTCCCTGATTTTTCACTAGATCCTGCAGTCTTCTCTCTGGCAAAACTCCCCGTGATTTTAGAAGGACTTTCCTTCGGCAAGGTGGATGCAAAATTGATCCCTTTGTCTTGGAGGAGCACGGCCAGCCTTTGAAATCTCTTTAATGCTTTATTTTCTACCTCAATTAATGAGACCTTAAAGGTGTTTAAGTATCCCCTGCTTTGTTCTCCATACTTGTGGCAGGTGTGAGATCTGATAAATTAACATTTGCAATCACGCCTGGTCGCTCTTTAATGATTTCATTAGGAGGTAAATGCAAGGCTTTTTATGTTAGGCATTCCTTTTTGAACTGCTCAGCTTCACAGAGAAGATCTTTGAAACCAGGAGCTCATGAATTGTTAGCATTCAGTACAATGCATATACATACCTTAAATCCTCATCATGATTAGATCATTCCCAGAATTGACAGGTCTATAAAAAGGAAGAAAGGAGACCTGAGAGAGCTCTGCAAGGAGAGATATTTTGTAGAACATGATATCACGTAATAAAGAATAAATTCTCTCAAGTCTGATAGTTTTACAAGGTTTTACATACTCCTAGGCAGGTAATAATCTTCCTTAGTTTTTTTTTTTTTTCCCTGGACCTGCAAGGAGCCTTAACATTTTTTCCTGACAAAAACCGTTAGATAACAACTGAGCCAAAATTAAATAACCCCAAAAGTCTTCCTCTCTAATCCCTTCTGTGCATGCTTAATGTTTCATTCTCCCACTTCAATTATGCCATCTGCATTATGTCTTTTCGCTCCCAACTCGGGGAGTTGTTAAAAGGAAAAGCCTCTTTGAGAGTGTCACAGCTCCATTATGCAGGCCTATACCTGTGCTGGCAGCATGCTCTTCTTCTCACCTCATATTGCCTCTTGCCTGGGAAAGAGATCCCCGCCGTGCACATCAAACTGGAAACTGAAATGAAATTAAGCTGGTATGCAGGAGGTGGAGTAGGTTGTGATAAACGAGCAGAGGAGACTCCGGGAAGAGTTTTTAACTTCGTTCTTTGGGCCAAAAAAAAAAAAAAAAAAAAAATCACCAGGCTCGAAGCCCAGTTGTGGAGGTTGAAATCCTAGCTCAAAATATCGATAGCAGGGTTTGACTCTGGGTCCTTAATAATGAAGGTGGCCTGGTTTCCACAGATGCTGGGAACACACAGATGTCACTGGCTCCAGTTGCACATTCAGATGTTGAATTACAGGCAGGGATTTCCAGCCATTAGGTTCAGAGCTCTTCATTTCCTGTTGCAATCCATCTCTGCACAAGGTGTCATCAAGACTTTTTCTGGGATCTTGGCCGAGCAGCAGACACCGTGGGCATTTTTGAGAGACCATATTTGATTTCCAGTGGGATCAATTCCTCAAACTGATAATGAGTAACACCAGGCTTTTGGAAATTCTCAGAAAATTCCTGACTTTTGGAGGACTAGCTCAGTAAAATTCACTGATGAGTTTAGGATTATTTGAAGAAGGTCACAGTATATTCATCCAGAAATAATTAAAGAGCAAGTTTTGGAAAGGTGTTTTATATTTGCACATTTTACAACCACCAATGTAGGCAGTAGTTTGTCCTCTGTTTCATATCTTTTCATTAAAACATGTTTTCAGTTTATTTCTATCTTACAACTGTAACATGTAATATCTCAGCCTGACACCCCATATGATTTGAAAATTTTAGAGGGAAAAAAAAATCCCATGCATAATATACATTTAAAAACATCCATATACTGCAGATTAAATCGTGCACTAGAATGCAGAGCCATTTTTCTCTGAGTGACTTACAGAGCTGTGCTCTGGAGACAATTTTATGTTTAGTTTAAAATGGCTGCAATATTCAACACGGAAAACCGACTGCCGCTTACAGCCTCCGCAGTCCCCATCCCTCCAACTAAAAAATTACCACCAGGGGCTTGGTTTCCAGGACTCTTTGGTGCTTCTGAAGCCTTGTCTGGGTGTCCCACCACATTACCACGGCAGACCCAGCACCCGCTGAGGAGTGATCTGAGCGCTACAGGAGCAGCTCGAGCATTTGCGCGACAATCGCGAAGGTTCTGGAGAAGGATGTGCTGACACAAAATGCCGTCCTGGGGACTTTCAGTGCCATTATCTTTAAATGATCCACAATCATTGGGAAGCTCTCCTGGCACTACTAGGATGAGTTTCTTGGAGGAAAAGAAGTCTCCTGTGTAATCCAGTGCTGTCGTTTAAAGCTCGCTTTCACTTCTGGAGCCCCGAGAAGTTTTTAAGTTCGAATGGCTTCATTTGATGCATCCTGCAGTAGGGGCTGTCAGCTCCCTCCCCTTTTTCAGAATGCTTTGAAAAGGCAACAAAATGGTTCTTGCAATTCCAAAAAATATTAGCTGAGTGATGGTATGTTTATATTTTACCACTGACAGCTCAGAAGTAAAATTAGAGTTAAAATCTGAATGATACTTTTCTGTTATGAACAATTTAAATATTTTTCATCATATTCTGTCAAAACCTGGTTGGATACAGAAGCACAAAGAAAATTTGATCCAGAAGAACATCAAGGGCAGAGTTGTTTGAGTGTTGGCACTTAGGATAAAATAGCAATCCAGGGGCCTGGAATTTCCCAGCAGCCATTAGAGGCCTACCAGCATTTCCAGAGACGTGGAAAAAACAGTAAAAACACCACAGATAAATCCATCAGAGCTGTGCATGGCAGAAATCCTTATTGCATCCACAGGTGGAATTGAGACCAGTGCTGGAAATTCTGCAGGGGAAAAAGAAAGAGGACGCTGGGGAATGCTTCTGCCCAGCTCCCAAATCTGGTCAAACTGGATGGTGTGACACTGGGAGTTGGAGCATGAAGTTGGGTAATGAAGTTGGAGCAACATGGTCAGCGAAAGGTTTCCCTGCCCTTGGAATGGTGTTGGAACTGGATGGTCTATAAGGTGCATTTCAACCCAAAACCAACCCATCAGTTCCATGAGGCAGCATGGAAATTGTTCTGACATATTCAAGCTACCAAAATTCAGTGGAAGTGTCTTTACCCATCAGCAAAGAACGACACCACAAAAAGTAGTTCTTGCACTGCTAAAGGATCAATTTTTATTGTTGTTGGGAGAAATTTACTTCTTTCTCCCTTCATCCATGGTGGTTGGGACATATTTGGCATTTTCTTTGCCTTGTCCAGAGGTCTTTAGTGTCACACAGCAACTTATCAGCTCATGGGTTCACCTGGGATTTTAGAAAACCCCAGAGGAAATAGATCATGCAAGATCACAGCAAAGAAAGGCAAATTATTTTCTCTTCTCTGCCTGAAAGCTAATTTTCAAGTCCATCCTTTCATGTGCTTTACGGGAGATTAAAATGAAATTAGTTCAGGAAGGATACTGCTCAAGATCATTTTAAGATTTTCCAAAGCTCACCAGCTTGTTGACCTGCAAACCACCTTTAGCTGGACAGATGGTAAGTAACAAATTGATCTCAGCCAATAAAAATCTGTCAGAACAATCTGCTGTTGGCAGGTGTCAGATAATTATCTCAATGAATAGATAAGCAAAGTAATAAGCAAATTAGAAGCTTCCATTGCAAATAACAGGAGGAATTTTATTTATTTGTTGCACTCAGGGCCTTGATCATCTGCTGAAAAAAAAAAAAAAAAAAAACAAGTTTTGTCTGATATCATAAGAAACTCACTGAAAAGTTGTGCGGGTTGAAGGTGGTGTTACCAACACTAAGTTTTTTTGCTTTTCAGCACTTTAACTCTTCTATACTACTTCAAATTTCCAAGAAATACTTGGCTGAGACGTGGAAAAAGTCCATGTCAGAGCAGTTGTGTGATATATTGTTGTGGTTGCAGTTATTTTTTATATGAACAAGCTGTCAGAAGCCTGTTTGCAAACCTGGACCTCCCTGCCCTGGGCACGCTCATGAAAAGATGGTCTCTGTCCCAAAAACTCTCACCCTGAGATAGAAGACAAGGAGATACAAATTGGGTGTTGATGGGCCAGAGAGAAAAGTGCTGTGCTCAGAAAGGAATCCCCACAAAATACTGCAGCAGGATGGTGGATAGGCACAGGAAGGAGTTGGCAGTGCTGGGGAAATGGCTGGAATTGATGATTTTAGAGGTTTTTTCCAACCTAAATTAGTCCCTGTGATTCCAAGATAATTTGGGACACTACAGAGAATAAATGTGGGAATGTTTGCACTGGGATTCAAGAATATTGAGCATCTTTGTGAGATGTTTGGGTTTTTTTTTTCATTATTGGCATCAGTGTGGATGCACATGTAGTACAAGGAGTTGGATAAAAAACAGCATTTTTTCTTTTTTTTCCTTTATAAATGTCCCTTTGGTACTCCTGGGCCTGAGTCCGACATTCTCAGACACAGAATCTCTACAAGGGAGGCTGAAAATGTTGCTCCAGCTCACAAGAAGCATGTTACAAGTTAAGGATTCAGGCTGGAAAGAGATTGGAGCAACCTGGTCCAGTGGAAGCTGTCTCTGCCCATGGCAGGGGCTGGAATATGATGAACTTTAAGGTCCTCTCCAACCCAAAGCTTACCAGGATTTTGTGATCCTCTAACTTGTACATGTTGGTATTATTTCTTGGGTTTCTTTTACTTTCTGAGGAGATATTTCGTAAGCTCAGTGCATTTCTGTCAATCCTCACAATGCCAAATCCAGTGAGCGGGCCAGCATCAGGTAGAGTGGCCACAGCCACTGAATCTGTGAACTTCTTTGTTTGCCTGCATCTGCTCTGCACTCAGCTGTGCAAGTCCTGCACGACTGAAGGCATGCCTTGTTCCTTGAGGAAAAATTAGAGCTGGGATTCAAAAATCCATCCATCATAAAATAAAAACATAAAGTGTCCTCAGAGTGAAACTCGGACTCTCTGAGACCAGTGGAGGGGGAATGTGGCTGCTCTGTGGCTCCTGTGGGCAGGTCTAGCAAGTGCCACAGGCAAATACTGACCTGGGAGGGGTGGTTTGCACACCCAGAGCCATGTGCACACTCACACACCCTGTGCACACCTGAGAACAGCGTTGTAAGAGCTCTTAAGTGATCAGTGATAGGAAAATACAAATCTCTGTTGGTTTATTGATTACAGGAGGAGACTAGAATTTTAAATATTTATCTTAATTACACCCATTAATGAGGTTAACTTTTAGTAGACTCACCTGTAAGAGGAGTTTGAAGTTAGCATAACTTGTATTCCTGAGTTCTGCCAAGCCAAGGCCAGATTCTTTCCTCTCCTTACTTTTTGCTGGAGTTATACCTTGCATTAACACAGATCATTGAATCTTTGCTTTTAGGGAAGTGACCCCAGGGCCTGCTATATTTCAGGGTGGGATAGGGTGACCGTGTTCACAGGGTCTGAGGATGAGGGAAGAGACAAGGATCTGACTCCATGTTTCAGAAGGCTTGATTTATTATTTTATGATATATATTATATTAAAACTATGCTAAAAGAATAGAAGAAAGGTTTCATCAGAAGTCTAGCTAAGCTAAGAATAGAAAAAGAAAGAATGATAACAAAGGTTTGTGGCTCGGTTCTCTGTCCGAGCCAGCTGACTGTGATTGGCCATTAATCAGAAACAACCACATGAGCCAATCCCAGATGCACCTGTTGCATCCCACAGCAGCAGATAACCATTGTTTGCATTTTGTTCCTGAGGCCTCCCAGCTCCTCAGGAGGAAAAATCCCAAGGAAAGGATTTTCCATAAAAGGTGTCTGTGACAGGATAGGCCCTTGTGCAAAGGGAGCTGAGGCTGCCCTGCGACAGCCCCTGCGCACTCTGAGCAGCCAGCAGGGATCAGCTGCCAGAGGCATCAGCAGCCACTGCTTCCATATTTTCTCCTGTAACTTTCTAAAGAAGCACAGGACACCAGAATTTCATGTAGAACTTATCGCTGAGCAAGAGGTGAATGCCTGAGAAATCAAAGCCACTGAGAATATTTCAGGTTAAACCCCAGCTTAAATCGTGATGTGAGTTCACCTTTCCGTCCTGACTTTGCAAGGCTGTACTAAAGCCAAGCTTCACTGTTCCTCTGGATCAGGTTGTGGCTGCTCCTCCCTGAGGGTTTGGTTTGCTTTCTCAGGGGTTGGGTCAGGACCAAAAATGCCCCATTTTAGGAGCAGCCAGGGGCTAAATCAGCATAGTCCCTCTGCAGGGGCTGGGAAGGGACGAACAGCACAGAATCACACAGGGAAGAATGATGCCTCTTCCCAGCATTTCACAAAAAAGTAGGGAAAGAGGGCACTTCCCCATCAGCCTCTATAACCCCAGGGAGAGGATTTGATGCCTTCTTTTAACATGAACCCAGCAAGATGTGGCCAGGAGCTCCTGTTTGGGAGAGAAGGGATGTGCAGGGCAGTTCAGAGCTCTGCTGCCCATCCCTGCTTTCCCCTGCTCTCCATGGTGAAAATCCTCCCACACCGTTCAGATTCCAGCCAGAGGTTTGCACTGCAGGAGGGTTGTCCTACGTAAATCAGAATTAATTACTCTATTAACCCAGGCATTTAGTTCTTATTGCTCAAGATGCTGCAAGGCAGGAGCATAAGGAGGGACACTTCAGCTTGAACAGGGTACAGGTGGCCGTGGAAAATTTGGATTTGAATGTTCTGTTTTCCAAAGGGTTGATCTCTCAAAATGAATAACAAATTTTCTGCTTTTTTCCCTCTGATAAATAGAAGCCTATATTCACTTAGGCACCTTATTTCCTCTGGTTTCAAGGGAGAATTAGAAGTGGTTCCTGAATATTTTTTGAACATCCTCCTGGCTGTTGTGGCTTTCTACTGTTGAAAGTTGAACTTGATGATCCTGGAAGTCTTTACCAACCTTAATGATTCTATAATTTTATGTTTTCTTTACAGTGAGATCTCTGGGCCAGGCTCATCAAAGTTATTAGTAATCAGAGCCACCACATCTTGGCATTTTTTTGTGCTGGCAAGCTATTTTTCAAGGCACTGTTTTCTGGATAAACGATGGAAAGAACATTTTGTGACTCCTGCTTCAAAAAAAAGAAGCTCAGAACAGTTGCTTAAAATAATAAATGGAAAGCCACAACTGGGGATAGGCACATTTTTGTTCCAATGTTGAACTCGTTTCTTTCAAAGGACAAGAGTAATTCAGAAGGAAGATCTGTAGAATAATAAGCTGTATGAGGCTGTCTAATCAGCTGCTTTAAGATGTAGATCCAGCCCATGCCATGCAGCAGAAATGCTTTTTTTTGGAAGAGCTGGACCCTTCTATCCCCATAATTTTTAGTCTCAAGCATTTTCACAGCTCCTAATTGGGAACCTTTTGTAAACAGAATTCAAGTTGTAACTTAGTGCATTGACTATTCCTTTAGTGTTTGGAACAATCTGTTTGTGACCCTCATTTCTTTATTTTCTGAGCTGAGTTCTTAGGGAAGGTCACTTCATTCAGAATGGTACCAAAAATTGACACACAAAATCAGAAATTATTCCCATATGTGTTTCTGTGTAGTCAGGGCAATGCCATCTCAATTCCCAAAATAATGTTTAAACAAAAAGTTCAAAGCTCCTTTCAACTTGCTGCAGATTTTTACTGCATATTCTTAATAAACCCTCTTCATCTGCTCCTGTGGAAATGGGAGCTTTCAAGCAATGTAAACCCAGCAAAAAAAGCCTTTTTATTTTTTACTTCCTCCTTTCCTTACCAGCACTGCTATTATCACATGGTGTGTTCCACATGATAAGCCATTCATTAAAGCATCACCTACTGTTTTTTTCCTCCTCACTACCAGCTAGAACATGATCTGTCTCTGCAGGAAGACATTGGACCTCTGACCTCTTTTGTAGCTATTCCAGGCAAATATAATAAACAGGGTTCAGCGAGTTTGTGTAAATCTCTGATTATGTTTACTCTGAAATCCAAGTGTTCATCTCAGGCAGAAAAATTAAGGCTGATTTTCAAATATTATGTACAAACTCTAGCTACTAAGCATTCCGTAATGAGCACTTTGGCAATTTAAAGCAAATTAGGGTTCCCACTAGGCAGGAAAGATATACAGTATAGTCAAGCAAAGATTGTATGGTGTTTGATGAAAAATAGGCACGCAGAAAAACACGATGCAGGCTCCTGGCTCCAGATGAATGAGGAGATCCTGTGTTAGTGCACTTCATTACCGAAACTTTGCATTGTTCCTCACTTCTGAAAGCCTGGGTTCAGCCTGCTAATGATTTCTGCTGCAGCTTGAGTAAACATCACCCTGGAGAACCACCTGTTGTGGTGGTACGTGCCCCTCTGCTCTGACCATGGATGGGATATTTGGGATGCTGCGATGCAAAAGGGCAATTGAGGTGTTGGTGCAGCAGTGAAACTCAACATTTGGGCTGATGTGACACGAAGGGACCTGCTGGGAAACACTGAAAATGCCAAATTTCCCAGGAAGAGCTGCATGATGGATCTCTGCTCGGGACAGGGCTTATCTCAGCACTGCATCCTTGCAGGTGGCAATATTTCATAGAGACCTCATCTGGAGGAATGAGGGAGCAAAGAGATCCCTGCCATCAATCTCAGCAGCAGCTGGGTGCTCATTCCAGCCCAGCCACACATGTGGGGTCTCAATTCATCTTTTGAGGAGCACAAAGATTTGCATTGGTCCTGGGAATACAAAAAGGAGGTGGAAATGGGTGGTATTGCTGTTGTTTGGCTGGTTTGTGCAATGAAAACCCACACAGGTGTAGAATTTCTCCATCCCTTTTTGCCATTTCTGGATTAAATTTACCTCATTTTGGGTTAGCTCCTTACAGGTTGGGTGGTAGGTTGATATCTGCCATCTGCAGGGCAATTATGTTGTTTTACAGAATGAAAAGATATCATCTACAAGTGCTGTTCTCAGGGAAAGGTGGAAGAAAAAAAGCCTGAAATTAAATAAAAAGAGCCCAAATTAATGAGGGGTCTGGCACTAAACAATACACCTCATTATGCATTCTTTAAAAGCACTGAAGTTAAAGATCATCTGGCTTCTCTTGATTATTATTTTTACCTAAGAAAATGTGCTTTCTCTAGAAACTCAATGAAGATGAACATGTGAAAAATAGAAAATTACCATTTTAGCTTATGAAATAGGAATTTAGAACATAAAGAGTTTTTGGAATGCAGACTTAAGTTTGACATTTCTCATTTATTTGAAAAGGACTCGTAGAACTGGTAGGTTCTGCTGTTATCTTACACAGTGATAGAATAAGATTTTTAATATCATATCTCTCCTTTCACTCTGGCTAAAAACTTACCCTCACTGGCAACAGTAGCTGCAATTTAGTGTTTTTTTTCTCTAAATTCTTAAATTCACAAATTTCGTTTGATTTAGTTTCACCAGTCCTCTTCCTTCAAGGGTGACTAAGCCAGCAGAATATCCAAATCCATGCAATTAATTATTTTCTCTTTCCCAATGGGATTACTATATGATATAACTGATTTAAAATTACAAGTGGCTTAAAAACTTTTACTTTTAGAAAAGGTAAACATGAAAGTGTGAGCTTGGAACGGGAGCAAAAGCACCTGATGAAATTAGATGCTTTTATTTCCTTGAATTTTGAGTGGAAATGTTGTTCAGAATGTTGCCGTGGTTGGAATTGTTTGTGTTGTAGAAGGATAAAGAGAGGACAACAGGAATTTGAAGAATTTTGTGATACATATAAGGGAATTCTCCAATTTTCAGGAGCTGAGGGAAGAGAAATGAGTTATCAGTACCTCATGGAGTAATTTCAATAAGTTTGGGCTTTTGGGGTGTGTTAGGGAGATTTTTATTTTGCGTACCTCAGCTAAAGCTTTGAAATTTCCACAGAGCTTTGTTAAGAAAGAAGATGATTAATTATTTATTGTGGAGATAGGAGCAGAGCCTGCTTCCATCAGGATTCAGGGGAATGAATGGATTCAGGATTCAGCAGAGGGGTAAGCCCTGTAAGAGTGTAGAGTTGGGTGAGTATGGGTGGGAGAAGCTGAATCATTATTAATTGCAAATTGATCAGGGTTTTTTTTTTTTTTTTCCCCCATGAATTATTCATGAACAGATCCAAACTTCTGTGAATATATTCAGTATTCACCTAACAGTTGGGATGAACAACTTTCAGAAACTAGTGATTGACAGTGAACCTTCTGGTACACTATTTAAACAATATTGATTCATGGGCTTGCTAATATGTTTGTCTTTATCGTAAAACTCGAGCAGACCCTCTCTGTTGGCAAAAGCACACAAAGAGCTGGTTGGGTGACCTCCCCACCCTGGATAAAACACATTGTGCTTCATCCCTCTGGGACATCTGACCTCAAAAATTACTCTGAAATACAGAAAGATAAGCTCAAAATAGGAGAAACAGAGTCCCAGACTGGTTTGGGTTGGAAGGGAGATGAAGATCATCTCATTGCACCCCTGCCATGGACAGAGACACCTTCCACCATCCCAGGTTGCTCCAATCTTCATCCATCCTAGATTTGAACACATGCAGAGATGGAGCAATGATGCTTGACCACATCAGCCCCTCACACAGAATTTATACCCATGCTGCAGATGGCAAAATTTCACTCTTCTTGTCCTGCTGTGAAGCAGGAGCTTTAAACACTTCATTCCTCGTTTTCTGCTTTTTAGACTTTGAAAATCTTCATGAACTTTACAAAAAGTATCAATTCCATCAGCACAGAATGCTCACTAAAATACTCCAGGAATGAAACGCTGACTCAGTCTTGCCTACTCCAGTGACAAGCAGAAGTTCAATATCTCTAAGTTGAGTTTAGTGTCTCTAATTTGAATTTAGTGTCTCTAAATTCAACTTTGCAGAATTTTATGCAGGTTTTCAGTGTCAAGCGTTTGTTTTTTTTATCCCACCACCTTTTGGATCCTAACACTTTGGATTCCGAAACAAAAAAGTGGAAAAAAAGTGAAGCAGAGCTCCCAACATTCAGGCAAAATCTCCAGCCCTTAGTGTTGCGTTGGCTCAAACCGTGCTGGAATTGTTGCCAGAGCTGCAGAGAGAAAATGTGCACAGAAAACATGAATTCCAACACACAACGAGGGTTATAACAGGCAGAGTGATAGGTTTCCCTAAAAATGAGGAAAATAAATCCCCCAGCAGTTGGACTCTGTCTCTACACTGAGTCCACAACTAGATGAGGGCACAAGAGCTGCTTGTTTTATGGGAAGATTTGTGTGTGAGGATAGAGTAGAGTAGAGTAGAGTAGAGTAGAGTAAAGTAGAGTAGAGTAGAGTAAAGTAGAGTAGAGTAGAGTAGAGTAGAGTAGAGTAAAGTAGAGTAGAGTAGAGTAGAGTAGAGTAAAGTAGAGTAGAGTAGAGTAGAGTAAAGTAGAGTAGAGTAGAGTAAAGTAGAGTAGAGTAGAGTAGAGTAGAGTAGAGTAAAGTAGAGTAGAGTAGAGTAAAGTAGAGTAGAGTAGAGTAGAGTAGAGTAGAGTAGAGTAGAGTAGAGTAAAGTAGAGTAGAGTAGGATCTGAGGACGTGGCCAAGGACTTCAGAGTGGACTGAGGTGCAACACAATGGCAAATCTGCTCCCACCTTGCTTACTGGAATGTCTTGCCGCACAAAAAAAGCTTTAAACCAGCCTTTTGTCTCCCAGACAATTACAGAAATAATGAAGAGCCTTTAATAATGTTGATTGAGTAGGATGTTCACCATATATCCTAGGAATTAGGGTGATATCAGAGGGAAAACAGCCTGATGGTTTAAGGTGATTTGCTTTTGAATGTCTGACTTCTCCTCCAGCCCCTGAATCCCCCAGTGCTCCTCAGACCCTCTGGCTGTGGGAGACCCTTCCCTCGCTGTGTGCCTGACACAAATCCCAGCTCTCACGGATGGGGATGCGGGGGGAGCTTTGAGAGAGCAGCTGATGCCTGTAAAAAGCAAATGTTTCTGCTGCAGAAGGTGGGCTTGGGACCAGGGTGGCCACTGTCCCTCTGGAGTCCTCTGCCCAAGAGCTTCGAGGGGACGTGTGGCACCAGAGCAGCACCAGAGATGGTTTGCAGGGAAATAAAATTATTATTGTTGCACTTCTGGGGACAAGACAACTGAGGGTATCAGGTAAAACCACTTATTGGATAGTGTGCAGAACAAGGGTGGCCTCAGAAGGATGGTGAGGACACAGAAGGGCACCGTGATCAGAAATCTGCTTTCTGTAAATTAACTAAACACCCTTTTGCATTTTGTAAAGGAAAATTAATATGCATAAAGAGTTCCTTGGTTAAGCCTGTATCTCCTCACTTTACTCATCAAATTTAGTTGAAATCTTTGCCCTTTCTCTTATCAAAAATATCAAAACTTTCCTCAGTTGAGTCTTGAGGAAAGGCAACAGATTCAGGGATGCAGCAAAGATCAGGACAAGTTGGAAAAGGGAAGTTCCATCTGAATGAGATGCCAGATTTGATGTATCTTCAGATTTAAATTTCCTGGAGATTTTGATGGGCTTTTTTTGTTGTCTTTTCCTTTTCCTTTTCCTTTTCCTTTTCCTTTTCCTTTTCCTTTTCCTTTTCCTTTTCCTTTTCCTTTTCCTTTTCCTTTTCCTTCTCCTTTTTCCTTTTCCTTTTTTCCTTTTTTCCTTTTCCTTTTTCTCCCCTGAAGGAGGTAGGACATAATCCACAGTAAAACAGAGAAATACCACAGAATCCCCTTTTTCCAGCTGCCATACTGCCAAACATTTTTAAAATACATTAAATTATTCAGGATAATAGATCCCAATATAAAGAAAAAAGACGAGCAGTAGAGCTTATTGTGTGTCTTTAGTAAAAATCAACTTAATTGAAAAATAAAAAATTTAAATTCTGTTGAAATGCCATTAGCAGGGGTGAATTTTACTTAGCTGAACCAGCCCAAGATGAATACTTGGCCAATGTTCCAAAAGCTTGCCTTTTTGGACCCAAATTGTCTTCTTGGCCAATCTTCCAAGAGCTTGCCATTTTGGAGCAGAATTATCTTTTCTGTGTTCCTCCCCATGTACAAATCTGACATCTTCTATCAAGGCACAAATGTGGGGAATTGATTATAATCATGTGTGGAAAAATTACCTGGAGGTGGAATGCAGCAAAGGACCAACCTCGGGGCTGCCATGCAAGTTATCTGGCAACAATACAAATTATCTGGCAAGAAAAGAGTTGTGTGAGTGAAATCAGGGGCAGCTCTCCTCTCTCTTTGTACAAAAAGTGAAAATGTTTGGATAATTTTCCAGGGGAGAAGGCAGGAACCCCCCATGTGCCTGTGTGCAGGGGTTGCCATTTACCTGCTGCACACTGGTTCTTTGGGAAGTGTTTCATTGGGATTAAAACACCCAGTATTCTGTATTTTCTCATTTCTACAAATCCCATTTCCAGTGTTCCGCTAATGTCACACGCTAAAGCCGGAGCACCTTTGATCTCATTCTAAGCCCTGGAATAACGAGGAGACATCAGTCAGCCCAGCTTTGCTGTGAAGGAGATAGCACACAGTACCTGTGCTCAGTGTCATAATGCTCACAAAATATGAATGAAAAATCATTTACCTCTTCCCCATTATTATTTGCCAAAAGCTTGCCTGCCTAGCAAAGCTTTAGGAAAATATCTTTAATTGTATTTTGCACCCAGCACTTCTTATTTTGAACCTCTGGCTTTTTAAAGTTCTCATTCACCATATATTATAATCATAATGATCATCGTAATAATAATAATAATTACGAATGGAAAATTTCTTTGAATAGTAAATTTTAGCCTCCTGGGACTGTCAATTGTGGATGGGCTCGTGATTGATCAGAATATTACACAATGGCGTGGTGTAATTCTTTAGTGTGATGTTGTAAAATGGAGTATTGCTTCTGTTATTTTATCCAGTTTGCTTTTATATGACAGGGTTTATTGTGCGTTATGTTGTAGCTCATTCCTCTGTTCACAATGCCTACTGATGTGTAATTATGACTTGTCTGAACTGTAAGAAGGAGCAGTAAGTGAAAGAAAATCTGCAAGCACACTTGATTTATGAGCCCTGATACTATATTACAGTCCTAATCTGCCTGCTTAACTTAGCTTCAGGCAAACTTACTGTATAACATGCTTACGATTAGCACTGCAGCAAGTTGTAGAAGATTTACTCTGTTGGAGCTAGGAGACTTTTTTTTTTTTAAAATGATTTAGTCATTATTTCAGTTACAGGTATGGCAATAAATTATTCCCCATATAAAGACCCTGTGTCAAGGAACAGCAATTGCTAAAAGGCTTTTTATACAGTAACAAAGAACAGTGCTTGGAGTGTTTTCCTCGCACAAAACATCTTAATGTTATTGGTCATTTTTTTATGATGAAAGTTCTTTACACATTCTTCTCACATTCATACAATTTGTTTTATTATACTGCAGCTTTTGTAGCTCGGTACAATCTGCTTATTATAAGAATGTCTATTTGGACCCAGTGAATCTCATATTTTCAATAGTGGCCCAAAATAGAAATTACTATGGATGTGCAAATGAAAAGAAGGCCATAAAGCAATGACCTAATGTCAGGAAGAAAAGATGCAAGGAGATTTGCATTTTTTTTTTAATCACCATTCATGAAGACAGATGCATTCGTTCACTCCTGGTGAAACTATAGCATATTCAGAGCAGCCACTCTGGGTAAACTAGAGGGGCACATTATTGCCCCTCAGATAATAAGGATCAGTGTTGATCATTCAGGGCCTGGTTTGGGGCTCATTGAAATCACTGCCTGGCTTGCCATTTGACTTTCCTGGAATCCCCATTATACTGTATTCACTGGCAAATAAGCAAGGGATCTAAAGCTTGACCCAGGGAAAGGCTCCCGTCAGTTAAATGGGTGGCAATCAGTCTTTTTTTTTTTTTTTTTTTTTCTTTTTTGACAGAACTGCTTGCTTGAGTCAAGATAGGTGTTGTCATCAGGATTTTCTAACTGGTCCTTAGAATGTTGCTTTTTGCTAGGGTTTATTAACAGTAGGGTTTTTTTTAAAAAAATGAAAATTCATGTCATAGAAGTGAGTACCAGAGGAGATGAACAAATAAATACAAACTATACACCTACAGGAGATTAAATGCTAAGGAAATAACTCTATGAGAACAATTTCTAGGAAATTTTCCTTTGTTTTCCTTTATTTTGTAAATTTATTACCTTCTTTTCTTAATTAACACTAACACCATGAATTCTAATTTTTATTTTTCTTCCTTGAAAACACCCCCTTACACCTGTTATGATTGCCAGTGAAAGAAGGCCTTTCCAAGAGAGATTGTGCTCTCTAAGTAATTTGGAGTTTGGGTCATTGCAATAGCAAAGCAGAAAGGTTTCTGAGGGGTGCAATGGAACTGCAATCACATATGAACAGTGGACAATAACATCCTTTAATTAAGAACAACAGTATTTTCAAGCTTATACTGCTTCAGTGAAGTTACCATAAACAATGAGCTTTTTTATGGTAGAACAATAAAGCCTTTTAATTTCTTGGGTTTTATCTTCTACAAAAAAAAAAAAACCAAAAAAAAAAAAAAAAAAAAACCAAAAAAAGTAAAACAAACCAAAACCTCTTCTAAACATTATAGAGTCACCAAGGAGTTTGCTTCCCTACAGCTGGGCTCACAAATGTGATCCTGAGCAGAAAACCAAAGCTGGAAGTGGATTTGTGTGGCAACCACGACCCACTGCCATCATTTTCCGTAATGTCCTTTGGTAGCACAGGCCATTTGCAAGGGCAGGACTCACAGCCCTGGTCTCCAAGTGATGGTCATCATGTTACAGCCATCATCTGCAAGTATTTGTTGATGCTATTGACTGAACAAAAGGTTTATGAGGCAGAAGATGTATTTTTCTAAATGCCGCTGTGCTACCTATAACCTAATTAACTTTACTTTAGCCAGCTGAGTATACCTGGAAACCAAATATACCATGTGGCAATTAGCTTTCCCTCCTTCTGGCTTGGTACACTTAAGCTGTTTATTGAAAAGGTTAAATATTGATTGAAAATGGATAATAGAACCATATTACAGTTGTATGCTAAATGGCAGAAGTTGCCTGTGAAACATTTCCCAGTTACCCCACAGTAATGCAGTTAGAGAGCAGCAATCTGCTGCTGAAGCACCCAGGCACAAAAAAAAAAAAAAAAAAAAAAAAAAAAAAAAAAAAAAAAAAAAAAATCAAAATCAGGGACAAATATAAATCACCCACAACGCAGCCGTTCTTATCGGCACGCTGAATTCACACAAACATGTTGGGAAGTTCAGTCATTAATTATCATGATGTTGAAATAATATAATAAAAATAATAATTGCTAGTGAAGCGATCTGTTGCCTCCCTCCTCCTCCTCCTCCGACGGAGGCTCCTCTCTGTCTCTCCCTTTCTCTCTTGCCATGAGAAGCCACACAGACAAAGTATCAAGTGATCACATAGCATGAACTGCAGCCCCAGGCAAAGCTTGTTATTTTACTTGAAACGGTGATGCATTTAGGACCCAGAAACTGTCAATAATTTTTTCTGACTTCCAGGGGATAAAAATTCCAATTACGGGAACTTTACTGTGAGGCTGCATAGTCCAGCGCCACATATTAATATTACAAAGCATCCTTAGCACCTATCAGCTCAGTTTTATCTGTAGTTTAGATCAAAATTGTGTGGATCTGTGAGATTAAGCTGATTTAGTCTAATTGTTGCTTGTTCTGAGAAGTGGAAAGTGTATCTTGAAAAAAGCTGGTTGAAGCAGGCTCTGTGGACAGTAACACAATTTGACTTGGCATCCTTCAGCCAGTTGGCTTCAATAAGTCTGAGAATATCCATTCAAGGGCCTTTGGCCATTTTTCTCCCTATATTTTTTTCTAGAAAATATGGGTTTAACTTCCCTAAGTCATCACAGCAAAGACCTTTTCTGAAGCAATGGGTTGAGGAAGTATTTTTTAGGCTCAGTCCCTTCATTTCTGGGATGTGGGAGATGAATTCAAATGTGTAGAGAAGTGTGCAGAAAAAAAAAAAAAAAAAAATTATCTGTTCTTGTGCTCTACCCCCGGGGAATCACAGTGGAGATTAAAAAATAGACAGAGGAAGCGTGAAAAAATTAACCTTGCAGAGCATGTCCTCAGTGGAGGGCCACGGGGAGGCTCGGTGGCAGGGGTGGGATCACAGGAGAAGCCACATGGCTGCCATGGAAATCCTGGGCAAAGGAGGCTGGAGATGGAGCTCTGCATTGCCCTGGTGGATTTCTGCTCACCTGCAGAATGTCCTCACCTCGCAGCAGCAATGCATGCCAACATTATTCCTGGTGCTCTCCCACCACGCTCTCCCATCTGTGCCACTCCTGGGGAGTGGGAAAGTGATGATATAACTCGATATAATACCACAATAATGCAACCACACCACAGAGAGTTCCTCCCACTCTGCTCCTCTCCACTTTCTCCTCCATCGGCTGGGGACTATAGATCTCTGGCTCTCATCTTCATATACATGAGGTCTTATTATTTTTTCTCTTTTTGTTTTTTTTTTTTTTTTCCCCTTCTCCCTTTAAATAACACTGCTGTGCTCACATGGCATTATTGGTTGTTAATAGCCCAGTGCCAATACATCTCTCAGGGATGGACAGATGCACACACAAGGCTGCACAAGGCACAGCTAACAAATGCGTTTATTATTGACAGAATAAGAACTGCCACGCTGGAAGATTAAAAGTTGACTGCCTGAGGTTCCCCCCTCCGGTTAACAGTTCACAGCTTTGTTATTTCAGGTCAGAGACAAACTAAGCCTAAAGATGTAAAGCAGAGTCTGAGTGGACAGAGAGGTGAGGCTGCAGCAACAGCAATACAGGATTAGTTCTGCTTGTTGTCTTGCTAGTTTTGTAAAGGCACCCTGGGATGAAATTATAATAAAAATGTTTTTCACAATATCGTGTTTTCTCAAAAATCTCATACTCGTTGCCCAGTATTTTTAGGTATAAATATTAAATACATAATTGCACAGTGTTTCCTTCCTCTTAGTAACTGAATTGTTGTAGCTGTGTAGGTGCTGAGAGTGTACAAGAAACACAGTTCGTAGGGGTAAACAATACCTCAGCACTATATTTGCTGTTAACCTTCTTCATTTTAGTATGACGTGGGTTGGTTGGTTGTTTGTTTTGTTGTGGCTCCCTGATTTTTCTTTAGATCCAATTTACCTTGGATGCCTTAGGATTATATACAAATGACTCCATATGATTATTGCAACATCTTCTGTTCATTTGGCTAAGTGAAAGTGGATGTTGTGTATGTACAAAAGGTTCCCAAATCAGTAATTACCTGTGGAGGCAAGATTAAAGTGGCTTTTGTTATTTAATATTTCTTTTCCCTACACTTCCAAATCAAAGTTTAATACAAATAATGATCAGACATATCTGCTAGTGTTACAAAAAAATAACAGAAATCTTTGTAGTGTGAGAGAGAGACAAAATAATGCACCAGTTGTACAGTCAGGTGCTGAAATCCAAATATAAATAAGAAGAGACAAAAGAACATGTAAGATGTATGAGCTTTGATACACAGGTTGAGCTTTTTTTGTTTGTTCAGGAAATTATTTTAGCAGTTTTCTTGTATTGTTTGGAAACCTTGGCATTTGGGGAGGTACTGAGGTCTGTGCATTTTAATTTTTCACAAGGAGTAGAACAGCTTCAGAACCAACAGAATTGCTGCGCATTTTATTTTTCATACAGCCGTTAAAAAGGTGTTTTCACCATGGTTAATTATTAACCTTTCCTTGTGTATAGCAGCACTATCTTAAAAAACAAAAACAAAAAAGAAAAAAAGAAAAGGGAATGGAATGTTTTTTCTATGTTATCTCCTTGGTTGGTTGGTTTGGGTAATGAGGATCCAAAATGAACCTCCCGCAATTTTTTACCTTATCGAGCCTAAACCTCGACGTTGCGCGAAATATTTCGAGAGCCTCCCTGGATCCAGCAGCTATAATGCTGCAGAAATAACATCGGGCAACGCGTCCCCTACCTTCCTGCATCCTGCCAAATGAACTGCAGCATTCCAATATGGTGCCACATGTGCATGGAAGCCCGTAGCACTCCTAACAGGTGCTGCCGGAACGCGCTCGACAGAGACATCGGCGGGAAGGTCATCTGCGACGGCAAACGCCCAAAATATCGGGGCAAGTTTACAGCAAACACCCAAAATATCAGGGCAAGGTTGCCTCTGCACTGCCAGGGTGCTGCAGCACCAAAAATGGGGCTGTGTTATTTTTATGGGGGAAAAGATTGCTTTGGAAGAAAGGTTTGGGGTGAAGGTAGTGAGGGTGTAAGAGGGAGAGATGGAAAACGTGAGAAGTGATAAAAGGGATTATGACACCTTCAGAAGGGCATCTCTTTGAATTGAACAAATTGGACAGAGAATGAGCTGCTGCTCTGCATCTTCTTGCATGAAAATTTGTTTCTTCCAAGACAACAGAGTTAAAATCATAAAATACGGAAGAAGCATGAAATACAGAAGAAGCATAAAATAGAGACCATATCCTAACCATAAAGAGTGGTCGAGCTTAGGCTCTTTTATGAGGGCAAAGGTATTTTGTAAGATTATTATTGCATTTTGCACTTATTGCCGTGTTTTCAGGGTGGAAATCAACCCCCCAAACACAACCCAACAAACATTGCCTCCGTTCAGGCTGGGACTCCGGCAATCTGTCCTCTGCATCGTTCTTGGCCTTTGTCTGACATTTATGGTCTTATGTTTATCATGGTGAGCAGAGACCCAGTTTGCTCCCTCTCCTCTCCTCTCCTCTCCTCTCCTCTCCTCTCCTCTCCTCTCCTCTCCTCTCCTCTCCTCTCCTCTCCTCTCCTCTCCTCTCCTCTCCTCTCCTCTCCTCTCCTCTCCTCTCCTCTCCTCTCCTCTCCTCTCCTCTCCTCTCCTCTCCTCTCCTCTCCTCTCCTCTCCTCTCCTCTCCTCTCCTCTCCTCTCCTCTCCTCTCCTCTCCTCTCCTCTCCTCTCCTCTCCTCTCCTCTCCTCTCCTCTCCTCTCCTCTCCTCTCCTCTCCTCTCCTCTCCTCTCCTCTCCTCTCCTCTCCTCTCCTCTCCTCCTCTCCTCTCCTCTCCTCTCCTCTCCTCTCCTCTCCTCTCCTCTCCTCTCCTCTCCTCTCCTCTCCTCTCCTCTCCTCTCCTCTCCTCTCCTCTCCTCTCCTCTCCTCTCCTCTCCTCTCCTCTCCTCTCCTCTCCTCTCCTCTCCTCTCCTCTCCTCTCCCCGCCACTCCTAACGTGGCATCTGAAGCTGTTAAAATTATAATTAACGAGGCTGCATTTCCCTGGGATTGATTCCCACGAAGGGGCTTTAGCAGATTTCCCTGCAAACTGCTACCGTGCAGCCCAACAATGCATGGAGACACTTTATATCTTATTTGTGTTTAAAAGTCAGATATTTTGTTCTGGATAAACTTCAGAAATGCTCTTCAATTCTCAGTGAGGCAAGCATTTCAATTTTATGCAATATTAGCAGGGGTAACTAATGATGGCTAATTTTTGCCTGTAGTATTTCCCTCAATCTGCTTGTGCACTTTCAGTTACTCTGGCAGCAGCAGCATTTGTACATTTTCTGGTCACTAAACACTCAAGTACAATTGTAAGTGATCAGTTTACAGTTGGCCAACAAAAGAGCTGCGGGAATGTCTACAAGAAAAAGAAATTTGAATAAATATGCATGTGTATAGCCCATATTCTGTGGGCAGTATAGAAGGACAGAGGACAACTCAAATATACTTTAGCTATATCAAAATATATTTTGAAAAATAAGATCATGTATTTATCCTGCCTTAAGAAGGTCCAGGATAAATCCAAACCGCATAGATTTTGAAAATATATTAACATGTTTCTTCATGTTGAAAGCAAAACCTCTACATCCATTTTGTCTCTGATTATTATTTCCTTAATTTTTAAAATTATGTTCAAATTATAGGTTTAGGCAGAGGCAATTTGATTTATACATCAGTATAACACCACCTTATGAACATATTTGAAAGGTGTCTAGTTCAAAGAGAATAATAAGAAGATAGGAAGAGATAGGAAGATAACATTTTAAAAATATACATTTGTAAAACTGGATGAGAGTCCTTTCACAGATAATACCTCAGAAGTGGGAGGCTTCAATATAATTTGTTAATCTCTCCAACTCCTGGGCTATTCAGAAGTACTGAACATAAATGGCAAGGAAATATTTTTAAATGAAGAGGCAGCTCACTTGTGCCCTTACTAATTAATATTTCCCTTTGAAATTTAATTATTGTCTAGCATTTTGGACGGTGCTGTTTGTGACAGAGTTGCAAGAACAGTTCAAATTAAATCAGAACTCTATGGAGACAGTTCAGCAGCTCGTGTCACAGGGAAGCTTTCGTTAGAAATCTCACATCCTGCAGAAGATATTTCTCTGTTTTTCTGTGAAGAGGTGTCATCGTTCGTGACACCGCTCTGCAGACATAATGCCACAGAAACAGGGGAATGCACTGTGGGATTTGCATGTTTTACACTGAAATCATCTGAAATGCAGGAAACCTGCCCAGCTCCGTGCCTCGATCAGATCAAATCGACGCGCACTGAAAGGGAAATCCGTCACGTTAAGTATCAAAATATTAAAGGGTGAATTATGGCTTTTGCAGCAGCATCCTCACGGGGCCCAGGGGGAGAGGGACAGGGCTGGAGGCTCTGCAAAGTGCTGAGGTGCTCAGATATCCTCCAGGGACATGGAAAAGGCACTTAGGAGCAGCATCTCTCTAGCACAGACAGAGATGCTTCTGCTCAGCACCACCTTCCTGGCGCTGGACACCGCTGGCAGATTTGGACCCCGAGTTAGCTCATGGCCAGGGGGAGTGATTTCAGTGTCAGTGGTTATTACTCCTCTTTATCAGTGTGCAGAGCATTCCTCTGCCCATCCCTCCCGTCCCTGTCTCAGGACATTAGGAGACACAAACGCAGGCTGCTGCCCCTGCCCCTGCCAGCCATGATCCTGTGTAAAAGGCCTCCTCTCCCCCTCTCTGCCACCTCCAATAGCTCCTGAGTGCAGGGAAGACATCCTGACTGCTTGGATTTGTAAAGGCAGGAGGCACAATGTTCTGTTTTCATCATCTATTGTTGTGAATTAAAGCCACCACGTCTGATCCTTAGTGTCAAGGCCGTGACCTCGACGGGTAAATCCCTGTAGGTTCACAGAATTGGGGTGCAGCCGTGTCTAGCAGGTGGTCCTGCCTTCCTCTCCCACTTCTTGATGCTGATGGCTCTGATTTCCTGCTGAAATTGCAGAAAAAGGTGAAAATTTAGTGCTTTAAGCACTGCAAACATGCACATATGTGTATTAGGGATGAGAGAAATGAATCATACATTCACAGGATGGTTTGAGTTGGAAGGGATTTGAAATATCTTCTTGTCCCAACGCTGCCATGGGCAGGGACGCCTCCCACTGTCCCAGGCTGCTCCAAGCCTTGTTGAACCTGGGTTTGGACACTTCCAGGGATCCAGGGGCAGCCACAGCTTCTCTGGGCACCTGTGCCAGGGCCTGCCCACTCTTACAGCCAGGAATTCCTTCTCAATATTCCACCTAAGCTTGTTCTCTGATGACGGGAAGCCACTCCCCTTACCTTTTATCTGTCCCAACAGCTTCGTGCCATGAAGCATCAGTAGTGTCAACCTCTCTTATAAAGCAATGTTGTAGATGACACCAAATGTGCCAATAATATTTAGAGGTAAATTTCCCCTTACTCTTGGAAGTGAGTTGGCTCTGGGAACTTCGAGATCTCTGGCCAGCCGTGACACAGGAGCTGGCAGAGCTGAGGCCACCCCATTCCTCCTGACTCTGGCCCATTCCTCCAGCCACACCAGCAGGGTTTGTTGTCTAATCTCAGTGTCACAAACGAGCTGTTCTTTTGGGCCGCAATGCAGAATCTATCGTTGGGTGTATTTCCATGCGCCGCTCAAAGAGCTGCAGCCCAGTCGGCACGTTTGGAGTGAAACACAAAGTTGTTCCCAATCTGATGAGGGAATTTCTCTGTGGAAGCCCAGGCCAGAGATTTTGGTGAGTCACCACAAAGTGCTTCTCTCAGCAGCAATAATTCACCCTGAGCCATTGTTTTGGAACACATGGCGCTGCAAGAAAATGAGAACCATCATTTTAACTCCATGTATTTTCACTGAGTTAAATTCTGTTGCATGTTTTCAGTCATGACTCTTGGAAATGTGAGCAAGTTCTGTGTTGGTGCCAATTCAGAGAATCCCATATCTCAATCAACCTGGAAGTACAAAGATATTATTTATCTCTTCAGGGAAAAAAGGGCAAAATAGTTGTGAAACCTTAAATAAAATCAGAATTCAGATTTAACTTAGGGAAACAATCAGGAATCCATGAGCTTACCTAGAGTTAAATAAAACCAGAATTCATATTTAATTTGGAGAAACAAACAGGAATCTATGAGCTTATCTAGAGTTAAATAAAATCAGAATTAAAATTTAATTTGGAGAAACAATCAGGGATCTGTGAGCTTACCTAGGTCTTGGCTATTTTTTAAGGTTTCTCCTAATAGAATTGTACATTTGCCTTTCAAAAATGTCAGTAACAAGGCCATAGGAAAAGCTGTATAAATAGGGTTTTTTTGCAATCTTTCTTGTAGAATATTTAGAAATTTGACATAATTTGAAATTTGTTCTTTTTTATTTATTTCTTTGGGGTTTTTTCCACTCATCTCTATTGTCGTTTTATGCTTGATGGTTGATTTGCACATAAATTCCTTCTGCTATGTTGAAAGTCACACAGGATCCGGCCCTTAGGGGAAATATTCACAAGAGATTTGGTAAAATATTGGTTTATATTTAACTGATTTTTCCACAGCAACAAAGAAATACTGTGTCATTATGGTAGTTTTAATTTTCTCTATTATATAATTGATAAAGGTGGGGGGGAAAATAAGATCTTCAAATTTAGCTCATCTAATGAGAAGTGTTTCTGAAAATCCTAGAAAACAATAAACATATTTCATTTTTAAAATATGAAAATTAATCAAAACAGCATTCTGAAAATAAAAACAGATAAATACTGCAGTTGTTGTCCAACCAGGTATACCTTGTGATGTCTGAATATTTATTCTTGCAGTGACAAAACAGAATTTAGTTGTTGGTGGAAGAAATAAAAAAAAAAAGCCCAAAAAAAAGGGAATAAAACTAATGCTATAATTTGCACTTATAGTATTTCTGGTGCCTTTAGTGTGGGAGGCCTCTGTTTTGGGATCACCTGTGGGCATGGTATTAACACAAAAAATATTGTTGAAAGGTGAACACAGAGAAAAGAGAATATTTTTGT
Organism: Ammospiza caudacuta; assembly: GCF_027887145.1. Taxonomy (NCBI): domain Eukaryota; kingdom Metazoa; phylum Chordata; class Aves; order Passeriformes; family Passerellidae; genus Ammospiza; species Ammospiza caudacuta. The sequence continues at coordinate 41,155,650 of NC_080600.1, read as the reverse complement.
TGTGATTGCTGCTCTGTAATCAGGGATTCAGCTGCTTATCAGACAATCTGAGGTATTTAATAGGGACTTTGGGCCACCAAATATCTCAGATAAATGAGGATTTTTCTGAAGCTGAAGGCTACTCAGAGGCATAGACAGGGATTTCCAAATGTCTCCTATCCAAATCAACTGCTTTTACAATAAAAAAATCCTACTTTTAATGGAAATTTAATCCTTCTTTCACAATAGGGTCTTTTTTGGAGAGGGGGGAAGTAGAGAAGAAGCTTTAGACAAAAATACCAAAACAACCAAGCCACAAAAATCAGGATTCCCTCTTAAATTCAGGCTGCAAACATATCTGCATTGGCTTTTAGCTGGAAAGTAATCTGGCGTAGGGAAACCAATAAATGGTGGGTTTCCAGTGGCTTGCACCTGTTCAAGAGTTGCAAGACAGCAGTAGCCTTTTCAAAGCCATTAATAATGCAGAAGGTCAATATCTAAACAGATATATTGAATTACACTCTGAATCATTATAATAGCCAGACTTTTCGTATCACAGGTGATTTTTTTGTTCTGCCATTTGACCCTTTCAAGCTAATTAAAATACACAGTTTATTTTTTTTTATAATGTTAAGGACACTATTGTGCTGTTTATCCCAATTAGACTTTAAAAAAAGACACTACCCACTGCAGAAAACTATATATAGATTTTTGTTACCTTTGCAGCTCCAGTCACTCAATGAAACTCCCCAAACACCAGAAAATCAAAAAAGTTAACCAAAAAGTCTTTCTCAAAGAGTATTTTCACTACAGTGAGAATATTTCACCACGGTAATTTTTTTAAATTCAGATTATTATCAATTTATGTGAGTTCAGAGGTATAAAATGTATGGAAACATTAGGAATTCAGTACTTGAGCTCCGCGGTGATCTGCAATATTTCAATATTACAATCATTTAATTGCTGAGCAGGTTAAAAATAAGGCATTGCATTCATTTGCTGTTATGCATTTCCCCCTTATGTTTTAAAATCCATAGTAATATCAAATTCCAAAGCCACGAAAATCTGCTGTCGGCGTCTCCCATTGACATTTTCTGTTTGTGTAGAGGAAAATCAGGTCAAACCAAGCCACTAACAGCATCACAGCCCTGTTTCTGCAAAATATTTTGTCACTACAGAATGTGGTGATTTCGGTGCATGTGTTCCAGTTTTCTGAATTTAGTGATTGATCTCAGGGTGTTTGAGAGCTGAATCTTTGCTGTCTGAGACCTTAAAAAACACAGACTGCAAAGGTTTAATCCAAACCCTGTTGCCTTCACTGGTAATAGATTCAGACCCAGATCACATAAATTGAGTGACTTACATCAACAGGGAGGGATCCCTGATGGTCTTCAAAATAATAGGGAAGCACAAACCCTGACATTTAAGGAAAAAAGTTAAATGAGATTAAATTATCTTCTACTCAAAACTGCAATTGTACTGTGAAGTTCCTTCAAAATCAACTCATTTTCTTTTTCAGCTAACTTATTTGGTTTAATTAGCAGCAAAGACTCCATTGATTCTTGTCCAACAAAGGAAAATTCCATAGTTCAAATCTCTCTTAAGGAAAATCCCATTCATTTAAATATGGGAATTACAGTTGCAAAACGAAGCAATTTTCCTTAACAATCTGTGAGCCAAAAAAGTCTTTATTGGAAGTTAAACTGCCTTTGAGTGGAAGATTATTTTTCCCAAACCATCATGCTTGTTAGCCAGGAATAGACATAGAAATTTCCTTTGGAAACTACCTTCTAAAGGCATAGTGAAAAATCCATTATGATGATGATTATTATTATTAATATTCATAATATTAATAGCAACAATAAGAAGGAGCAATTCTGATTTTGCTAAACAGGAAAAATTTTGTACCTAAAAATACACAAGGGCATCAGCTCTGTGATTTTGGAAGGTGGAGAGAGTTGGCAGTAGGGAGGTGAATTCAGATACCACAATTTTACGTGAATTCTGTGATTCAGGTCATGGATTAAAATGGATAAAAAGGGGTGAAGAGAAGAAATGTTCCTGTTCCTCTGCTCTGCTCAGCCCATCACATGTGTGACATGCAGATCCAAGCCCATGGCTCTCACCAACCGGCCAGCCCGAGTGCAGTACATGACACTTTCTCAGATTCCTCCTGACACGCAGATATTGCCAAAAATATCATGTCCGACTTCACACAAAGCTCCACAGGCACAGAAATATTTATTATAAAACATTTGTCTGCATAGGAGGGTACTGGGCTCCAGGAGAGAGGGGTTTTTATGGTCCAGATTTCCCTGTCAGAGATTACGCCGTCTCACAAAATGTGTGCTGAGCCTCTTTGGCAAAGCCCTTTTCCCTTCATATTTGATGTTTGCTCAGTTTTGTTTGTTTGCTTGGTTTTATTGCTGTCAGTGTTATTTCTGGTGACTACATGACTCAGAGGGACTCGAAATAAAATTAGAGACTTTCACCTCTAGGTCAACAGTTTCATTCTGGCCCAGAATGCAGGGACCTATGTAAAATAACTCATTGATCTCACTCCAGTTCCCAGTTGGCAAGTGTGCATATCACAAACTCTATCATTAAAAAGGGCAATAAATTGTCATCCTTTGCAGCAGTCCCAGAAGTGAGCTCAGTGTTTGCATTGGCCTTGCTGCTGCATCACCCTCTCCAGGAGGGTGTGCGAGGAGCTGGGGGGTCCTGGAAGTTGGGTTTTCCTTTCCCCTTCCGTTTGGAAAGCAAAACGGGGGCTGGGTTTTGCAGCGCAGACTCCCAGATGAGTAAGACACCCTTCAGCCAGGTAATCAGATGTCATTTCATAACCATGCACTGCTTGCTAGGCAAGGCTTTCTTTTCCTAAGCATGTGACCTTGATCTGCATCATGTTTCTTCTCTCCCCACTAAACACCATTTGTGTTTCTCCCTAATCACAGGGGTTCCAAATAAATTGCCAAATTCATGGAGGAGAAAGCTGAAGAGACACAAAGAATTGGGCATCTCAGTCTTTAAAATTACCTGTTTGACCTGCTGCTCCCAGAGCCCAGCTCTGAGATAACAGCTCTCTCCCCACACTGAGATCAGAGCCTGGATCTCTTTCCTCAGATGAACCACAGACAAAAAATTGCATCACTGTGATCTATAGCAGTTACAAACACTCCTGCTCCTACAGAAAGACTTGGGGGGGAGCTATTATATTTCATTTTTGGCATTATTATTGATCCTAACAGGTGTTTTGAACTGAGGACCCCCATGGTTTACAGGAGTCTGCACAAACACTCAGTTTGAACTACAACAGAGACGTCACTGGTGCTCTCTAAGGAACTTTCCAACCTTTTTAGTACATCCCTGGGCACTTGCAATCCTCCATTCTCCAGCCCATCACGAGAGCAGGAGCACTTAGCCCTGGATCTCAGCAGCACAACTGGGTTAATTTAATTTATTTAATTTATTTCCCCCTCCCTCCCCATCCTGCCGGTTCACAGCCACTTTCCCCTCGTGTTTGTGCGTGGCTGTGACGCTGTGCAGGTGGGCTGAGCTCCCTGTGCCCCCGCTGGGTCTGGGATCGTTTGTCTCCCGTGATCCGGGCTGGCTGCAGCACACGACAGCACACAGTGACAGTAATTTGCACTGATCTGCCCCCACTGCTAGTCCTGCTGCTACAAATAGCAATTGATTATAACGCTGTAGTGTTATTGACTGTCACTATGAACACAAGCTTTATTTCAATTTTTTTAAGGTAACACGCCGCAGATTTACTTAGTGGACGCGGAGCGGTAACAGCAATAAAATAAATAAATAAATAAATAAAGAAGGAACAAAATCAAAACAATTTGAGGCGGGGAGGAGGCAGAGGCAGCATTGCATAAAACACGGGGAAAATTAATTACTGTTACCAGATGATGATGATACTGCTGATGAGCAGAAAAGCTGTAGAGGATGTGAAGGGATGGTGTTTCAGAGAAACAATGCCAATTTACATCACCTGAGGATCTTGCCTCGAGCATTCAGGTTGTGGAAATCTCTCAGATCTATCAGAATGTAGAGGGGAAAAAGTGAGCCTATAAAAATCATCGTGATTGTTGTTGTCAAAATCTGATTCTGCTGAGGCAGCAGAAGGCATTAATGCTGCACTGGATTTGCCCCTTCCTCCCCTCAGTTCAGGATACAGTTTTTGATCCAGGTTGTTAAAAGAGATCCTATTTCATACATCCCTACATTCTCTCTCTGAATCTTATGTTCTTAGAGCATTAATCTGCAGGATTGTCCCTAGAGTCCATTTGAGATGGGCGCAGAAATTTAGTTCAGGTAATTATCCTTTCTTTTCAAGTGAATTAAGGAACCAGGAATTCCTGCTTATCTGACAGAAGTGTAGATTTCCTTCCTTAATTCTTGTCACCTGCGAGACAAGTCACACAGGTAAATCTCAAACTGTGCCTTTGTGCCCCATCTAAAGTGGATTTTGGATGTCTCTGCGGAGTAATGCTCCAAGGACGTTATAGTTCAGAGAAAATGGTAATGTCTGTGTATAAAATGTGAATTACTTTAATAGGCTTTGGCAGCACAAGCCTCAACAAGACGATCCACCCCTGCTAATCTAGAGCATACGGGTTTTTTCTTTTTTTTAAAAAAATGAAAAATAAAAAATCTGAATATAATTTCTCTAAGCTGCAATTTATAATGCTAACGTTTTACCCCCTCATTAAGGAGGGGAAGAAAACTTCTAAGCCACTCTATTGAGCTGTTGGAAAACGTCTTACATTGAAATTCTGATTTAGAGATAGGCACAATCCATCTGCTTTGCATACCTTTGCCCTTTAAACCAGTATTTGTGATATAAAGAAGCACACAGCTTGCAGAGTAGCTGGTAAGTCTCCTACCCATGATTTTTTGATTTTTTTTTTTTCCTGCATGTATTTGCAAAGTCAGATTTGTTTCCTTCCCTCCTTTAGGCAAGACAGCTTATGTAGCCTCAAAAAAACTATCTTTGTGTGGAATCACTGGTGTGGTGGTGATGATGATGTTGCTTATACCAGCACTGAATATGGAATATTTATCCTTTTTTGTATTTTACGTTCCACTTATCCATTTTATATACCTTTATTTAAGACAAAAGGCCTAAAGGTTGTCTGTTCTATTGAAAAAATGAGAGAGTAGGAATGGCTGCACCTTAGATGGTTCAAAAATCCTGCTTTTGCTGACTTTTATGGGGTTTTGTTACCATTTTTTTATGATTTGCCTTTTACTTTGCAATGCTTTGATTAAGATGAAGCAGTGATTTTGTGGTATGTGGTAGTGAACACAAAATCCCCTCTTCATTCCTTGAATGCCTATTTCTGCCTGTGGCCCATGGGGCTCCTACATGAGCAGATCACAGGATCCTGAAGAAGATGTCGTGGCTCCCATCCTAAACTGGGGAGCAAATCTTTATGCAGTTGTAAGCCAGCCAAGACCATAAAAAATGTCATGCCTCTAAAAGAATTACTTCTTGTGACTGTAATAGAGTGAAAATGGGAGGAGGGGGGAAGAAAAGCTGCATTTGAGGGGTTTTCCTTATGTATGCATTTCAAACAGAGGGATCTTTTTAAAGAAGGAAATTACAGGTATCACTTGTTTTACGACTCTTCCACAGCTCAAATTAAAGCTTAAGCAGCTATGTATTTATCAATTAGCATTATTTCTCTATCCCTGTCTGACTCTCTGTATTGTTGTAACTCCATCAAATAGTCATTTGCTTTTTTTATGGTAATAATCCCTTCAGATTCACTCCTTTCATCTGGATCCCTGTATGTTATTTGTTGTTCTGCTAAATCCCTATTACAGAGGCCTAGGAGTTCCAACGGCCTGATGAATAATTAGAAATGTTTTATCCCTAAGCTTCAAAAGGGTGCTAGAAATAATTATAAGCAAACATTTTATGTAGCTTTCTGTATCAATCCTAGCCCAGCTTTATGTTATTTGTGCTCCAGATAGGAGGGAGAGAGGGAGATCCTGGATTCCAGCTCCCGCAGCCTAAAGGGGACACGTGCTGACGTTGATGGAGATTTTGGCTTCCCTCTCCCCTCTGCTCCCTCTCTCCTGTGCCCACCACATCCTAAGCACCTCGTGGCACCTCTGATTTTATAGGAGTGTGGTTAATTAACAAACATAATTAGTTATTTTATCAGCTAATTCCCCCTACTCTCTTAGTGGCAACATGACCCACGGACCCGCGCCGTGCGCGAATAACGCCGCGTCAAACCGGACAAGAAAGCTCGAGTTTTGCAAAGTGAAATTCGGTTATTTAGTCCAGACTAGATGTGTCAGTGCAGCCTCATTCCCTAGCAAATTCTGGGAGCTGTAGCAGCTCTAGCTGTCCTTCAGCAGACCAGACTCACGCCACAAAGTTTTTTACACAGAAGGCAAGGAGAGAGAGCTGCATCTCGAAAGCCTACAAAACTAATTGGAACCCACCCAATGTCATTACATTTGACAGCATTTTGAGAAATACCCAATCACTTTGTCATCAATTTTCAATTTTGTCAAGGGAAAGTAGCTTTTCATTGGCAAACAACCTGCTGTCCCCACAGTATTTGTGAAAGTGTCCTGGCAGAGAGTAGTGTCATCTCCAAGAACATTTTTCAGGCTCACTTTCTCTATAAAACTTTTATTGAGGAGTTTTTTTAAAAAATCCTTGAAAATTGTGTTAAGATGAAGGGTTTTCATCCTGAAGATACCAAACCCAGTTATGGCCCAGTATAACAAAGGACAAAAATACATGATTAACTTTAAACTTGTCAGCGGTCCTTCTAGGTTTCCACTAAAACCAGCACAAGTTTTGGTGATAAGGAATTTTATCTGTTCACTTCAAAGACACTGTGAGAGTTTAATGTTGAAAAAGAATGAATTGACATTAAAAAAGGGAGAAAATAATTTGTATTTACCAATCAATATGATGAGGATTCATGTGTGAAAAGCAAAGAAAAGTGTGCGCAGGGGTAGCATAGTGATACCTTTCTACCAATCTGCTGCTCCTTTTGTCTCTTTCCCTCTGAGGTAAATTAATTCATCCTTGCTCTTACTTTTCCAGAACAAAAGACAGTCTGATTCTGGGCCTGATATGCTGGAGATCCATATTTTTAATCTATTTCTGTCTTTTTATCCATTTGTTGCTTTTAAGACTAGATCCCTAATTTTGCCATTTCCCCACCTGCCCATTGTGAAGCTGCTGTGTGAAGAAATGTGTGAGAAGAAAACCAGAGGGGGTTTTAGTGTGTACAGCACATGGACTCTGTAAGAACTGGTGGAAGCATTTTGACTGGCACAGCAGAGAAGAGCAGGGAGTTTACCAAAAACCATTTATCTCAGCTGGTGGACTCTCTCTAGCCCAGGGACAGCACTACAGGATGTCTCTGGGAGTAGTGAGGGAATTCCACACAGGAAAACCTTCCTTTGATGGGCCCTCTGGCAACCCTAACAGCCACTGGGAGATCTGAAAATCCATGGCTGCCCCATTCCTGGAAGTGTCCAAGGCCAGGTTGGATGGGTTTGGAGCCACCTGGTCCAGCAGAATGTTTCCCTTGTCCCTGCCCATGGCAGGAGGTGGAACAAGATGGTCCTTGAGGTGTCTTCCAGTGTTGCATTTTTGCTCATGGTGGGAAATTGTGACACTTCTTGGTGGTCTCTTTCTCACCTCTGGAGGCAAAATTCAGACTAAAGTTGCAATGAATTATCTCAAACCCTTTCTTCCACTGCACAGGCAACAGGAAATGGTGTGGAATACTGAAAAAATGCTCTAAGAACCCAAAGGCTCTTTAAAATCAGAGACTGTAGAATCTACAGTTTTTCAGTTTGGAGTCGACTCCTCTCTGACTTAGCCCCTCCTAAAATAACTTTAAAAAAAAAAATGTTTGGAAATATTGCAAACCCACCAAAGACTATTTTATGCGCATCAAAAAGCTTACTTGGTTTTTGGAATTAATATGCAAATCGTGTGTGCTCCCAACTTTCATCACTGCTTAAATACTGTACAAGCATCGTAAATAACCTGCCTATTCAAGTTTTATCTTGTCCACTTTACATTGCCCTGCTCTTGTACAGGAAATGGATTGTATTTAATATTGATGGCTCTGTATGTGTCATTTAATCGTCCCTATTGATTGGATTTCATCAGAGTGGGGGGCTTGGACAGAAGCTTTGATTATACTGTAAGGAGTCTTTGCAGTTTTCTGTTACTCAACACCATATCAATGCACCTTCTGGTGTGATATCACTTTCACGATCAATACCTGGAAAGAAAATAAAAAAGAGGCCTCCAGGAAAGGAAAAGGGAAAGAAAAAAAAAAAACCCTGAATCAGCCTCTAATTCCCTTTCTGCACATAGATTAAACCTCTGCGACTCAAAGACCATTTATTGTGTGGTTTTGCATAAGAAAGGGGGGAAAGAGAAAACCTGAAAGAGTCTCCATGGGTTGTTTGTTTAATTTCTACATAATTTTTTATTTATGAGTGTCAACTCTTCCCTTCAGTGTCCCTGACTGATGTTTGGTGGTGTGTAATTTTTAACAGTTACATGTCATGTCTCAGTTAACTGTTTCTCTTGATATAATAATAGTGCCATAAACGTGTTATTTGATCAAATGGATGCTTAGGGGACATTTTGCTTTTCAATATTCTTTCTGCTGAGACTGGACCATCTTGGAGCTTTCAAAAAACATCCTTTAAACTGACACTGTCCCACGGTGGCTCGACCTCATCCTCACTCCAGAGCCACTCTGGTTTGTGCTCCTCCATCCCAGATTCCCGACACCGACCGTAGGAACCAGGCAGCAGGAAACAATAATTCCCTGGGGAATATTAATAGGCAGCAGATGGGTATTTCATGGTGCTGGTGAGAGGGTTTCCCCATCTGGGCATCCTCAGCTGAGATGCAGGCGCTGACGTGCTCGTAAATCCAGCTGCTGGGTGCATGACAAGGAACATCGCTCAGAGTTGTACCAGAGCAGGGAGAACACGCTCACCTCCTCCAGAGCTGTTTGTGCTCTGCTTCTCCTCATCCACTGTCCTGAGATGAAAGGGGGTTTATGGGCTATTTATGAGCTTGTTGTCTTTCCCACTCTGGTGACCCTTTAACTGAGATATAGCTAATATTTAAGAATAATGACATGTTAATTGATTCTTAAAGGAAAGTGGATTTAAAACTTTGTTTTTTGGAGTACTGAGGTTGTCACCAATAAAGTCTCTATGGATATGGATGTGTGGTGCTCTGGGAGAATGGAAGAACACAGGTTGACCCTTGACATAGAGAATTGTCTAGAGGAAAAATGAGTTAATCTTAGTCCAGATTGCAGTGACAATTTAAAACATCTGACACAGACCTTGACTAAGTTTTCTTGGTCCTTCCAGATGAGTAACCAATGGTTTCTTAGGAATAACTGCTTTTTAACATGTATATTTCAGGAGAGATCATTTCTGTCGACACAGGGCTAACTCTAAGTCTGCATAGAATTACTTGTTCATTGACTCCTTAAAATGGAGTGAATGGATTTGTGCTCAACAGGAAGAATTGCGACAAACACGAAAAATAAGTGCCTTGTGTGCATGGCATTCATCAGAGAGGGTTCTAAAGCCAGGTGTGGCTCTTTCTGCTGACAGACACCCCCAAATCCACCCAGCAAAGACACCAGCACAGAAACCAGTGGGAGACCCACCAGACAATCCACGTTTCTTTGCTCCATCAAACACTCTCGGGGTGTTTATTTGAGTTTAATAAATAAGAAAAGGCAGAGACTGTCGGGGACAGACTGCGTTCCCTTACCTGGAGCGGCGTGGAAGGCTTTGGGCTGGTGGCACTGTCCTGTGTGCCAGGGGACAGCCAGCAGCACGCCAGTGGGACAGTCTGAGCCTCAGCGAGGAGCAGAGAGCCGGAGAAGGCTGCCTGAAGTGACAGGTATTTACCCAAAAGGGTACAGACGGATGCCAGCATCTGAGCTGCTAGACTTGAAGGCTCCTCAGTCTAAAAAACAAAAGTATGGTGTTAGGAAAGTGCAGTGCCTGAACAGATGTAACTTACTCATAAAAAGAAGCGCCTGTAGGCTTCCTACCAAAGCCAGAAGTGACTTCTAGCCCTGAAAAGACCTCCACTGAGACAACTGGGATTTTGAAATGTATTTTCTCTGCCTCTCTGTTGTTGCATTTCTCGATTTGAGTAGTTGCATTAATATATTTCTAGCAAAACTTGTAGCGAAACAGCAGTCTTATTCCCAAATATTAATGGAACCTTAATTTTCTTGTTTACATATAGATATTTGCAAGAAAAAATGGTTGAACAGCTACACCAAATAGGGAATGGGATTGTTTTGTGTTTTTCTGGCCAGCCCCATCACTGAATTTTGTCAGTGAGCTTTCTTGGTAACAAAATCCAATAATCCTTGTCCCTTGTCGTGTGTCCTCCAAATATGTGCTTGATCACCTTCATTGTTAAGAAAACAGGTAAAAACTCATCAAAATGGCAAAACTAAAACTGAATGTCTCGATATGAAAATGGAAAAATAGAAATACATTCCTGAATTAGAGCTATATTTATTTAAACCTGTTCTTAATATTGGAATTATGCTGATAAAATAGCCATTGTATCAAAAATACCCAAATAACTTTGAGTCAGTAGGTAACAATAGTTTACTTTATGATGCTCAGTATAGGGTACTTATGTAACTTAGCTTTTCAAAGTTAATTTAATTGTAATGACAGTTAGAGACCCCACCCAAAATTAACTATTAACCAATTAGACTGCTGCATCTCATTGGGCATGATGCTGTCAGGAGAGAGCCATGACCATCAGGGACATAGGGAAAGCATAGGGAAAGTGGAAACAGATTTATTAGAAATAATTAATTTGGCAATTTTAGGCAATAACTTCAGAACTTTATTTAATGATACTTGGAGGTAGTAGAAAGTACTGAAATATTTACGAAAGAAGAGCTTTGAGTTGCATAATCTTGTGTTTTCTCCTGGATCATCTGTCTCCTGCTGGACACCCACTGCAGCTGATGCACATTCTCATGCTGAATTTTGCAGATTCCTCTCCTGTAGGGATGGAATCCTGTAGGGATGCTGAGACCACAAGCCCCCCAGTGATTACCAGATGGAAATGATGCTCAGTCAGAACCAACCTGTGCCACATTCAGGTTGGTGACCTAAAGGTGAAAAGCTTTGATTCCCATTAATAACACTTTGAGCCACTCTGACCTCCAGGATGTGATTAAAAGCCCATTAAATTCCCTCAGTAGCTTTGGCTCATATTGTTTGCATTTTGCATTATTGTTGTGTATTGTTTGATCACCTAATTTTCTGATTTGATTAATTTAGGACGCGAGCGTTTTTCTGTTTCGCGATCGAGAATTCACCGCGCTAAGATCTCTCTCCACATAGGAAATATCTTTTTGTTTCACTTTGTATTTCTCAGGGGGCTGAACGAACTGCTTTTGCTTTGTCTCATCGCTCGGAATAACAAATGTCAAAGCTTGGGACCTGGTAATTTGGCAATTTTAGACAATCGCCTCATAACCACGTCTTAGCACACCTTTGAAGCGGTGCAAGTTCAAAGGCTCCGCCAAGACGAGCGTTGCTTTGCCTGTTGCTATGAGTCATTTGAAGTAATTGGTCCTGTCTGATGAATGTTTTGAACTGAGGAAGTAGTGCTTTATTACCACAATCAGATACAGGTTTTTTTAGCTGAGGAAGTGGTGTTTTCCTCGCAGATGTAGATGTCTGCTTGATAAGGCAGAAAACAGACAGATGTGCCTCTCTGCACTGGGGGAGAGGTGTGGAGAAGGAGCAAACATAAGAGCTGAGAAAATTCCATGAAGCTACATGAGAGGGGATTTGGAAGCCTTCCCAGTAAGAAAAATTCTCAAAAGCAAGGAAACTTGCCTTTTAGAGACATAAATACTTAAAGTTTTATATATCAAACAACTGTGCCTATCATCGGGTTTTCAAGTGCTTAGACTGGACAAAAAAATCAGATTAAGCATTCTGAAGGTACTTTAAACAATGTCACCTAATTTTAGGCTCAACATCAGGAGTCTGATATTCCATTTCCCATAAACATATGCACTCTAACAATGCTAAAAGTTGAGGGATTTTAAAATTCAATATTATAAGGTATCATTGCATGTTAAGGTGGTTTTCGGAATAATACGATATAAGATTAAAGCCCAGGATTTATGTTCTCTCTTATCAGTGACTAATGCCTGATGTACTGTGAGGAAGTACCTCTCTCTTGTAAATATTTTGCTAAAATTAGAAAGAGAAAAGCCCTGCCAGAACCACATCTATGCTTTTGGACGTGCACGAGAGCATCCCGCAGAGCTGGATGGAGTCTCTGCTCCCCGACAGAGAAGTGTTGAGTTGTGACCCCAGCCTGGGGCTCGCCAGCTCCTGCAGGCAGAAACCTCGTGCTCACATGTGCTGAGCTCAGTCCATCCATGTGTGCCACAGACTGGAGTGGGAGAGCGCTTTTTGGCACTAGGAGGGTTTTCCTTTCTCAATCCCCTTTTGAATTTCTCCCACTGGCTGAGGTGGACCTGTGTTGTGCCATATCCAGTGGGCTCTTCAGTGCTGGTCTCCACTCAAGGCTAATGGTGGTTGTGCACATTTTTCACTGAGAAAGACCTTTTTCTTTTCCCCAGGCAGAGAAATCTTGAGGAGGGATCTCTGCTCCCACTGCTGCATTGCAGAGGCCAGAGAAACACAGGAAAGTTCTGAATGGGAATAGAGAATATCCACTTCATTGTGAGTGGTGTCCAGAGCAGATTAAGGAAAGAAAGACTCATATTTCAAAGGCAAGGAAGACCTTGGATGTGCTGGTGTGTGCTTTGCAGTGGAAACCCAGCACAGCAAGAGTGGTACACTCAGGTATTTTGCAGCACCATTTTTTTTCCTCTTGCAGGTGGTGACAGAGCACAGAAGTGGCTCGAGTCCAGCCAGTTTCAATAGATCAACGCCTTTTATCAGTTTTACGATATCACATTTACTTAAATAACATGGGTGAAAGTGAATGTCTGCTAGGAAGGGCTGGGCTGCTGCTCAGCTGACAAACGAGCTGCCCAGCGTGCTCCATCTCCTCTGTACTCCTGTGTATTCACCTGCACCTCCACCTCAGCCATCGTTTTTCTCTTTCCCATCTGGGTTCTGGTTGCTTTGGCCAAGTCACACCTTCACAAATCAAAGGTTGCATGTGCAAACTTTCCTGATGAGAGAGGCAAGAAGTTTTGCAGCAGGGAAAATTAATATAGGTGGACACAAGTTTGGAAGGAGAACTCAAGACCTGGGCTGACCCTCATGTCCACTGCAGTCACTGCAAAGTCATATTTTTACTTTTTAAGAACTTTGGCCGGAGCTCTGGGTTTAGTTTTCATCCTGGTGAGTGTAACAGGCTCTTAGCTCATCCTGCATTTTGCCCACACAAATATTCAGATATAAATATTTGAAGATCTTTCCTCCTTTAAATTAATTTTCAGTTTTGTAGTAGATCAATGGTAAGGGAACAAAATGATCATAGAAGAGATTGTGGAGAGATGGGCACTGATAGCTTTGAAGACGTCTCCAGTGTTTTTTGACTGTTGGAAACATCACATTTCCATTTAATCTAATGAAACGGGGTCTGATCTCATCCCCCATTTGTGCCCATCACAAAGCTGTCACACATTTTGATACAATAAGAATATTCTTATGATCAGTGAAGTTGCCAAACCAAATTATGGAGATGGTGGGTTTGCCCGTCCTCCTGCCCTCTCTGAGAGCTGCCACACACAAGCACAAAAACCTTCTTGCTCTGCCTCCTTCTTTATATGCTTTATGTATTGTAAACATAATTAATATTTATTAATAGATTTTATTCTATTTGTTTTTCTTTTTTAAATTTGTCTTTTAATTTTTAAGTACTTTAGCTCAGTAATGTTTTTATTTTCCCCACAGAAATGGGTAATTCCATTTTTTATCTAGAAGAACACCATGAACAGGTTAAAGGGGCAGAAGTGCAGCAGTTTGGCCAAGCTATTCCAGAAGTTCCAGTTACAGTTTACCCACATTTCTCATTGCAACATCCTATGAAAAGGAAAACCCCACCCATAACTTAAAAAATAAGTTAGTGAATTTAAAAAAAACCTCACCACATTTGGCCTCTGCCAGACCCAACGAACAATGAAAATTCCATTTTTTAATATTTTTAAAATGGAATTTCACCTTTCCTACAGAATGAAGTCAACATCCAGATGTGGGCACAGGATCCACCAGCACTCCCCTGAGCCAGCAGGGATCCTTGTATTATAAAAATAGAATCACATTTTGGGCTCGAGTCCATTACACAGCAGCAGTTCCTGTTGAGAGCATCACCGGGCATCCAGCTCAGTGATTTCAAAAGAAAAAAGCCTCAGTGGCTTCACTGATTAATGGAAAGGCCTGGATATACTGGTGGATCTGGAAAGCATCTCATAATCTTTGACAGACAAGATGTTTCTTATTCTGATGGGATTTGATCATTGTTTATGAAATTATGTGAGTGACATAGCATCACTGTTATTTTTATCCTGGCATTACAGCTGGTCTAATAATTTGGATAATAAAGTTACTTATTTTGGCAATAAATCATCATATGTACCCAGAGTTCTTATCAACATTTTCATTTATTAATATTCCCTGTCAGAATTCTTATCAATATTTTTCCACATTTGTTTTTCTTTTAGAAATCCTCTGATTTAAACTTGTATTAAACTTGTATTAATGCAAACCAGTTGATTTATTTAAAATGCTGACATCATTTTACTCCAGTCTGTAGAAGTTTACACTTTTCCTGAATTAAAGTGTCCACACTGACTTCAAAAAGAATATTTCTAGTTTATCAAGTGCCTGTTTAAAATACATATTTTTTTATTATACACCAAATTTTCATTTCCATCTCTGTATGCACTTACACCTGTGTTTGAACCTGTGTGAGCATATTTTTATTCTTCATTTTCCCGCGTGGTTTCTGCCTATTTGTCCTTTCCATTTCCACAGGAGAATCACAGAATCATTAAAGTTGGGAAAGGCTCCCAAACTCATCAAGCCCAGCTTTCTGAAGACAATTGAGGGAAATATTTACAGTAGCTTTATTATTAAAAACGTTGCTTAAGAAAAACATAAAAACAGAATTAAAAATAACTGAAAATTATAACAACTTGTAATAACCTATCTCAAAATTTCTGAAAAACAGAAAAACCTCAAGACAGTACAATCTCTCTGATAGTTGGATGAGTGAGTAACACATTTTTACTGGGAAGGGAGAATGAAAGTGCATCCTGAAGGAACAAGAGGTGGGATAAAACCACCACAGCTTAACCATAAATCAAGACCAGCCACCTACTTCCAGTAGTAACTCAGATTTCGAGTAAAGCTGAGGACACTCATGAAATAATGAAAATTTTCCTCCTGAAACAATGATCAGCAGAGGAAAATGAAGACATTCTGTTGGTGAGCAGACCATTGCAGGCTGAACACGATCGATTCTACGTGGAGAGTTAATAATTTATCATTAAGGAACAAACTGAGAAAGAATTTATGCTGTCAGTTCATTCAGTGGGCATAAAAGAAGATATTTATTTGGTCCTGTTTTTGCAACAATAAAATTTGGATTAATTTCCAACAGCAGTTCAATGGAGATGTCTGCTCCATAAAGGGAGGGAAGGCAAAGAGGGAACCGTGGGCAAATATAATTGTCTTGAAAGCTGTGGTTTAACAGAAACAAGCCTGGAAAAGCTTCCTTGAGCCACTGAGTTAAGCCCAGCCCCTCCTTCTCTCACTGTATAAAATTCTCACCAGAGCTCTCTCTGAAAGAACTGCAGGTAAATAGAAATCTTCAGCTGAAATACAGCAGAAGTTCTACAGACCCCAGCATGTTCACATCTGTCACAGCCACTTTACATTAAGACTTTCAGAAACTTGTGTTACAGCTCAGCCATCAGACTGGATTTTCCTATCACCTCGAACACCTAAAAAGATTTTGGAGGCATATATATATATATATATATTTTTTTTTTTTTTTAAATCATAAAGCAATTTAAGTTCTGTTGGTTGAGCCCTGATCGGGCTCATATTTAAGCATGTGCTAAACTTCACTCGTATAAACAACCCCAGAATTGACAGCAGGGCTTCAAAATGCCATTTTGTTCCCCTGAATATTGAAAAAAAAATGTGGCTGGTTTAAAAATATCCATCAGCCTAACCAGCACAGCACAATGCAAAGTGTGTCAGTCCACTGACAGAGAGGAAAAATAGACGGGGAGCATTGCTCTGAGCGAGCCGGGATGGCAATCAGAAGGAATAATGTCATTCCAGGTGTGGGGATATTTGTGTCTGCTCCTGGTGACGATGGCTGTGGCACCCAGCTCATCCTCAGTGCTGTGGCAGCAGGGGATGGAGCTGGAATGCAGGAAACGACTCCCTGTGATACCCACAGGTAAAAATTATGAAAACATATTCAGCGGTTGCAGCTCCTTCAGTCTATCGGCTACATAAAAGGCATTTATGAAAGAAGCCTAAATACATATTTAACCAATTGACCAGAATGGCACTGAAGGAGTTTTAACATATTTTGAAAAATTGCCTAAATACATATTTACCCAATAGACTGGAACAGCTGCTTCAGAGTCTCTCTGGTCTCTTGGGTCTGTAATACGTGTTTTTAAAAACTGCCTGGCTATATATTTACCCAATAGACCAGAACAGCTATTAAGTAAATAATGCACATTATATAACTCTCAATGTTCTTTTTTTTTTTCATCCCTTTTAAAAATAATAGAATAAAACAAATTTTAGAAGATAAAATTTTAAATGTAAGGTATTTATTAAGGTTGGGAAACGTCTGGAGTCTGAGGTTGTTGTATGTGTGTCACATTGTAGAAGATATCTCAGATCACCAGAGTGCTTTTGTGTGTGTGTTTAAAGTACAGGGCACTGTCAAGTACATCAGAGCCTGGGCTGCTTAATATAGAAGATAGAACAGCAGTTGGGAGTTGGAAAGGTCTGGCAGAAGAGAGGGGAGGGAAAAGAAGGGAAGATATGAATCATAAATTCCCAGGAAGGATGGGTAAATCAAGCAGCTGATTTTGAGAAAGCCTAAAGATAGTACATGAAACACTGCAAAAAGAAAAAAAAAAAAAAAAAAGAAAAAGAGGCAGGGGGTGGGCATCATGGCATCTGAGACCTGCATATCAATACCTTAATATACTCCTCAGAAGGACAAACTGTGCTCTGCCTTCCAAACTTGCCTTAAAAGAAAATCAGTCCTGATTGTTGAACT
Source organism: Ammospiza caudacuta (assembly GCF_027887145.1). Taxonomy (NCBI): domain Eukaryota; kingdom Metazoa; phylum Chordata; class Aves; order Passeriformes; family Passerellidae; genus Ammospiza; species Ammospiza caudacuta. Next base: position 41,138,336 of record NC_080600.1, on the reverse strand, counting down.
ATCAAGGATTGACCTTTTCTTAGAATGATACAGCTACCAGGATAATGTCTCCTTAAATCTTTATACATTTTTAAACCATTAAATTAATTACAATTTATAATGTGTTCTAATTGGGATTCTTTTCCTCCTTTTGAAATAAAATATTTCAAATCTGAAATCACGCTCATGGAGACATTGATTTCTTTTTGATCTGAGCACATTTCAGACTGTTTTGAAATAGTGAATCTGTGTTGCTTTTGGTGTCTGTCCTGCAACATAGTGAAGGAAAAGCTGTCTTCAAAAATAATGCTGTCACTTCTGCATTTACTCTTTTTTTTTTTTTTTTTTTTTTTTTTTTTTAATTAGGAGACTCTCCGTGGCTGAAAAATCAAGGCTTCTCAGACTTTGCACAAGGACTTCAGGCTGGCAAAAGATGAAGAATATTCAGGAAGTGATGGGAAGTGGCGAATGAAAATTTTACTACAGCCAGATTTTTTTTCCATAGAAAAAAGTTTCTATTTCCTGGCCAGGCCTTGTTTTACAGTGAAATTTCTTTGTCATCCTGTTTATCTGGTTGGTCAGCAGACACAAATGTGTTGGCACGGGGCAAAACACAGCCTGTGGCAGGTGGAGGAGGTCCTGCAATAATTTAGATTAATGTTCTTCCTGGGATTGTCCCTCCAGATGAGAAGGGAGAAAAGATGGATGGATGGATGATGGATGGATGGATGGATGGATGGATGGATGGATGGATGGATGGATGATGGATGATGGATGGATGGATGGATGGATGGATGGATGGATGGATGGATGATGGATGGATGGATGATGGATGGATGGATGGATGGATGATGGATGGATGGATGGATGGATGGATGGATGGATGATGGATGGATGGGTGGATGGATGGATGGATGGATGGATGGGTGGATGGATGGATGGATGGATGGATGGGTGGATGGATGGATGGATGGATGGATGATGGATGGATGGATGGATGGATGGATGGATGGATGGATGTGATGGATGATGGATGGATGGATGGATGGATGGATGGATGGATGGATGATGGATGGATGGATGGCTGGATGGATGGATGATGGATGGATGGATGGATGGATGGATGATGGATGGATGGATAGATGGATGGATGATGGACGGATGGATGGATGGATGGATGGATGGATGATGGATGGATGGATGGATGGATGGATGGATGGATGGATGGATGGATGACCCTCCTGCACTATTTACAGCTTTTGGTGCATCACTACAAGAGCTGTTGGGTGCAGTGGAGGTAACAATGGTGAGGAAAATCCAGCAGAGGATCTTCAGGACACTTCATCATTCCTTTATTTTTGCTTCAGCTTTGATAGTCAAGCCCATAAAAGAAAGATGAGCAGCAAAACCACTGCTGCTCATCAGTTCAGTATCACTAGAGAGGCTCTTGGCTATTTCATAGTTCTAACTCATTAAACCCTTATCAGACGAAACTCACCTCTTCATTTATTTAATGAGCTACTGAATGTCATTAATGACACAACCTTGGACTGCACATGGCTGCTCTCAACCCAGAGCCCACTGCCAGGGCTGACTCCACTCTCCCAAGCTGCTCCAAGCCCTGTCCAGCCTGGCCTTGGACTTTCAGGGATTCAGGAAGCTTCTCTGGGCACCCTGTGCCAGGTCCTCACCATCCTCACAGGGAAGGATTTTTCCAAGTATTTTTTCCAGTCATTATCAACTTCATGTGAGCTCTGACATGGCAGCTGATGGGTGAAAGCATCTCTAGCCTATTATTACCCTCTACTCTACAGTTCCCATTTCCTGAGCTTTTCAACTGAGTCCACTACACCAGAAATAGTGAAATGAAGGTAACATTAATCAGTGGGTCTCTCTTACCCACAAAGTTTAGAATAAATATATATTTATATCTACCCATCCATTTGTTAAAGTAGGGCATTACTTTTGTTGTACCACTTCCAAACTCGCTATTCACTATTTAGCAGCCTTCCTGCAAGACACAAAATCCATTGTGTAATAATTTCTAGCAGGCTGCAGGAGTGTAAAAGTAGACAGTGTTTCCTTCAAAAATGGAATCATCTTTCACAGATGTAGATGTGTACTTGTTATGCCAAGATGAGACAGATGTGGCTCTATTCACTCAGGGACAGGTGCGGAGGAAGAAGAGATAAAACATTTGTAGAAAGTGTAAGCAACTGCATCGCTGTTGTTAAATAAATAAACATTCTGCCAAAATTAAAAAAAAAAAAAAGTTTATTTGCTTATTTTTTTTCCCCCAGAATGTTTATTTTAAGCTGCAGCTTAGCTGTGATTTATTCAGATTTATGTTCCCGTATCAATTTAAATTTATAATATGCATTCTATATATAAACATCTGTTTGTATATAATCAGGGGAAGGTGCATTGGCACGTATGGGTGTAAAAGCACACACACATTTTTCATGGAAAATGGGCTCACGGGCACGTGCAGGCAGCTAATCAGGTGAAGAATGGGAAAATATTTTATTAATATAATGAGGCTTTGTGTGTGCATGAGCAGGGGGTGGGAGGGAGAGGAGAAGCAGATGCTTGTGTTGCCTCACACAGATTAAGCCGGTTAAAGCTCCAAATTGCAGGAGAAAAGCCTAAGTGCCCTTTGACCACACGGACACTAACAGGAAACCTCCATGCAGAGACATCCTTGGGGAAAGGCTAAAATGGTTTGGGCCATACGAAAGAGCTTAAAGCTGGTTAAAAGTTGGCTCCTGAACCACAGGAGTGGCTGTGGAACAGAGATGAGAGTGGTGCTGGGGGTCATCATGGGGAGGGAGCACAGTGCAGAGCAGGTACAGGAGGTGGTTCAGGTGTTGGGAGATTTATTCTATTTATTACTCCTTTATCTGTTGGTTTAGGTTTGATTCATCAAAAACCCCAGGGCTTGCTCAGCCAGAAATGTGGGAAGGCAGGGACACCCCCAGGGAAATTCAAAAGCCACCTCAGTGAAGGGATAATGGGCAGATCACAGCATCAGCTTGTCCTCTAACCACAGGAAATCTCCATGCCTGAGCTGGGACACCAAAATCATTGTTCTTGGGGTGTGAGGGCAAAATCACTTCTCATGCTTGGACTAGGGAGCCATCAATGAGAATTTCATGATGAAAATGGCAATATTTTGGTGTTTTGGTCAATATGTGGTTGTCCTGACATCTACTGTGGAGTTAAAAGGCTTGGGCCAAGTTTTTTTGGTCCATGAAGAGAATCTTTAGTAGTCATAAACCATTAAAAAAACGTGCGAGGCAGGGCTTGTCCTGCAAGGGAAGGCAGCTCACCCCACGCTGACCTCCTCTCCCCCAGAGCACAGGCCCTCTGCTCGCTGGCCCTCTCCTGCCTGCCAAGAGGATCCCTCTGGAGCCCTGATTTTTGGCATTTATGGGATTTCAGATGCTCCACGTGAGGTCATCGAGCAGGCGGAGCCCGGGGCCAGTGGGAGCCTGGGGATGCTTATCCCAGACTTTCTCTGCATCACTTTAGAGAGCCCCATGTGATCCCTGCAAAACTCAGAGCCCCCAGATCCCTTGGCTGGCACTGGCTGGGCCCATATTGCCCATTTGGTGCCCAGCTTGGTGCTCATTTGTGGGTGGGTTCGTTAAAAAAGCCGATTCCAAGGGTTTGAGGGTGCAAGTTCATTAAGGAGGTTGATTCCAGGGGTTTGATGGTGCAGGTTCATTAAGGAGAATAATTCCAGGGGTTTGAGGGTGAGGGTTCATTAAGGAGAATAATTCCAGGGTTTGAGGGTGCGCAGGGTTCATTAAGGAGGCTGATTCCAGGGGTTTGAGGGTGCAGATTCATTAAGGAGGCTGATTCCAGGGTTTGAGGGTGCAGGTTCATTAAGGAGGTTGATTCCAGGGTTTGAGGGTGCGCAGGGTTCATTAAGGAGGCTGATTCCAGGGGTTTGAGGGTGCAGGTTCATTAAGGAGGCTGATTCCAGGGGTTTGAGGGTGCAGATTCATTAAGGAGGCTGATTCCAAGGGTTTGAGGGTGCAGGTTCATTAAGGAGGTTGATTCCAGGGGTTTGAGGGTGCAGGTTCATTAAGGAGGCTGATTCCAGGGTTTGAGGGTGCAGGTTCATTAAGGAGGCTGATTCCAGGGGTTTGAGGGTGCAGGTTCATTAAGGAGGCTGATTCCAGGGGTTTGAGGGTGCAGGTTCATTAAGGAGGCTGATTCCAGGGGTTTGAGGGTGCAGGTTCATTAAGGAGGCTGATTCCAGGGGTTTGAGGGTGCAGGTTCATTAAGGAGGCTGATTCCAGGGGTTTGAGGGTGCAGGTTCATTAAGGAGAATAATTCCAGGGGTTTGAGGGTGCAGGTTCATTAAGGAGGCTGATTCCAGGGGTTTGAGGGTGCGCAGGGCCTCATTGCTCCCAAAGGCAGCAAGAGAGGAGGAGTGCAGACAAGAGGAGTGCCACAAAGCCTGGATGAAGCTGGATTACTTTCCTCTGAAATATTTAAGGGAGCTGGGGGAGGGAAGAGAGCAGGATGACAGCAGAGGCAACTGGAAGGAGCAGTGAGGATCCACAGCTGTGAGGAGGACTGGGAAGAGGAGGGGGAGGAGAGGCAGAGGGAGAGAGAAGGATGATGTGATTTAACAAAAAAAAAAAGTATTAATCACAGCTCCAGAACAGGAATCAGGGTGGGAATCAGCAGCTGGGAGAGAAGGGAAGAAAATGGAAAAGATTATTTTTCATTGGAAATACATTTCTTCAATCACAAGTCTGCCTGAGAGCGAGAGTTTGCAGCTGGGCACAGCAGAGGGGTCCGTGGCTGGAGGAGGAATATTTTATATTTTTATTTTGAGTGGCTCTGCGGTCAGCTGGGCTCCACTCAGGGGTCAGAGCAGGTGGGGGACTCTGTGGCCAGCACGAGGTGTCACTGCCAAGGGCTGTCAGCCCAAAGCACTCCTGTGCTCCCCTCTCTGCAGCACAGCTACAGATGGGCTTTATTCTGTGTCAGGACAAGGCAAGAGGAGCATCTGAAAGGAAAGTCAAGTGACTTTTACATTTCCACAAACTTGTCAGCTCAAAGCTTTCTATTTTTTCCTTCCTCTTACATTAAAGGAGGGAGGGTGGAGCAAAAAGTAGAAAGTTTGTTCACTGTGTGAGGGTTGGTTTGTTGTGATTTATTTTTTTATTCTTTTATAGCTTGACCAGTGAATCCAGCTGAACAAAAACATTCCCCTTTGTAGGCTGAACATTCAAAGACTTCACTCATTTAAATCAAAATATGAGTTACTACTTTGAATGCCAGGAATCATATGATTAAAAAAAAACAGGTAACAGAGGCATTATATAAATTCTCATGAAGTCATGAGGAGCAATGACTGTTTAGTAATTTTTTTTTTTTTATAGATGTCCAGCATGTAATATATGAGACTTACCACGTGTGTCAGCAGGAGTAGGAGAAAGCAGCCACTGGTTTTCCTCCCCAGTGAAGCTGAGAGCACAGAATATGTCACAACAATATTGTTACTTCCTTTACATTTATATTTTCTAACACCCAAGCACTGATTTGCTCCTTATTTAAGCAACATTTTCTTGATAAATTAAAAAAGCAGCAATAGCCATTACTGCAGGCTATATACAGCCTCTAATATCACTTAAGCATATTACAGAATATAATATCTGGTACTTAACGACTAACTTGCATATGAAAGCTCACATAATGTCTCATAAAACCCTTAAAATGGCTTCAGTTTAAGAGTCTCTTTAAAGAAAAAAACACCTTCAGGGAATATTGTAAATGAAGTAGCACTCCAGCCTTAGAAAAAAAAAAAATCACACACTTGCAGAAATTTTTAATATAAATTGAACACATTAAAAATTAATTTTGCATGACCATTTCGCATTGCAGTGCCAATGCATAGTTAAGATAAGGCCTTAACTCCTCTTTGTTTAAAGTAACATGGAAACATCTCTGTCTCCCTCTCCATTATCTGTACATAATTATAATTTTCATTAATCAGAAACTGGAAACCCATCCTCTGATAATGACAGACCTGGTGGAGATCAATGAAACCCTACCTGTGCCACTGAGGAAACTTGCTGTAAACTTTTAGGAAACTCATTAAGGGGAGGTGTGACCTCAGAGGGTGCTGCTCAGAGCATTTCTCATATATGCCAGCCAGGGAGAGGGGCTGGGTTTGCAGGGTTGGATGTTCCCTTCTGTGACACTTTTCTGGTGGAACTCTCGTAGGTTCTCTGGCAATGTCAGCTGTCAGCCTGGGAGGCTCAGCTGACACAAATGCTGGCAGCAGGGACTCCAACCCAGGCAGCAGTTTGTGTTACAGCGCTGCTCTTGCCTGGCATGTATATATAGAAAAGACCTTGAGTGATTTTCCTCTCCTTTTCCAGGTTTTTGGTTGGATTCGTGGCCAGTGTTCCACAGTGAGGAATCCCCTCAGCAGGCCTGGGCTGCAGCTGGACATTGACTGATGCCTTTTGCCCCCCTGGAACAGCTCTGATGGACCAAATCTCTCTGATGTCGCCTCACCACAGCAGGCAACAAGATTTTTTTATATTCTGACTAGTTCATAGGATGCCCTAGGTTTTTGTTTTTATTTTATTATCCCAAATGTATGCTAAAAATCATAAAACCTGAGAATAGTTTGGTATGGGATGGACCATAAAGACTATCATTGTTCCAACACCTTCTGCTAGATCAGGTTGCTCCAAGTCCCATCCAACCTGGACTCAAACACTTCTATTTGTTATTCACTTGATATTTTATTTCTTCATTGTTTTATTTACCTGCATGTAAATCAGGTTTCTAATCCAATTCTGAAAGCTTGGGGGTTTTTTAATAAAATCTTTAATAGTGTGTCTGCCTGCTTTAATGATACTTGTTTGTAGCACTTTAATAAATACATCCTCATGTCAAATATTCAGGAAACTTACAGTCATTGGCATTAAAGATGCTACAAAAGCAAAATAATTTGCCACACATCACTCATCAGGGATGGATTTGATCGGTAGAACCCTGGTTCTATCCTTCTTTGCAAATTAAAATAAATAGTTCCACTCAAACCAACAAATGCCATCTTCAGTCCAAAGTGTCTCAGAATTCACTGTGACTTCTAAAATATCTCAGTGTTCTAAAGGGCTCTAAAACATCCAAATGTTCTAAATGGCTCTAAAATATCTAAATGTTCTAAATGGCTGAACAGGGAGAAAAGTCACAAGGGGCTGCACAGCACGGAAGCAGACAGAGCTGGTGAGAAAAGAGCTGGGAAGGACCTTCTTTAACATGTTGAGCTAAATGTTACCACATTTCCCAGGGATTTTAATTGAGGAAAATAGTACAGGCTTCCACCAATGTGCACAGAGCTGTGTTGGGTCTCTTTTACTTCTCCCTTGTAGATGGAGAGCAGAAGAAAACTTGAGTAAAGCAACAACAATGTCTGTGTGAAGTTTTTCTATCATGCTTGATTCTGCTGAGTATTTTTCCATGCTTTGGGTTTGCTGGTACTTTTTTTCCTTTGGAAAACAGATAGAAACTTCCAAACAAATTCTGGAAACTCATGGACGTGTGCAGGAGGTTTACCATCAGAAGAACACACAGAATAAAATGAGCGTTTCCTCCTGCCAGTCCCTATCACATCTTTAATCTCTTTGTGTGGTTTCTGAGGCTGCAGCAGCACCTCCAGTTCCAGACCATGAAAGAGAAACTGCAAGGTAGCCTGGTGAGGCTGGTAAGCCATCCTCACCACACTGTGACAGCCTGTTTAAAATTACACCTATTTTAGCACTGAACCCTCACCTTTCAGTCCACAGAGCTGCTTAAAGAGAAAAATAATTTATTTGAGGCTTCAAGTAGTGCAGGGTGGGGATTTCTGGCTGTGTGCTTCACATGAGATGTGGGGACAGACAGAGCTTCATGGTCTATAAAGGGATTTGGAGTTGTTGCCCACTTGGAGGACTCTGGTGAAGGGTTTTCACACAAGTTTTGAGGAGACTATCCCAAAATGAGGGAGGAAACTGAGCAGGGATGACAGAAGTGAACAGGGGAGGAGAAGAAGCCTCTCACCACCCTGTCCAGCATGGAGAGTGCTCAGGGTTCACCTCCCTCATCCACACACTGACCTGAGGGCTGTGCCCCAGGCGAGAAGTGGGAGTCACTGCACTCTCTCAGGGTGGTGAGCAGATTGATTCATTTTTTCTCTACTGGGAAAAAACAAAAAGAAACCCAACAAAACAGGTCAAATATATAAAACATTTCTCCAAAATATGTATTGTTGCCGTTTTCATGTGTTAATTTTGACACTGAGGCATTGTCTCTGCATGCAGTTTTCAGCTTCTGTCATGATCTCTGCATCACTCCTCAAATTTCCTGCTTGGAAACTGGATTTTTTAGAATTTTTCTCGTCTGCCCGAAGGCTTTACTCTGTCCAATAAATCTGCTGCTGATCTCTTCAACATGGTAAACACACTCATCTTCTCACAGGGCTGGTGGGTCTGTGTCTGCAGAAGCACAGAGGAGATTGTGTATGTTAGAGACTTCAGCCTGGAAACTGTTGTGCTGCTCTTTAGGGGATGGATTCCTCCTTCCTTTCTCCCACAAAGCTGTAAGAGAATAAAAAGAAATTACCTTTCATTGCAAGTCAATTTGTGGGATGTAATGGCACAATTTAGAAAGGAATATTGCAGACAGTGAGACCACTTGGATTAGAAATCTTGAATCAGTTTGTGGGGCTATATATTTCCATAGTACTGTGTTTTGTTGTGTAGGGAATTTAATAAGAGATGTAAATCTGCAAACTGCAATGGTATCACCATAAAGCATAAAAGATTCATGTATTATAAATAGGTATGACAAATAAATTATTGATGCGAATGTATATCTGTGTGTGTGTGTGTGTGTACATGAGTTCAAGTTCCCTTTCCTTTTTGAAATAATTAGTGGCAAAGTCTTTTATTGAGCATTGCCCTATGACCTGTGCGAGGGCTTTAATGACATTTCACACAAAGAGCTGAAGGTAGAGCCTGCAACTGGAGCATCTCAGACTCATTAACGTGGGCATCATCACAAAGCATGTACAGAACAAAAAAATATCCCAGCACAAGGAGGGTGAGGATCATCCTGGAAGTGCCCAGGTACCCCCAGGAGCTCTGAGACAGCAGTGTGCAATGATGTAAAGCATTACAGGCTCCCTACATCACCGCTCAAAATGCTTCTGCATTTTGTAAATTCAGGTAAATCTGAATTCCATCAATCTGCTGCTCATGCTGTAGCGGGTTTTGGCAGCCACGGTGACAACCTGACTGCGATGACTTCTTCTCCCAGCTCTGACTGACAACATCCCTCAGGAGCCTGGGTATTACTCACTCCATGGAGTCACATGAACTCCACAGGAGCTCCAGATCTCTCCTCAGGAACCTGTGCCATCTATAGATAGCTGGCTACACAACACTGGCCTATTTTTAAGCCGGGGTGGGACACTTCTAAATTAAGGCATGAGTAAAACAAAATTGTAGGAGAGCTCCAGAACATTAGAGAGAGAGAGAAGAAAAAAAATAAAAAATCCTGTGTGACTTCAGTTATGTTATTAACTTTTCCACTTTTGCTGCAGAAGTTGTTTCTGTCAATATTTTACTTTAACGGTGCTGAACGGGAGGAAGGAGCAGGGTCCAAGCAGATGGCTGTCAGCAAACTGATGACGGCAGTTGAGAATTAGTGTCCAAATACAGTATTTAAAACTTGCTACAGTACATAGTTTCCTGCATATGCATGCCAAAATAAATCTGGTTTGGAGAACCTTTCAGGATCTTAATTTTATTTTTATTTGGAGCTTATTCTATTAAGAATAAGCAAACAGGCAGCGTACCTTAGCTTAGCAGGAGGGTTGGATCCATGGAGCAGTGAGTACAGAGCTGGGTGAGCCACAGGGACCTTTCCAACCTTTATTCACTCCAGCTATTGACTTTCTGAACATCCCTGAGTACAAGAACAAATGATAATATCAATAACATAAATAGTATTAATTTCTAGCCATTTTTGCCCACCTCATGCACGCACATTATTAAAATCCTTCCTTCTCTCACCAGCTGTGGTTTGGTTTTTTTCCCTTCCAGATAATCTTCCTGAAGGGATGGGTAAGGGATGGGTGCCATCACTTGGGGAATATCTGATGTCAGGCTTCAGATCACTCAAGGCACCTGAACCAGATGCATTTTTAGCAGGGCAGGACAGCAGCAGGTAGTGGCTGTTCCATCCCGCACACATTTTTGGTGTAAAAGTGTAACTAATCTGTTGGTTTGGGTACCTGGCTGCAGCGGGGTCAGAGCAGGGCCAGGCTGTCTGTGCTGCACTGAATTAGAGGCTTACATTCATTATCTCCCAATACCTCATTAAAACGACTTTAATGTGGTGAACATTTGATGGTAGACAAAAGCTTTAATCTTGTGAATATCAAACACACCTGTGTTACATTTCCTCTTGCGAGCAGTTAGCAGAAACAGGTTAACAAGCTATTTTAGCTCCTTAATCTGCTGAATTTGTGTGGAAACCAGACTTTCACCAGTCACCTGAGTTTGAACTTGGAAAAAAAACAATCCTACATACACCCCTAATTTATCAAGCTATTTTTTCAAACTCTGCCTGCTCTAGACACTTTTAATCATCTGTTTAATTTTGCACCTTTTTTTTTATCCTGATATATTATATGCAGGTTATACTTAAGGCCCAGATTTGCCCTATTTTTCTTCCTCATCTGACCTAGATTCAAATTTACACACTGTGAAATAGCTAATAAATCCCCATTAAGGTTGTAAAAGGTGAAGGTTCAACCAATGTGCAAGTCATCAAGTTCTAATGTAAAACTGAATGAGCCTTGATATTAGCAGCAGTCTCAAAAAGTGAGGCTGAAAGGCTCTACAGGTTTTCAGCTATTTTTTATGGCAGCCTGTGCTTAAAGCACCTCACCTCTGACAACACTGTTAAGCCTGTACAACAACAGTGACAACAACAGGCCTTAAGGACAGTAGGAAAAAATATATTGACACTTCCAGAAAAGAAATATAAGTAGTTTTCTTTTTACACCAGAATTCTCCCACTAAGATATGTTTCATGTTCCACACATCCTGAATATTTTGCCGCAAGAAAACATAGTTCAATAGATATTTCCCAATAAATATTACAGTGTCTAAACATAAAAATTCATATAAAAGCCCTCATAACATACATTTCTTTTGTGTATCTCACAGTGTCAGTGCTGCCCTGCTGAAATGGGAGATTTTGCTTTGCTATTGAGGTCTTGGAAAAGTTGTTTGTCAGTCCAACTGGAGAGTGCTGCCTTTTTTTTTTCCCACTAGCCATAGATAGTATTACAATGATTTACAGAGACACGCTGAAAGTAAATTATGTTGTAAATGCCTGTCCCTTGGGTCGAAAAAGAATCACAGGGAAAAAATGCAAAAAGTTTGAAATTCCCAACAGCAAAGGTTGACAGGGAAATATGGTGTTGTTTTTCTATGAGTAAAAGTAACTTTTATGTTGTGTTTTCCCATGAGAAATTATAAACTTTCAAAGGAATTTTAGTCTCTTGTATGCACACATAAGAGCAATTTATCTGGTACTGCCCCAGTGAAAACACTGTTAAGACTTTAAAGCTGTTAGAACTATGGCTGAACTTCATCTAGGCTGCTACTACTTATTTGTTCTTGCTGCCTCTTCTTGTCAAAACATTTACGCAGACTTCGAAGAGTTGCAAGTTGGCAACGTGTTAATAATATTAGAATGCATTTGTGTCCGCCATGTGGCCGCAATATTTAAGTAAATTCATCATTTATTTAATGAATAATGAATTCACGAGAGTAGCTATGGAGACATGGAACCATATGTAGTAAATTAAATGGGAACTTGTCAACGTACAGTAACAGTGAATGTCACCAAAGTAGTTTGTGTCTGTTTTATAGCAGTGGTGATGCACTTACACCGAGCCTGGGATGGATTCCTCACTAGGTACAGGACAGCCACATTTTTTCACACCTAAGCTGCAGCACTGATTTCTAACAGGTGTGGTAATAAAGTGAGAATTTACATGAGTTCCTCGTTGGTGTGTGCAGGGAAGGTGGAAGAATCTCAAGTTTTTCAGGCTGTAAATTACTTAGCAGCATTTTGAAAAGAAAGAAAGGTAGAGAGCTGGAGGAGTTTGTTGGGTTTTTTTTTTTTTTCCAATGGGAAAATGTCACCAAGGAATGGGGGGTGGGTGTTACTCAGCTCAGGTCTCATCTGCCCTACAGCATAATGAAAACTCCAGATATCAAGGATGATTTCCAAGCTAATTAGCAGGGAAAATCAGACCTGAAGAGCAGTAAATGATATACAAGAAGCTCATTAACACAAAATCAAGAAAAGAGGGTGGTGCAAAAGTTCAGAAAGCTAAATCCATCTTTCTGTTTGACTCCAGAGCCACAAGCAGTCTTCTGGACATCATGTCAGTACTCACCAACTCAAGGGTGAGACTGTTTTGCTCCAACCCCCTTCCAAGGACTGGGACACCTTCTACTATCTCAGGTTCTTCCAAGCCCCATCCAACCTGGCTTTGGGCACTTCCAGGGATGGGGCTTCCATCCCTGATTTGGAAATATGCAGATCAACTGTGTTCAGAGTGCAAGAAACCTAATGATTAATGGGACTGATGAGCCATGTGTAGCTTTGGGTTAGCAAGGACCTGATCTTTGGTTATGCATGTGACTAAAGAACTTTCACCTACCTGAAAATCTTCTCTGGTGCAATCCTGTCAGCTAAGGAATTCAGGCTCTTCCAGTGAAATCTTCAAAAATGGAGGGAACTTCACTTTCTGTGCTTAAGTGGTGTGTTTAAATGGAAATATCCTGCTGTTGATGTAGCTGAAGGTCCTTTTTGTGTGCACATGGGAATAGTTTGCTGCAGTCAATAAAAACAGATAAGACACCATATACAACACAAACACTGGAAAGGAGATAACACAGGAAAGGAGATAGAAATTGCTAGAAAACTAGGGCAGAACTCATAAAGATTGCAGCCATCTTTGTTTGAAATATATTAGAAGACCACATCCAGCTGAATCCTGGCTTAAAGTAATGTTTATGCTTAGGACATCCCCTGAGGTTTCAGAAATTTTTAAAGCTCTAAAACACTTAAAGACACGCAGCCTTTCAGGTCAGAGACAGTTCTGGCCTTGTCACATTTCAGACATAAAGCTCATCTTTCCAGCAAATTTTTTCTTGAAAAACGCACTTTTAGGCTAACAACAGTGAGAATAACGGTGAGTAGAGTAACTACTCACTGCCGCTCTACACTGAGCAACTCAGAGCCCACCTTCACGACGACAGAAGTCACTCAGCTGCCCCATTTTGCACATTTGACTCCTGGGATCATCCCAAGGCTCATTCCAGTGTAATTTTGGGGGTCCATGTCACACCTCCAGAAGTTTTCCATTGTTTTCTCAGCCGTTGAGTTGCGTTCGGTCCCGTCACGTCACGTCGTGTTGAGTGGCATTATTGCCTTCAGAAATGATGGGACAGAGCGTGACTTGATGTGCTGTGAGTGATGTGACACGGTGTGACATATGTCATAAAATCATTGTCACCCATCAAAAAAAAGTGACAGATCAAATTCAAACAAAGCTCGCCATATACTTTTAGTGGCTACCCAATCAACTAAAAACAAATATTTCAAATGGTGAGCCAAAAGCGTGGGAGTGTGACTCATTTTTGGTCAGTCCTCACATGCCTAACTTGGCATTTTGCATTTCTTCCACTTTCCTTCACACTGTATTATCCAGTTGGTGGGGAGGAAGCTTGTTCAGTTCATTTATATTATTCAGTCTGCATATTTGTCAGACCATTACTTCTAAATATGTTCTCCTAGTCCTTTTCACGAATTGTCCCCATTTACCTTCTCTTTCTTGATGCATTTGAGTTATTATCATGTTATGAAAGTAATAACGTACAGAAAAGGTTGAATTTGTCATCCTGCGACGTTGTACAAGCCAAACTATCAAGAACGAGGAAATAATTTTCTGTAATTCTACATCTGAAGAACATACTATCTATTCAAAAATATCACACTGCTTTATTTCCAGGCTGCATATCTGCTCATTAAACATTTCTAATAAGGAAGGTAAGATAGAGGGAGAAAATAAAAAGCACTTTTGCCTTGTAAATGAATTGCTGCATCTCTGACTAAACCAATATCGGAGTGGGAATAAGCCCAAACAGCTTTTCAAGACTGGAGTTGGGACAACTGGCAACATGCAGTAAGTGGTACCAGAGCATTACCATTGCTCTAATATTCATGGAGTCAGGGAGAGAATTTCCAAATTTCCCATGTCCAAAGGGGGAAGGCAAGGATGTGAAGGATGATGTGGGTGCGCTCCATCGCTGTGATCGCATAAGGGAACCCCGAAATGTCATAAAATCCCACTCGGATCTGCTGTCACTACTGCTGCCTGTATGGAAAATTAACACATTTAATTAACTGCCTGACCAAGGCAGCTGTTACCTTATATAAAACCTTGAACATCGATGCCCAGCATATCCCATTAGGTGTTCCAGTGTGCCAGTGGCATAAGACTGATTATCCTTTTACACCAAATAGCACAGCAGGACTCCTCTTGCAGCACGCTCAAGTCAAGATCTTCCTTAAATTCTTCATGGGGCATAATGATGCTCCAGCCCAAACTGCTTAATAATGTTGTCTTTCAGGACAGCCAAGAAGAGACACCATGCACAGCAAAGCATGTCCTGGCCAAAGCAAGCCTTTCCCTGCCTTTGTTCCTGACATCTGAAAGTATTGCTGCTGCCTCGGCTGTGGAAGCGTTTGGCATGTGATTTCCATTGGAATACTACAAGCACTATTTTATTTATATTCCCTTTCTATCATTTATGGCAGATGGTTACTTGCCTTAAATTTTTAAATAATATCTTGGCTGCAGAATTTCAAATTAAAAGTAAAATCCCTAAGTCGGAGGAAAGGGTAGGTTCAGTTATTTTTTAAAAAGTTGGTTAGTGGATTTTTTTTTTTTTTGGTAGTGCTCATTCTGTACATGCAAGTTTGCCCACACTGAGCATCCAGATTTATACATTTAATTTATTTATTAACATTTATTTATTAATATTTATTTATTAATACCTATTTATTTTTCCCTGGAAATACCATTCTCCTATAAATTTGTTTGCATATAGACTTCGATAATTAAACACTTGAAAGATAAACCTTTTCTTCAGAGCTGAAACAGTTACAGATTATTTCATCATAGAGGATGATATTTTGCACACATATGAACATTTCCTAAAAGAAATTCAAATTTTCAATCAAGATTTGGAATAGAGCAACCTCTAGACATGGAGAATTTCCACTCTTGGTATTTTTGCTCTTAATTATCTTTACAAGCCCCTTTTTATGCTGTGATAGTCACAAATTAGACTAAAAAAATTTAGAGGCATCAAACTGGACACAAAAAAGGACAGGACCAGCTGGCACAGCCCCATTTGTTTCAGCAGAAAAATTCAGTTTTAATGTTTGGCCATTAAGCAATATTTTAATGTTTGGCCATTAAGCAATACCAAACTTGCACACAACATTTTCTACCATAGGTTTCAAATCACTGCGAGAGGAATAGACCCCCATCCTGCAAACACTTACGTGTGTGTAACTACACATATGGGAATAATCCCATTAAACTGATGGGATTACTCGTGTGCATAAAGTTAAGCATGTGTGTAAGTGCTTGCTGGAGCTGGGCCTGAGGGAGAAAAGAGGATTTTTGAACCATTGGTACAGTGGGTGTGAATGTTCATATTCCAGTTGTGTGGCTTCAGATGCTCCTCCCCAATTCAAAAATTTTGAAGGAAGAATTTGCCCTCTTTTCCATCAAACCAGATTGTTTTAAGAGCCTATGAACCATCCATTGTCATAGCACAAGCACCACTTACAAGGAGGTCTCCATAAAGCCAAGCAAACTTTGAGCACAAATACACAAAACCACAAATAACCTGAGACCTGGGTTGGGTTCCCTGCCCGCAGTCTTCTCACAGATCCTTTCAGATTTGCAAATTTATGTAAACAAATTCAAATCTACAAGTTGTCCACTGTACATAGCTGTTATTCATGTGTTTGGGTTTTCTTTTTTTTTCTTGGTAATCTCAGGTGAAAAGATTCCTGGATTAGATATTTGAAAATGAGAAGAAGCAAATGGAAACTGAGTTATGAACTCAGTTTTAAAAAGAGCTCCATACATAAAGAAAAAACAGTTCATCTAAGGTAGAGGGTGCAAAATTTCCTTGTGTAGGAAGGAGATAGTTTAGCCAAAAATATTTTCAGAAAAGAGCAAAAATATAGACAATACAATTCTCTGCTTGGAACGTCTTATTTTGTGTACAGGGAACAGCTAAGGGATCCATCAACTTGGTGTCAGATAAGGAGACATCTTCTTGCCTAAACTCCTCTCCCCCGCCATGCTCCCAGTCAAGTTCCTTGCACATTGGGTTAGGAAAAGTTCAATAATGGGAAAGAAAAATCTTCAGGTGCAAAGTGCTTGACAACAATACCTTGGGGACCAAAAAGGAAGAATTTTTATAACCAAGTTCCCAACCAGAGGAATGTCTAAGGAATCCCAGATAACTGTTCCCACTGAAGTTCTCTGTACCTAATCCTGGATATGTATTCTCAGCCAGGATTTCAACACTTCAGCTCCCAGGGTTGCTCAGAGACACATTTTCACAAATAAAGGAAGTTCTGCACATCAAATTCCCAGTTCTGTATTTGGGAGATGTTAAGAACTTCTCCTTCATCCTCCACAGATCAAGACCTGGTAACTGCAACTGGAGAAACTCAGCTTATCCTTAGACCATTTTGTTATGTTTTCACAGAATGAGCTGACAATTTATATCAGTTCTCAGATCCTCTGATTCCTGGAAATAGCTGAAATATTTAAAATAAAAAATAAAATTATTAAAGTTTCATTGAATCCCTTAGGTCTAAAGATCTTTAAGATCATTAGGCCCACCATTTGACCATGTTCCTCACTGTCACATCCACACACATTTTATATTCCTCTGAGGATGGGGACTCCACCACTGCCCTGGACAGCTATGCCAGTGCTGGATCACCCTTTCCATGAAGAAAAATTCCTTGACAGCCAATCTAAACCTCCCTTGATGCAACCTGAGGTCATTCCTCTTGTCCTATTGCTTGATACTGAAGAGAGACAACCTGGCTGGACCCTCTTGTCAGAAAGTTCTTCAGAGTGAGAAGGTCCCTCCTGAGCCCCCTTTTCTCCAGGCTGAGCCTCTCCAGCCGTTTCTGGTGCTCCAGAGCCTTCTCCAGCTCCACTGCCCTTCTTTGGAGATATTGCTATGAAATACCAAATAGAAAAGTGTCTGTGTATGTAGGAATTCAAATAGAACCACTTATATGTGGCATTTGAACCCTGATACTTCACCTTCTTGTCAAATCCATGGAGAGCAGCAGAGCAAAGTCTGTGACAGCAAAAAAAAAATACCAAAAAGCGGGAGGACTATAACAAGCTTGACCCTTATATACTGCAGACATAAAGCTGGAAAATTGTGTGTGGTCTTCCTCTGATGCCATACTCAAGATTTTTATTGCAAACACCTTCCTTCCAACATCCATTTAACATGCATCCATCTGTCAGGCAGTGTTTCCCACAGCAGTGTTAATGTGCATGTGCTCCCTTCCACTTTGGTAGTTCACACCTTTAACTAGGGCTGGAGCCAGAGTGCAATAAACAGCCTTCCACAGTTTTGAGTATAAAAGGCTCGAAATGTGAGAGACACTTCATCAAAAAAACAAAAGAACCAAGACAGAGCAGTTTGGAGCTCTGGAGGGCACAGGGGGTGGTGGGGTTTAGAACCCTGCTTGAAAATACCTCTCCTAAAAGTAAGAATTATGAATAATAGCTCAAAAAAGAGGATAAAAAATTGCATCTGATGGGAAGGACACAGCCACAAGCTAAAAAAAGAAGCCCTCGCCTGGCTCCCAACCAGGTGTTGTGTCTTAACTTGTTTAAATATACTTCTGGTTGTGTTTAATTAGTTATGACAAAAGATCCTCAAAGAATGTATCAGTTCAAGCCTTGAGTTTGCCTGCAATATTTCACCTCTGTTCAGGGAAAAAAAAAAGTATCACTGAGATACAAAAACTTGAAAAAATACAGTATGAAAGTTACTGCCTTAATGAAATATTAAAAATGCATCAGGAATACTGTTCTGGCATTAAAAATAAACAATAACATTTCTTCCTAGTTACGGTTCACTTCAATTCTTTAAAAATTAATTATTACCTCTTTAAATATTTGATTAAATTAGATTTGGGTGGGTTATCGCTATCCACAAAATACAGGGTGTTGTGTATAAATTTGCTTTCTTCAGTCCCTGACATGTACAGGCACGTTATACAGTTGTTTGATTATTAGGAAACGAAATCCAATGGCTCTGTTTTGGCAGTCTGCAAAATATACACTATTGAATCTTGCCACTTGGAATGGAAATGCAGCAGTATGTTGGAAAATCTCCAATAAAAGAAGCAAAGTAAAGCAGCAGAATAACACTATGTGATATTTGGGATTTTCACATCGCATCTTATCGTGCTGCTATATCTCACATTCTAAAAAGGACACATTATTTTTAATAATGGTTAATTAGGATTTGGGGATAATAGCTTAGAAATCATAAGAAATTTCTGGGCATATAAAGTCTATTCTGTTCTCAGTGCACAAGGATTTATGAGTACAACTACTTAGATAGCAAGGGGAGAATAAACCCTCCAGCATGTCCTAAGAGAGGCGAGACAATAATTTCTCCAGCATTATGATAAAAGTAATTTAGAATGTCCAACTGGATAAATAAGAAAAGTCTCTGAATGAGCACAGGGGCTGCTACAGATATAAAACATTGATTTAAATTAACACCTGGAAGTGTCCAAGGCCAGGTTGGATGGGGTTTGGAGCAACCTGGAAGAGTGGAAGATGTCCCTGAGCATGGCAGGAGTGGGATGGGATGGGATGGGATGGGATGGGATGGGATGGGATGGGATGGGATGGGGTTTAAGGTCTCTTCCAACCCAAACCATTCCATTCCCTACCCCTAGACCAGGTGAACCTTCCACTGGACCAGGTTATTCCGAATCCAATCCACACTGGTGGATGTATAATTTTTGATGCATGCGTATTTTTTAGAAACATTTATCTCAAATCAAATATAATGAGATTCACAGTGGGCTTTTCATTTCATGCTTTGTCCAGAAAAAAATTATTGAGTTTGAAACAAACAGGATTTGGGGATACGGCTCTCTTCTATCAATATATTGAAAATATCCAGCTTGATCCTCAAAAAGCCAACATAAAAAAAAATAAAATTCAACCTTCCCTTTAGATTAATATCACAATGTCAACATCTGGTTCCTGAGCATGTGTGATGGTTGTTTTGAAAGGATAATTGACTTTGTGGGAAGGTGCTCTGTTCATTGTTCAGATATTGTGGATGACACTTCCTCTCCCCTTGCTCCTCAACCCACAGGACGCTCCCATCTCACACCCACTGGGATAGCACAGGGAGGGCTTTCCTATGGGCTTAGGCAGAGGGCTTGCTGTGAAAATCAATCATTCCTTGAGACTGTATTAAAAAATTGAGCCAAATTATATAAAGAATTATGTAAAAATTAATTGGTTGCAGAAGTTTAGAATTTTTTCATTACAAATTTAAAATGGAAATTTGTATGGAATTTTTTTTAATAGATAGAGTTTGGGCTTTTGCTGATTCTGCACAGAGCTTTACAAATAAAGAGATAAAGTTCCCAGGTGAACTTCATCACTTCTACCTTGAAGGAATTCTTCCCTGAGAGGGTGGAGAGGCCCTAGCACAGGTTCCAGAGAAGCTGTGGCTGCCCCTGGATCCCTGAAAATGTCCAAGGCCAGGCTGGACAGGGCTTGGAGCATCTGGTATAGTGGAAGTTGTCCCTGACCATGGCAGAGGGTGGAAAATTATAATCTTTAAGGTCTCTTCTTCCAACCCAACCCATTCTGAAATTCAAGATACACACTTTTTGTCACCCAAACCTGACTCCAGGACTCAGCTCCCTGCACTGCGTCGTGTAGTTTTACTTTTCACTTTTATCTTTTTTTCCCCCAGCGTGAGATGCCGAACTTTAGAGAAAGATTGAGTTATTGGCAGGAATTGCTCCCACTCTCCAAGTAGCACAGGCTCCTCAAACTAAAATAGAACTAGAGTGGACTGAAGAGGCTGAACGAGGCATTTATCTCCTCTTGGCTCTGAAGTAGAGGCATCCAAATTACAACAGTGAAAATCCGGAGGAATAGCAACTATCTTGTGGGGGAATGAGAAAGAAAGTGTCTGGAAAAGCCATCCTGCAGATTGAACTCTCTTCCTGCTTCAGGAGCCATCCCCGGTGCTTCAGCTCAACAGCTATAGACAGTGCTGAGGCACTCAGAGCAGTAGGGCAGGAAGCTGGGCACAGGCAGCAGTGCAGGAAAAAATGTTTGCATGATTATATATGGGATCATCCAGGCTCCATTTGCATATTTTGATTTTGCTATTCACCAAAGTTGGGTCCCCGAGGCCCTTTCTGAGGTCACTTGGGGGGCACACACAGGGAAGTGGCTCATGAGAGGCAATGGGGAGAGCTCGCCCTCGGCCAAGAAACCTGCCCAAAAGTGGAAATAAATTGTTCCTGTTTGGGAAAAAAAAATATAAAGGAAAGGAAAAAAAAAAAAAGCAGCTTTGGATGGGAAGAGTGTTTCCACAGCCAAGAGGAATTATTTAAGTTGGCTAATACAACATGGCCAGTTGATCCTTTCCCTTTCATATTCCTACTTGCCTGTCTGCCCCCTCCTTGGGAGCGTCTGAAGGAAGGGAAGGAGCAGACAGATGTTCCTGGCCTGTGCTGGTGGCGAATCAGGGACACATCTGAGCTCCTTGTCTCTCTTCAGAGCCACCCAGCTGGGAATGGTGACTCACAGCTGGGTCACGAGGGCCTTGCCATCAACCTGGGAGGATGATGGATTCTCAAAACATTTGCAACTGCAAAAAAAAGTAAAAAGGGAATCGAAGTAAAAAAAAAAAAAAAAAAAAAAAAAAAAAAAAAAAAAAAGAAAAAGGGAACAAATTTATGTGAAAGGAAAAAATTTTCACCAACTTCTGCTGGTTTTTGTTGTCTTTGAAGAGACAGGCTGGAAAGGAGATGGTTACCCTGTCCCCTAAGCTCCCAGCAACGGGACAAACTCCAGCCATTCCCTATCCATGCCTGCTTGAAGGACTTTGGACAAGTGACAGGACAAGGGGGAATAGAATCAAACTCACAGAGGGCAGGGTTAGGTGGGACATTAGGAATAAAATCTCAGTGATGAGGTCCTGGCACAGGATGCCCAGAGCAGCTGTGGCTGCCCCTGGATCCCTGGAAGTGCCCAAGGCCAGGCTGGATGGGGTGTCCCAGCATCCTGGGACAATGGAAAGTGTCCCTGCCATGGCAAAGGGTGGAAAAGGATGAGCTTTAAATTCCCTCCCAACCCAAACCTTTCTGTGAGTCTATGAAAACTAAAGCACAGATTTTCTTTCCTTAAAGTATCAGCATTTATGAAAAGGATGCTCAGAGTTTTCAATGTCACTGTGAAGACAAACCCATGATAACTGAAAAAGTGCATCAACTTGTACTGTACGTATAGCTTGGATGAATAATAAGTTTTTTATAATTTTGTGGGTTTATTTAATTTTAAAATGGATTTTAAAATCCTTTAGCTGCTGGAGGCAGAAGGATCCAGCAGGTCAGTGGGGGCTCTCTTTGTTTTCCACTACCTTCAAGTATTAAAGGAACTGAAGAAGAGTTATCAGGAAAAAAATTCATCAGTTCCTCGCAGGACAGGAAATGAGAGGCACTGTGGAAAAACTCACCCCATGGCCAATGTTAATGACACAGGATACAGCAGCTCCCCATTTTTTACCCTCCACTCTCCTCTCCGACTGTTGGTGAATGAAGCACCAGCCCAGCCTGAACACACCGTACCATTCCTCCTTGTCTCTGCAGCTTTTATTTCCTTCCTTCTCACACACTACTTAAAATCAACACATAATTATTATTATACTTTTTTTTTTTTTTTTGGAGAAGCATATTTTTCTCCCAGAGAAGGAGGAGTTTTTAATGTAGTATTTTCTGACAGAGTTCATTCTCAGATCCTTTCCCTTTTGCAGTGACAGACAAGCTTCCTCTGATCCATTCAGAAGTAAAGCACAAATGATATCACATCACAGTTACTAGTATTTCCTTATTGATATATTTCCTTTCTATGGTGTTTTCCCTTGGGACCTCTTTTTCAAACAGCATGTTCAGCTATCAGCAGGTTTGATTCAGGAATATAAAAATAGTTAAGACACCAGAACTTAAAGTTAGTGGCCTTTAATAGAAATGCAGAAAAGGAACTGTGTGTCATGATACAGAAGGATTAAGACTTTTTAAAAATAGGGAAAAGACAAAATGAGCTAAAAATTCTTTTCCGTGTAATAAATCTGAAGGGGTTACCTCAACACAATGCTGAAGAAATTTTCTGTCTTACCTGTTTTCTCTTTCCTCCTGTTGGCCTGTCCATCCTTCCCATACACATTCCTTCTCTTTCCTGCAACCAAAATTCACTTCAGTTTCTTTGTCCCACCAAAATCCAGCACAAACCCCCAAGACCTGCCTGCAACCTCCAGTCCCAAAGGCCATGAGAGGATGTGACCTTCTCTGCTTGAAGGATTGGGATATTTTAGCCTATTTATTTATTTCATTTTATCCATTTGAAGATGGGAGTGTTTTCAGGGGATTATCACTGAGTGCTGCATTCATCACCTGGTTTCTTGATGCAGAATTTTTAATTTTACTGGATAGTAATAATAAAGAGTTTGAAGTCAGCTCAGAGATCCAACTCTGTGTCTTCTGGAAGTGATCTAACTGTTGGATCAGTGTGTCCCTGGCACATTTGTAGAACAAATTCATATGTCAGCTTCCACAAAGCACTGGTAGTGCCTGAGCTTGCCAGCTCTGCCGTTCCACTGCAAATGAAACAAAATTCAGGCTAAATCCAGCCTCTGCACCCTGTTCCAAGACTGCAATTCAAGCGTGGGGACCAGAGGCCACCTCTGCAATGTTGGTTCTGGTTAATCACAAGTTTAAATGGGCTCCTTTTTCAGACAAGGACTGTGTATTGTTGAAACCTTGCAAAAGTACATTCTTTTTGAAAAGAATCCATTTCAAGGTGCCAGAGACGTTTGGAGAAGTATTGATCTCTTGTGGTTTCCATAATTTTAAACACCTCCTGGATCAGGTAATCTCAACAGACTGGCACATCCACCTGGGCCAAAATTTCATGCTTTCTGTGTGTATATATGTTGCATAAAATGAAACGTGTTCACAACAGATTTGCTTAGCTGGCCCCACATTAATTGCTGCTGTGCCTACAGAAACTTCACCAGGCACAGACTTAACACCAGTTTTTATTTAATCAAGCTCCTAATTTGCATGCTCCACAAACTTTCAGCTTATGACTGGTTTGAAAAGGCTGCCCTGTCCCTGGAGGATTGATACATGATATTTTACAGGGCATGATAAATAATATTTTTAAAACTTAAATAAACAAGGTCTCTGAGTGCCTTCTCCTGAAAAGTTTTACTATGTTTATGACAATTTAAATATGCCTCTTGAGAGCCAAACCATGAAGATAAAGAATGCAACAGGGCCAGACAAGAGAGCACTGGCATTCTCAACACAGACACATCGTAAAAGAAGAAAAGCCTGACATTTGCCCCAATTTTGGATGACCAAAAAGACAGATAAATAAATTACTAAATAGGCTCATTACAGACTCATTCTGTTTTTCATGCACCTACAGCAAAAATGAATCACATTTTAATGCATGAAAACCAGGTGACAACACATTTGAATCCTGTATAAAATAATGAGCTGTATTTTCATTTGAGATGTGTCAAAATAAAATACCACTGGGAGAAAGTGTGTCTTACTGAATCCTTTATAATAGGCAACATAACCAGCAATGTGTGAAACCAGAGAAATTCAAACCCACACACTCAGAATCACCTTTAAAAGGTGGTGAGACTGGGTTATCCTTTAATTCTTTTTGGCTCTTCCTCTTAAAGAGAGGAGAACACTCAAAAAGATTTTGGGCTCCATTAGGAATGCAGTTGCTTCATGGCAGATATTGGAATTTTGGGTAATGCAATGCCCACCACTGTGTACAAACCCAGAGCAGAGATGCCTCAGGTTTTGGTTGAGCACAGTCAGGCAGATCTTGAAACTCACTCTGATGTGACCATCTGTACTTTGGGGTTTTGTACCTATTATAGACTACACTGATTTTCCATGGGGGAAGGGAAAAAAGGTTGTGTTGTGCATGAACATGTGAACCAAGAATGAACGAAATACACCCATGAATCCCTTCTCTTGCCATGGCAGGTGTGTGACCATGGAATACCCCACTGAAGGGGAAAACAAATAAAGAAAACTCAAACACTGAAAAAAACAAAAAGGAAAAAAGGAGGTTTCTTTTTGAAGTTAACAGAATGAAGCAGAGGTCTATGATAAAATTAATCCAAGGAAGAAATTTGTCTTGGTTTTGTAAATCTCAAAATTAGCTAAATCTCAAATTGGTGAACCAAAACCAATACAGAACTTCATCTCTACCCCTCCCTACAAGAGGGACATTGCCAAACACACCCCATTCCTTTGGACAGCACCACAAATTTCCTTCTGCTCTTGATCCAAGTCTGTGTTTGGGATTTTGCTGTGAGTGCTCCCACATCTGCAGCAGATGTTGCCTTTAACTCCCACCACACCTGCACTGCAGGTCACAGCCGTGCCTAAAAATCTTCTGAACCCTTGAAACACTTAGGTCCCTGCTGAAATTCTCAGGTGAGCACACAGCAGGTCATCTGAGCAATGAACAGGTTCACTCAGTGGGATTGAGTATAAATTTATGCTTTTTGGCCTTCCCATGCAAGCTGTGCTTCAAAGCTTACCTGCACTCCAGCTCTGAGCACAGCAATAACCCACTTGGGATCAGCAGAGAGATCAGAGGAGAAAGCAGCTTCCTCCAGTGTTCAGCATCCCTTCTGTGGGGAATATCAAGGTAAAATGATTTTTAGAAGCTTTAGAAATAGAAAGAGTAGAGGGAATTAGAGCTAGCTGTAATTGTGGAGCTTTTGCCATCTTTCTGTTATCTCAACTACGTAACAAGGCTAATACTGCAATAAAAGCTCAAGGAATGTCCTGTTCATGGAAAAAACTCCCATTTTTCCCCTCCTTGCTCATCTTTCCCTCCTTTCCCAGGAGCCAGGTGAGCTCCTGGCTCTGGAGCAGACCCTCCTGGGCACAGCTGGGCTCTCACACCGCGTTCCCTTGGGACATTCCAGCCCCTCCTGCCCTTGTCCCTCTGCCATGGCCTCCCTCTGAACTCACATGGGTGACAGATGCTTTTTCTCCCCCACCCCTTTTTGTCAGCAGGATAAAAATAAGTGATTTAAATCAGTCTCTCTTTAGTACCCAACCAGCTAGCCCTGCCTAATATTTGTAGTCTAAATAATCGCCATATGTGGCAGTGGAATACAAGTTTGTGGCCCTTTTTTTTTTTTTTTTTTTTTAAATAGAAGTTAATCCAGCTTTGAGCTGGATTAATTCCCAATGAGGCTTGGGGACAGACAGCTGTTTCTCTTCTTTGGCCTGGGAATACTGCCCTCAAAACCCACCTATACTTGTCAGCATCCCTGATGGACACGAGTTGCGCTCATTTTCAGATCCCTGTTTCACCCTACATTCAGGGGCAGCATTGCACCAGTGTGTGATTCTCAAAAATAAAATATATATTTAAAAAAAAGGTATGACATTTGGAAATGTTTTGTTGACTATTTTGCCATGGAATAAGAAAGACTTCAAAGCTCCCATCTTCATTTGGAGAGTTGGGAAGGAAGAATATTTGCAAAGGAGACATTTGACAGGAAAATCAGTATTAGCCTGTAGGGCAGTAGAGGAGCCAGATAAATCCTGTGCTGGCTCTTAAGGCTGAAACCTCACAGAAACAGTTTTAAGGAAACAAGCCCTGAAGTGCTTATTTACCCTGTGCCACATGACAAGCAGTGGTGAAAAAAACAGCAGGAAAGAACAGCAAAAGAATCAACTAAATAATATTCTCTTGTACTTTTCAACTTGTTCATCCAAAAAAAAAAAAAAGACATAAAGAAAGACAGAAAGAAAGAAAGACAGAAAGAAAGAAAGAAAGAAAGAAAGAAAGAAAGAAAGAAAGAAAGAAAGAAAGAAAGAAAGAAAGAAAGAAAGATTGATTAACGTTCTACCTAGGTTAAATATTCCCTTATTATTCTTTGGCCCCCAAAACTGTATCCATATTCAGAAAAATTACCTGGAGACCCTTTTTTGGCTGGAGAATACAGGAGGAACAGGATATCCAATATGCACATAAAAATAGTCAAGGAATTCTGTTTCTGAAGTAAGGCTAGAAATCATACCTGAGGTTTAAAGGCAAAGGCAGTTGCTTGGCAAGGTTTAAATCTCTGTCTCTGCAGTTTTGTTTTCTCACACACATTATGTAAGCAAGTCACCTCACACCTAAAATGGGTCTCAATTTCTGTTTGTTCTGCTTTTTTATTGCCACATTTGAAAATTAATAATTCAATGTCCTAATATTAGCTGTCATCTTAGCTGTGATAAAATTAATAATTCATCAAATCGAAATCAAACAAATGCCACCTTTTTATGCTGGATGAGGAATATACTTTGCTACATTTGCAGAGCTAAATTTGGTAAGATTCACCACTTTATTCTGAATGAAATCATGTTTTACCAATTAATATATAATTTTATCATCCCCACTCTCTTTGAAATTACCTCTAAGGAAGGGTTTTGCACAGCCACACAGGTTTTATTTTTACAACATATTTTTCCCAGATGAAAAGAACAGTGGAAAAGGCAAAGAGCATTCACTCACTTTTACACCCTTTCCTCCTGGTCATGGACATCCAACTTTTCCTGGGAAAGTATCCACTGTACCTGCAGAGCTCTGGCTAAATTCCAGATTTGTGTAATTACACTCACTTGTCTAAAATCTTGCTGGAATATTTTTGTCTTTTTTGGAGAGGGAATCCCCCTTTTCCCTGAGTTGTTGGGGAGTGCTGCAAGTGCTGCTCCGCTCAGCAGGAGCAGAAGGGGAAGGGATTTCCAAGTGTGGAGAGGTGGAGAGCAGCCTGTGTTAAATTTGCAAAGCGTTTGGAGATCCTTTGGGGTGAGAGGTGCTATGTAAATGTGAGGTCACCGCTGTTATCTGGGGTGCAAATGCATCCTGGGCTGTGATAGAAGCTTAAGGGGGGAAAAATGAAGGGAAAAAAACAAAAAAAACTACAACAAAAAAGGAGGGGGGGGGGGAAGAGTAAGGAAAAAAATAAAAAGAAGGGGGAGAAATGAGTAAAAAAAAAAGGAAAAATAGAAGGAGGAAAAGGGGATATAAAAAGGAGGAAAAACAGTGTAAAAATGGAAGGGAAGGGAAGGGAAGGGAAGGGAAGGGAAGGGAAGGGAAGGGAAGGGAAGGGAAGGGAAGGGAAGATGCAATTTCTACCCTTGTTGTGCCAGACTGTGGATGACAAAGTTTACCTCTTCTTGTCTTATTGTTAAGTGGGAGCATTAAACACTAAATTACTTGGTTTCTGATTTTCACGCCTTTCAAATCTTTCCATAGTTTACAAATTCTTCTCCCTTCACCAGGAAATATCAGTTCAGTCCACACAGAAAGCTCCCTAACTTTCCACCACCACTGCATCCCACGTGCTGCAGCTCAGGAACTCCTGATCCCTCCTTTTAGAACTGGTGCCACATCCTGCTGCAAGTCCACCTCCACATTCTGCCATCTTTTCTTCATATTTAGAATCAGAGAACCATGGAACTGTTTGAGTTGGAAGGGACCTAAATGATCATCTCATTCCACAGCTTGCCATGGGCTGGGAAACCTTTCACCAACCAGCCCACATTGTCCCATGGTCCATCCAAAGTGGCCTTGCAGGTAGAATGTGGCATAAATCACATTCCATATTACTTTAGTCCCCATTTACTTCCATAACTCACCTGTCTCTTCCAAATACCTTAACCAAACTCCCATCTTTTCATTTTTTTTCCTTTTGCTGTTCCTCACCTGATTGGAGGATGTGGAATTGTGATTCCTGTCACTTAACCACCCTTAAAGGGACAGACTTTCTAATGGAAATTGAATAGAAAAGGTTGGATTCCGTGGGGAAATTTCAAATTGACAAATTTTCTGAATGGATCTCTCCTAACCTTGTTGCATATAATATATGCATGTATTGAGCTTAATTTTTGGTTAGTATCAAAATGTATTGATCTGCAAGATAAATATTGACTTGACCTCACTTTCTCTCAGTCTATATTTACTTCTAGAGTCAATAAGTCTAGAAACTGATCTGACAGGAGTCAATAATGACTTAAAATTCTCAAAATAGCAGCTTTGCTCTAAGGTTGCAATTTTTTATTTTAAAGTTACTGCCTCAAATACATAAAATGCTCAGGAGGGACTTAACACTTTACTGCACAAAGCCATTGGGGAAACACTCAAATGCCAGAAGACCTTGATGTGACTTCAGGCCAGCTGTGCCATTTCAGCACTGGCCAAGCCATACTGTAAATATTTTAATAATGACCTACTGCAGTCCCTCTTTTTGCCCTGTGTATCCTCAAAAATTGGAGCTTTGCTCCGGAGGGTATGCCTGAATATCACTGATTGGATTTGTCAGGACAAAATTGTCTTCAGCCTTGGGAAAATGCAAAGCTTGCTACTGGGTAGAGGTTGTCATCATGAGAATGCCCTCCCTGCCTTCATTTCTCTGCTTAGGGAGGTGGTAATTAACCCAGCAAGATTTTTAGTGTCAGATGGGATCATGTTCTTTCCCTTTCCCCCTCAGTGGTGGACAAATCACCAGTAAAGACCCCATCCCTATTTTTCTTATCAAATCTTCATGATTTGATAGCTCAGCTTCTGATTTTTGGGGTTTCTTATGAAGAACTTTCATTAGGAAGCCGTTTAATAATTCAGTTATTTGATCAGTGTTTCTCTAACACCTGAGAAAATGTTGTAATTTGATTTAAGGAAACCATTGTCACTGCCAAATATTTCCCTGTCCCCTAGAGATTGGTCACTCTTCTGAGAAGTGCAGAAAATTATTAAAATGCAGAGAAAACAATAAAATTAAGAGAAAACAGATGAGAAAAAAGACATAGTAGATTGACCTAATATCCCTTTCTAGGATGAAACTGAAAAATATTCATTTTGTCTCACTGTTAAAGGAACCAAGGAATGTGACAGATAGTTTTAAGTGTTGCTGAAAAAGAAGAGAAAAAAGATTTGTCTATATTTTTTCCCCAGGAAAGAGTCCAGAATTTGGAATTGGAAATTTTCTTTTTTAGATTTTTGTTCTTTTGAGGTTTTTCCTTCTTTTTTTTTTTTTTTTTAATTTTTTATATAGGCAGCCTGTAGAGAAGATGTTGTACAAGACCCTGGGCCTGCATTAAAATAGTCTTCTGCTGATACTCATTTATCTGCATGTTTTAAGAGTGGGTGAAGCATGAAGCGGAGCATGTAATAGACTTAAGAACACATAGGTACAATTAAATGGGGAGGAAAACAATTACTTGTCATTCTTGCTGTGCTAATATTGCAGAGAAAAACTACCAACATCTGGAAGACAGTTTTCCAAAATGAACAGGGGGAAAGGAAGATGAAAAACTCCCATTCTTAAATTCCATGGGTGCAAAATCCCACATAAACAAAGCAAAAAAAAAAAAAAAAATCCTAAAATCAGAGCAAAACAGAATCCTTAAAAACCCAGGAATCATTCCATGGATAGCACGACATATTTTTTCCAGGGAACTTGTAGGAAAGTTCCCCTCAATCATCCACCCCAAAGCTGTTCCACAGTGCTGTTTGCTTTGATTAAACACAGAGTTTCACATCTGAGCTCCTTCATCCTTGGGCAAAACTTTCAGGTTTTGGGTAAAGAGTTAAAAGAGTCAGGCATAGAATGAGCCCAGCTGGAAAGAGGGAAAGGGAAAAGGAGGAAGGACAATAAATATTTGTAAAAGAAGTAAAAGAAGTAAAAGAAGGGGTTGAGATGGATCTGCCCTTCCCACCAGCCTGCCCTTCATGCTGAGCTTGGGCAATCCTCTTGCCAAGGAGAAATGAACCTCTACATCCTCAACCTGAGGTGAGGAGTCCTTTCCTAGAACTGAAAAACAAAAAGTAAAATAAAATAATTCATTCCTAGCCCGAACAGGCAAATTTCTACGAAAAGAATGTCTGATTTCAGGAATCTACAGTCTCCCGATGCAAAAAATGTCTTTGCTGAAAACTGTCCAGCCAGCCTCTGTGATTCTAATTAAATAGCAAAGACCGTGTGTCGAAATTCACAGTCTCCATCCCCATTTACTAGTGGGTGCTGAAAAATAACCTAAAAAAAAAAACATTTAAAAAAAAAAAAGCTTACTCTTTACTCAGCAACTTGAACAGATTTCAAGTCATTTTGTAGTTGGGAAGAATGCTCACAAAGACAGAGATTTTCTTGACTGAGATCATCAGAGCCGAGAGCTGAAGCAATTGTGTAACTGAGAAATGTATTCAGGCTTATTTCACAAGAATTATTTACTCTTTAAACTATTCATTCACACTACAAGAAAAAAAAAATGCAAGAAGAAAAAAAAGAAGAAAATTTCAAAAAAAAGAAAAAAGAAACAAAAGAAAAAAGAAAAAAAGAAAAAAGAAAAAAGAAAAAATAAAAAAGAAAAAAGAAAAAAGAAAAAAGAAAAAAGAAAGAAAGAAAAAAGAAACAAGAAAAAAAGAAAAAAAGAAAAAAGAGAAAAAAGAAAAAAAATGTTTTAGACAAATTATCTCCCCTGATATCTTCAAGATGATTATCAGAGCAGGGACCTTATCTCCAACAGCCAAAGGCAGGAAAATGCTTGGCCAAAGCCCTTTAATTCAATAGGCTCCCGAATTGTGCCTTTGCATCCTCATAGCCTGATACTCGCAGAAGGGAGAGGCTGATTTTCATTTTCTGTGCTCTAACTTTCTAATAAACAATAAGCAGATCACAGCCTCCCTCTTTTGTGCCGGGGAAAATAAGCATTTTTTTTTTTTTTTTTTTTTTTTAATATTACAAAAAGGGACAATATGCTAAAAATATGCAGCGAACAAATATCATCTGTACAGACTGGAAGAGAACCTTCATAAATTAACCTTATTAGTGCATTACTGTAAGCGAATGCCAAAAAAGCTCCTAATTTGCATTAAGATAGATTTTTCAGGTTGGCTGCATGATTTAATTAAAGAAAAGATTAAGAATCATTAAACAAGCTGCTCTACCTTGCAATAACAGAATTTATATCTGATTCAGGTTAACGAAAACACAGATGGTGATTCAGTAACTGTTGAGTTGCTGTAACAGAATGAAAATGATCCCATTAGTTCTCTGGAAATGTGAGGGAATTTGAAAATTAGCATGCAGATACATTGTATGGTGCTAGACAGCTTGGTCTGCTTGGATCATCACTGATTACTCTTTGTTTGGGTTGGCAACACTGAACTTAATAAATGAAAAAATGTTCCAGTATACCACAGTTGGAAACTGTTCAAGGTTGAAATAGGTGTGCAGACTTTCAAGAAGAGAGAGTTAAGTAAACAAATGTCAATCAATTTGGGGCTGGCAACGTTTTTTTCTTCCAGAATGTCTGTTCTTGAGAAGCAAGTGTCATCAAAATTGAAATCCTTTGCTTGATACATATGTTCATGTGGTATTTATTATTACAAAGGTATTTTAAATGCGTGTCGTTCGTTTACAAAGGAGCCTCGGCAGCGCTGGGATGCTAAAAGTGGAGAAGAGCTCTTAGGAAAGTGGGTCGGGTTGTGTGTGGTGCTGACAAAGAAATCAAACCTGCTGCAAAGGAAGGATGGGATGGGAGGAGATGTAAAATAAAGGTAAAAGCCCTCTTAAATAATCTGGTGAATTGGATAAGGCCCATAAGTGATCATTATTATGCCATGAGGGAGAGCAGAGCCTGGGCAAGGGGGATTCTGTTCAGCAGGTGACATTTCCAAGGCTCTGCCAGGGATAACTGCATTATCCAGGGGATGACACCTGGATCACAGCAACCCCATGACCAAAGCAGGAGGTCTGGATGACAGAACTTGCTCAGAGCAGTGCACAAGCTCAGATCAACACCAAATTTTCCACCGTGACTCATTCCGTGGCATTAGCACTCAGGCAGCAGGACAGGAGGGTGTCTCCTCCTTCTAAGAGGTTATTTTTCCTTTTCTTTTTGACTTCTTCGTTTTATTGCAGCTGACTTCAAGGCCAAAAGGTTGTGCATAGGGTGTTACAACAAAAACGAGGTTGTAACACTCGGACTTTTAGGTTAAAGTGTTCTTTGCTTATCACGTGTTAAGATCTTTCAGAAATGATGTAATGCACCAGGGACTGTGGTGCTACATTTGCAAACCACCTTTTTTTTAATCATTAATTGACATCATATAATAATGTCCAGCTCACTACTCCCAAAGTGATGGCAATTAATCTTGCAGGGAAAAAAAAATGACATTTTTAGCTTTTAGCATAGAAAGGTCATAAACAGGTTGTCTTCAGTTTGACTGGATTTTAACCATCTGATCAAACTTTTTTTTTTCTTTTTTTTTTACTTTAACATTTCTTGAACATTACCTTGTTTTTTCTAACACTTACATATTTAAAGATTGCATTTAGGAGAGATAGCCTCAGCAACTTGGCAGCATTTAAAAGCACACATGTTATTGCAAACAAGTGTGTCTTAGTTACAAAGGAAACCTTTGCTGTTCTTCCATGACCAGCACTTTCCTTTTTTTACATCTTTAGAAACTGTTTGGTGCACGATGAGTGACGGCACTGAAAAACATTGATTTATTTTCTTTTTTTTTTTCTTCTCTCATTTAGGAGCACGGGTTTGTTCTCAAACAAGGTGAACCACAGGGAAAAATGTCATTAAATATTTTCTCAGTACTCCAGCTTGCCACAGACCTGTTAAGCATCCTGTCTTTGTACTGATCGGGCTGCTTGCAGTTTTCATATAATTGCAAATCCGTCTCCCTCCTTGGCTTCTCGAGCAGGGATGTAAAGGACTGTGAATTGTGCAGAGTCTTCCCTGTGAAATTGTACAACCAAGGAAGATGCTGAGGGGTTATGCTGTGCGTGCCAACGTCAAGTGTTAGCTGGAAAGGGCTGGATTACCGAGGAAAGAGAATAGATCAGGATATTAACTGCCAGCTATCGAATGATCACAGGATATTTTGGTAGTTGCTGCAGCAAAACTGAGCAGACCTTTTTAATATTCTGCCTTGTTTTCCGTGAAAGCTGTGAGGAGCACAAGAGGATATTTGATTTATATTTGTGCATTCTTCTTTGGACGAGGACTGTGAGAACCCAGTGGTTTTTGGTTCATGGGAGATCTGGCACATCGCTCTCTTGGTTTGGATTCAAGCGGGTTCACATCCCCCGAGTTTCACTTTGACTTTTGATTTTGAACAAATCCAAAAAAAGGCAAAACAAAGCCCTGATGAACCAGCTAACTTTCTCATGATTTCCACCCAAAATTGTAAACTTTGCCCCCTTCACAAGTGAAAGAGTGTATTCAAAACTGTAGGCTTTCCAAAAGCTGTTAAGTGGAGCTATTTTTATGTCAGCGAGGAAGATAACCCAAATTCTTCTGATTTTTCCAGAATGAGGGGTTCAAATATCCAAATTATCTTCTCAGAAACCCTATTTACCAGAGAGGTAGTACTGTGAGTAGAAAAAAATCAGAATAAGAGCTTGAGGGTTCTCCTGACCCCTTTTTTGAGAAAACACGAACGCATTATTCCTACCTCCACCCTTAAATTCACTGCACTGGGCATTTCAAGAACGGGTTAAGCACAGCAGAATTTCTGGATATGACTCTTGCCAGAAGATGCCATTCCCCTAAAAAGAAAGCTCTCTCGCATTCCATGGGGTCATCTAAGATGGAAGCTTCACAAGGACTTTTGGATGCTTGTCAGGACCTTCTTGTAAATGCTGTGTCCTTGGCCAGTTCCAGAATACCTCCCGTGTGAATCCATCACAGAAAATCATGCACACGGTTCTGGCCCTCATTAAGAAAAAGGAAAAAAAAAGATAATGAAAAGCAGGGAGATCTCTGAACATTCAGGATTAACTTTCTCAAATGTCCTCAAAGGAGAATCACAGAAGAAGGGAAGGGATCCATGGGGATCTTCTTGTCCAATCTCCAAGAAGGTTACATAGCCCAAATCAAACACCTCTGAGACCTGCTTATCCCAGTGGGTCCCTTTAAAAAAAGTATCAATGCACAGTAAAAATGTATTATCTAATAAAAGTATTTTTCAAAACCTGCCATTTACCATTTTCAATTTCAATGTATATTTCTCTTCTTATCATTGTGCTTTTCTCAGCTGATTGGACTGAAATAAGAGTTACATTTGTATTCTTTTTCTTTTTTGAACATGGGATTTATGGATTTGCTCAAAAAAATTATTTAATGCTTTTCACAATGGGAGTTTATTATTCACCTCAACTCCCTCACCATTCTTTGGTATAAAACAATAGTGCTTAATTTGCTTTTCCTATAAGGAAATAGAGGTAAACCCCACAATTTAAGCATCAAACTGCAGTGTTTGGACACTTTTTCTTCCTCCCTCTCCTTTTTCTCTCCTTTAGATTTCCTTTCCTTCTTTTGGCAGATTTGTCTTGGTAACTTCAGAGTGTTTGGTTCTCCCAAGCAAGAAATTACAGCATCTGGCAACTCTACCCAGGTTATCTCACACATCTAACACTGGATTTTCAGCAGACATTTCACAGGGTGCTGGAATGTGCTCCATTATCTCTGTAGAAGCACTTTGAAAATTTGGATGGGATCCAGTTAGGGAGCCAAGAACAATACTGTGGAAATTACCTGACCAGTCAAGTCTATAAAAAGTGAGTTACAAACAGCATAAGCTAAAGCAAATAATTCTAACAAATATTCCTTGGGAATCCTGTAAGTTAAAATGAGAGTAATGAGGACATTATAATGCTTTAACATGAATAAATAGCAAAAATATTCGCTGTCTTTGTCTGAAAAATTGTCAGATTCTAATACTCAAGCCAGGTTATTTGTAAAATTGTTTGGGATCTTGGATGCTGGCAAGCAGAGTGTAACTTTGAGCTGGACTCTGGAACAACCTCGTGGATTATGAGACCCCCGAGATGCACCAGGCAGCCCCGAGCAGTGCTACTGGAGCAGACCTCAGCTTGTGTTCCCATGACACTCAAAGGAGGCAAAAGAGGCACATTTTCCACAAGTTTGTAAACATAACAGCTTCCAGCAAAAGTGGTGAGAAAATTTCAGGGATTTGGTGGGGTTTTTTTCAGTCACTGGTGGGAGCCGGGAAAGTGACTGTTGCAATAAAATGGACCATAGGCTCTTTACAAAACAGGATGAAATGTTTATATTTGGCTATTATGGTGATGGATGTTAAAAAAACAAAGATAAATAAACATATTAATTATGTGTCAAACCACAGGACATCTCTTAGGACACTGTGATGGGAAGACTCAAATGCTAGAGATAACTTTGCTTCATTTAAGTGTATTTCTTGATGAGCTTTATTAACCTTAAGGGACAAGTTAATCCCAGAAGCAGTATTTGTTACTGTGACCTTCTGTATTTCCTCCTCATACTTAAAGGCAGGATGATTCCAGCCAGAAAAGTATCTAGATGGTGGAAATATATACCATCCCAGTGACTTAAATATATCTCTGTGCTGAGATGGGACCCAGAAATTAGTGTCCCCTGTTTCTAAACTGCAGTGGAAGATATTTAGTTAAAGAAGGACAAGTATTTCCCTCCTTTCCTACTCCTACTGAGTGAATTTGAAAACCACTCAGCTCATTCCTCATAATTTCTCTCCATAGCCCAATAAGAAGGATAATCTTCTATTTCTCAAAACCAAAATTCAGAGAGAAACTGAAGCCCCATTAGAACAGCAGAAATAACTTTCTCATTCCTCGCTGCAGTGTATAGACTAAGTCCTTTAATTAACACAACTCTCTGGTCAGGCCAACGCTTCTCTTCATAATTGCCGTCTCCTGACACTCAGTAATTTATTTTATTTTAATTCTTCGGGGTGTGTGAATGTTTCAGAGTGGCCCAAACGAAGTGGGAGCTATCAAAAGATGCAATGCTGCGTCACCACGGAGCCGATGGCCACGAGCCAGCTCTGTCAACACTTGGCTTTGTACTGTCTGGGGGAGAGGAGCTGATTCTTCAGCAGTGTCTAATCAGTTTAAAACAAATCTGGAAGATGTTACTAGAAGACAAGATGAGATCCAGGCCGCAGCAGCCTCTGCATACAAAGGAGTGGAGGGATTTCGTTTGAAAACGAAATTAAAGAGGTGGAAACGACTCTTGACAGTTTCAACGGGGTTTAACTGGGGGTAAGAAGGAGTGAGCTACTGGTTTGGGAAATGAGGCTACTGGTACTTGGAGAAAGGACCTTGTTCTGTCACCTCTGCTGCAGCAACAGAGATATCGGTGGAACTGATCTGCCAGGAAGCAATGGCAAAGTTCCTGTGTATCCACAGCAGCATTCCAATAAACAAAGGGGACTTATAGAAGGTGGGAGAGTGACTTCCCTGCAGGCCTGTAGTGATAGGAGCAGGGGAACTGGTTTTAAATTGAAGAAAGGAAGATCTAGATTAGAGATTTGGAAGAAATTCTTCCCTGTGAGGGTGTTGAGGCCCTGGCACATTGTCCAGAGAAGATGTGGCTGCGTCTGGATCCCTGGAAGTGTCCAAGGCCAGGCTGGACAGGGTTTGGAGCAACCTGGGATAGAGGAAGGTGTTCCTGCCCATGGTAGGGTGTGGAATGAGATGTGCTTTAAGCTCCTTTCCAACCCAAACCATTCTGTGATTCCATGATTCATCACAGCCTGGTAAATTCTTGAAAGGAAACCAAAGTCAAATAATTTGGAGGGTCACAATGACAAGAAACAGTTACCTAATAAATCACAGGAGGTGTATATAGAAAAGGTAAATACGGACTTTTGATTTATGGAACAACTTCCATCTGACTCCTTCAAAAGGTTTCAGAAACTAAATTTTTCCATACCCAGCACAGATATCAGAGAGCTCCACATTCATCTTTCAGTGCTTCATCAGGAAACCTCCTAACAGCCCTGGATCACACAGGTATCCCTGCAAAAGAGAAATTCTGATGGTTTTCTCTGGGACGTGTTTTCTGGAAAACTATGTTTCCTTCGGACACCACACAGCAAAGGAATGAAGGTAGAAAGCCAAAATTTCTTTCCTGCCTGCAGGAACCTGACCTGGCCCACAGAACATGACCAAGATACACTTTGCCCTTGTACGACTCAACTGCAAGGACACGTGGGTCACTGCAGTACCCAGAAAGGGAATGGAAATAGTTAAGAAAGTGGTAGAGGAGCTACTGGAGCCTTCTCTTACTGCTTTAGAGGAGATGTGGCAGGGGTAAGACCAAGATGTGTTGCTGAAAGAGTTGAGTGCTGGATTTAAAGCAGAAAACAGAAAATACCCCCCAACATTAATTTAAAACAAATCAGACAAGGTGTTCTATAAAACAGCTGTTACTGGGAAAGGGGAAGGGGGGCAGGGAAAGAGCTGTAGATCCACAGGAAATTCCTCCACCAAGATGAAGGAAGCCTTTGGTATCTCTCATGATTGCAAACCTGTGGGAATGAGTCAGGAAGGAGCAGGAATGTCCTGCCTTTCTCACAGCTGCCCAGTGGGACCTGTGAGTTTCCATCATGTGCACCAGAACAGATAAACCCTGAGGAGTCCAGGCATCTTCAACCCCAACAGATGCAACATCACCCCTCTTCATTTCCCCCTCATCCAACATTTTATAAAGATGAGATTTAAGTTATTTTCTTATTATTAAAGGGAAGAATAAATCAGTGAAAAGAAAAACTTTCCTTATTGCAGGAACTCGGAGTACCAGGATGTATTCCTCTTGCTTATCATTTCAGAAAAAAAAAAACCAAAACAAAACAACAAAAAACAAAAAACCAAAAAACAATAAACAAACAAAAATAAAACAAACAAAAACAAAAATACCCAAAAAACCCCCAAAAAACCTTTTTCCCTACAATATTTTGTCCTTGCTATTTTTCTTCTCTCAGAGGTCTCTTCCCTCATTCCCTTCACTTTGATCCCTACCCATGTTTTTGGTGGCATGGTCATTGGCTCCAAGGGAGCAGAGTTTATCCCTTGTCCTCTAGGGCTGCATCTATTAAACCTCCCCAATTTTACTCAAGTAAAGCCTGATGAAACATTCTTTTGCCTGACGTGGGAATTAACCCAAAATCTGAGTTGAGACAAATTCCTCCACTTCTCTGTAATTCATCTTTTTCACTTTACATGAGGATTTTTCTCATGGTCTGTGAAGCAGGTCAGATTACCTTAGATACTTTGTCAGTAGCTGAATGGATAGGGTATTATAAACTCTAATTTACAGTCTCCTGTAACTTACTGCATATAAAATACTGAAAAATTACAAATCTGCTTCATCTAAACCCCTAAATGCAGCTTAGCCAGGTTTGGCCATGGAATCTTTGCTTTTAGGGCCTGAAGGGACTCTGGCCTGGTGTCCCCTGATCAGTATGGGACAAAGTTTGGGGAGTTTGAGCTGCCCCTGTTCACCCAGCAAGGTCCTGGGTCACACCTGGATGTTTTGGATTCTTGAATTTTCCTCTTTATATTTCCCGAACCCTCAGAATGTGTTGAAGTCTATTAAAGCAACCTTTATGGCCACTGCATGCAAACCAGAGCTCAGGTTATACATGAGCAACCAAAAAATTGATGCTTTTTCACCATGGTGCATTTTTTAATTAACACAGGGTACTAGAGCAGCTTTTAATAACGGTTTTCAGCCTCTTTCCTTTCCTAGATTCATGGAATGTTTTGGGTTAGAAAGGACCTTCAAAGGCCATCCAGTACAACCCCCCTGTATTGAACAGGGGCATCTTCATCTTGGCCGGGTTGCTCAGAGCCCTGTCCAAACTGGCCTTGGATGTTTCCAGGGATGGAGCATCAACCACCTGAGGGAGACCTTTGTTCATTCCTCCTTGCAAATCAATAATTCCATTTCCCTTCTTCTCTTCTACTCTTTTCCCACCTCATTGTCACATCAACTTCAAAGGACAGGAAGATCTGGAAGGTCTGAAATCCTCTGTTCACTCTCAGTTTCTCCCCATCACGATTCCTCATTGCCCACCACAGAAGACTCCCATAATTAAAACTAACACCACAACAGGAACTATCCTTGTTGAAAACAAAACTAGATCACATCCCTGTCTGAGGGAAGGAGGAGAGAGCAGACACACGTTGTGCAGGAAAACCTTTGTCTGCTCCAGTTCATCTCATCCCAGCAGCTCTGTGGCTGAAGCCATCCCAGCTGCACTGCTTAGCTTGGGGAGAGGCAGAGGGGATGCTGCAAGCCTTGCTGCACCTCTCAGTTTGGCTTCCACATCTCCTTCATCTCTGGGAGATGATCCCAAGCAGCTGCTGAATTCTCCATGATGAGGAGGAGCATGGGCTGATTTATCTGCAGTTCCCAGCATGGAAACTGGTCTGTGGGTAAAGACCTGAGTCTGCAGCATCTCCCATCAGCACAAAGCACACAACTGTGCAAGAAACCTTTTCATAATCATGAGGAAAAAGAGAGAGAGAGGAAAAAAACCAAACAAGTTCTTAAACATATTCAGACTCAGCTGGAATTTGGACCAAGAGATGGACTAGCTACTTACTTATCCCTGAGGCACATTCACCCCTCTCTATAATTAAGCTCTTGGGCTGTTTTGTTAGTGGTGAGAAGCAGGCTTTGCCAAAAGTCATCTGGCTTTCCCCCTTAGAACACTGACAGGTTTTTTTCCCCCCTCCTTGCTAAAGAAAGCTTTCAATTTTCATTGCTTATGTGCTTTAGGTATAATTATTTTTTTTACCTTTCACGGTGTTATTTCCTACCCATAAAATTATACAAAAATGGTCATCAGTGAGCCTGCTGAAAAGACCATCCACCATACATTACAGAGAATAACCTTAATATTTATAAAAAAAAAAATAAAGACCATATTTCTTTTAAAGATCTTGCTCTAAACAAACTGAATTATTCATGCATAGAATTGTACAGCATTAGAACACCTGTTTTCAATCATGCATAATGTAAAATCACTCATTACCTCACAAGAGCCTCTACATCTCCAGCAATCAAATGGCATTGAAACAGAGGAACAGGTGCTTGGCAGGTGGATCCAAACAGATGTTTTAGGCTTGGTTGTCTTTTCTTGTACAGGTGTGGTGATCTTGTTTTCAACGGCATAATTGCTATTTGAATAGGTGATATTTAATTCTTACGTGCTTTAATATTTATTTTTGCTTCTTCAATTCCTTTTTTCCCCACTCTGCTAACTGCACGGGCTCAAAGCAGCTTATGAGATGTGGGAAAGCTCTGGACTGATAGATCAGTGATGCAATGGAAAGTACAGCTCCTCTTACTCAGACCTTCAGGCCACAAATTCTCAACCAGGAGAATTTGTCCTTTTTCTAGACAACTTGTAAAAACCACTGCAGAGAACTACAGACTCTCAATCATCCCCTTCCTGAAGGATATTTGAATGTTGGATATATAGAGATAGGATAAACATTCCAGAAAACAATAAAACAGGAAATGGAGATCTCTGCATGCTTTTCTAGGGTTCAATTATGCACAATATAAATGTGTCTAAAACTACAGCAGACTTAGTACACTGATGTCATGAAGGAAAAATACACCATCCCCTGATGGAGAGCAGGGTTAGATTAGAAATTAAAAAGAAATTCTTCCCTGTAAGGATGGGGAGGCCCTGGCACAGGTGCCCAGAGAAGCTGTGGCTGCTCCTGGATCCCTGGAAGTGTCCAAGGCCAGGTTGGACAGGGCTTGGAGCAATCTGGGACAATGGAAGATGTCCCTGCCCATGGCAGAGGGTGGAATGAGATCATCTTCACGGTCACTTTAAGGTCACTTCCAACCCAAACCATTCTAGGATTTCATGGTTCCAAACCTGACTCTGCTTCTCAAACTCCTGATTTTCATGTGGGGCTCATGGGAGAGGGATGTGGACTAGTGGCCTTTGCTAAACCAGATTGTGGACCTGGCACTCTGCAAAAGCTGCAGGAGGCACTGAACCTGCAAGGAAAGAAAAAAAAAAAAAAAAAAAGGCACAAATTTGACATCTTCCCCTTGGAATTTAGAGAAAATTAATGAACAGTGGCCAAGAAGTATTTTGGTGCTCATTGCCTTCAAGCACCCATTGCTGGTTGGCCAAAGCCGATGTGTTCCCACTCCTACTTCAGTTTCAACAGCAAAGTGGCAAATCATTAGAAACAGCTTTAAACTTGGCACCCTGACCAGCATCTCCAGAGAACAGCCAAGGACTGAAAATCCAGGGTGGCAGCTTATTGCTCTGACTGGTCACCTGCCCTCAGCCTGTGTCTGCTCCTCGTGATCCCACACTGCAGGTGCAGAGGGATAAGCAGGGATGCAGTGACCTGGATGGATGCTCCATCCAGGTGTGTCCAGAACAGAACAACTCTTCTAATCAACAATGATTAACATGTGATGCTTACAGGGTGTAAATTGAAATGATTTGACACAAAACAACGGATTTGTTTTGTGTCAAATCATTTTGTGTGTCAAGGACCAGAGCAGTAGCGTTTTTGGACCACAATGTGCCACCACTGAGTTCTTCTCTGTGAGGGTGGTGGGGCCCTGGCATGTCCAGAGAAGCTGTGGCTGCCCCTGGATCCCTGGAAATGTCCAAGACCAGGCTTGGAGCAACCTAGCCTAGTGGAAGGTTTCCCTGCCCATGGCAGGGGATAGAATGAGAAGATTTTTGAGGTGTCTTGAGCCCAAACCATTCTATGATTCCAGGATTTTAGAACACAGAAAATAATCTGTACAAACATATAGTTCAATTATTCTGCCCCACTATACTATTTTATTTCACTGCATTTTTCAGTGTCAGAGATCTCATTTTTCTTTGAGTATAAGCATTTCCCAGTATTTTTAAGCAGGAATGGCAAAATAACCTGATTCCCCTGATCAAAGGATTTATTTTGTATTTACCTTACTGAAATAGGTGCTCATTTGAAGGGCAGAAAGAGCAGTTAATGAATCTGTCCTGAACCAAGTATGACACACTTAGATGACACTATCACATTAACAAGTAGGGTATCAAGACTGATAAGGACACACAATATGTAGATGCATTTATCTACACAGTTCACACTTACAAAGACAAAAAGTACCTCCAGCATTCATTTACATGCTTTTTTATGTGTAGCAATTAAAACATACAGGGAAAATATCTCATAAAAATTATACCAGTCCATGTTAACTTACCTGTCCAAAGTCAGCACATACCTCAAAACAGAAGCTTCCAGAAACAGCAGTTGCCTGCAGTGATTTCTGTACCACCTCCTTCACTCCAGCACTTTGTCCTTCTCCTGGGCTCCCTCTGTGGTAAACAAATGGGCAGGAGGCTTCATTCCCAGCTGAAAAGCTCCAGAAAACTTCCCTTCAGCACATTTCCTCAGAGGCTGTGAAACTCTTGTATTTCTGGGTCAGATATGTGTGACTTCTGGTAGAAGTTACTTTAAACACAAGAACAGCAAAGAGAAACAAAGGATGTATCAGTGCATCCAGGATGAAATTAAAGCTCAGCAAACGCTTCACAGATTCCATTAGGGATTATTTTCTGAACATTTTTCTTTCTTAGGAGAAAACATAAA
Source organism: Ammospiza caudacuta (assembly GCF_027887145.1). Taxonomy (NCBI): domain Eukaryota; kingdom Metazoa; phylum Chordata; class Aves; order Passeriformes; family Passerellidae; genus Ammospiza; species Ammospiza caudacuta. The sequence goes on along the minus strand of NC_080600.1, from coordinate 41,095,368 downwards.
CTCTTACCTTTGACACAACAGGTCCATCTCGTAGCTCCAGCACAGCCTCAGCATCTACTGATGTCCCCCAGTGTTCCTCCTTTGACCTCCCATCCAGCCCCAGGTACTGGAGCTCATCTTTAACCCAGGATGAGGTGGTTTGGGTTGTTTTTGAACATTTCCACAAAGAGCTGTTTGATCTGGAGTGCCTGCCTTCAGGAAACAGAGCTGCTCTCGTCCTCCTCTTAAGAACTTTTGACCACTTTTTGCTGCAGGATCTTTTCCCACATCCTTGTCTCCATGACCAGGCTTCAAAGGACACCGTGCTCTTGCCTTTGACAGCCCTCACCAGCTCTGCACCTCCTGGCTTGGAATGGGTCTGTGCAGCTTTTCTCCACGATACATTTCCATTCATTCCTCACATTTAATTTGTGTCTCAGCTGATCACAGAGGCAGCATGGATTGGCCTCTCCAGGATGCTTTGGATCAATTTTCTTCTCGCATGAAGCATAAATTATTAATAACACCAGGCACTCAAACCCAGCTCACTCCCAAAGTTTCCTGCAGTTTACAAAATACCTAGATGGATTAATAGCTCCAAAAGAACAGTGAGTGTGAGCTGTGTAAATTCCAGGTGGGAGGGAAACTCCTGAGATAAAGGACCTGTAATGAAAAATATCTTTTTCATTTATGGGCCAGTAACAGCTCCTTTGTGTCAAAGGCCTCAGAATCATTTAATATTGCTGTGGCTCTGCATATTCACTAATAAAATGGTCCTACTGCTCTTCTTAGAGAGATGTTGCAAGGGGGTTATAAACAAAGTGGAGAAATTAAAAAGTTTTTTTCCCAGTTGCAATGTGCTCTTTGTATCTTGTTTACCTGAGATGTGCACCCTGCAGTTCCTTCATTCAGCAGTGCCTCTGGAGCACAATGAGCTGCACACTCTTCCCTAAGGGTGAGCAAAGCACCAGCTTACTGATCACAGAATTGTCAGGGCTGGAAAAGCCTTCCAAAATCATCAAACCCAACTGTCAATGTAACACTGCCAAACCCACCCCAAATCATGTCCTCCAGGGCCATATTATATAGTTCTTGCTCAAGGCCAGGATGGATGGGGCTTGGAGCAACCTGGAAGTGAAAGGTTCCCTGTCCATGGCAAGGAGTAGAACAAGATGAGTTTTAGATCCCTTCCAACCCACACCAGTCTGTGATTCTGTGATTCTACCAGATAACACAATTGCAAATTGCTCAGAGGCAAGATACAGCATTGCAAAATTGCAGCAAGACTGTGACATCGTGGGGTTGACAAACTCAATTTAGTCATGTTTTAGACTCTCTGACTGCAATGGAGTGACTTTACCTCCTCATTAGCATGGAGGGAACAGCACCCACATGGAGACCAAACCCAGGTGCTGCAAACAGTTATTTCAACTGCTTAGGTGTGCAAAGATATGTTTAAACATACGTGTGTTAATTTATGTAGACATATACACACATGCACACACATATATACAGAATTGTGGAATCACAGAACAGGTTGGGGTGGAAGGGACATTAAAACTCATCCAATTCCAACCTCCTGCCATGGGCAGGGACACCTTCCACCAGACCAAGTTTCTCCAAGCCCCATCCAAGCTGGGCCTAGAACACTTCCAGGGATGGGACAGGCCCAGCTTCTCTGGCCAACCTGTGCCAAGGCCTCCCCACACACACATATATACAGAATCATGGAATCCCAGAACAGGTTGAGGTGGAAGGTACATTAAAACTCATCCAATTCCAACCTCCTGCCATGGGCACAGACACCTCCCACCAGACCAAGCCCCATCCAAGCTGGCCTAGAACACTTCCAGGGATGGGACAGGCCCAGCTCCTCCGGCCAACCTGTGCCAAGGCCTCCCCATCCTCTGAGCAACGAATTTCTTCCTAATCTCCAACCCGAACCTGACCTCCATCCTGCAGCCATTCCCCTTTGTCCTGCTGGCAATAGGACATTCTATATAAAAGCCATAAACCCCATATTTTTACACAAAAGGGAGCCTACACAGTGTTGGGCATCACAGCCGGTGCAGGCCCCGACTCCGCGGTTCCCCAATGGCAGCGGGGCCGTGGCTGCCCTGGCAGCTCCTCTTTCAGCCCGACAGCTGCAGATCCCAGGTGGTCTGACATTTGAGAGAGGGGCTGCGGGGGAGACTGGAGGTGTTCTAGGGGAGAAGGAGGCTGCGAATAACACCAAGCCCTCATCCAGATGGAATCGTTCACGGAACAACCTGGGATACTCTATTACTGTCCATATGCCTCCCAGGTCTCCAAAGGCCACACTCCATTGATTTATTAGAAACCTGCTTCTTTTCCCCCTGCCTTGGTGCTTTCCCAAACAGGGCATAATGTGGGATTTACTGCCATCTGAAATGCTCCTTTTTAAAAATCGGTTCTTCGCCTAAGCTGGGCTTCAGAAATGCTCCAATAAACACCAGATTAGAGAGCATTTCGGGATGAGAGCCCCCTCTTTATGTAGCCCTTAAACAAATTTCTTCCTGCCACAATGAGTGATAAAACATTTTATAGGACATTTCCATGATAAGTAAATGGCTGAAGGCATGGCACCAGTAGAATTAAAGCCACCAGATATAACTCTGCTAACAGTCTGCCTTACACTTATTTCTTCCTTTGCATATAAGCCTAGAAGAATTATTTTATTGTTTTAGCACTGCAAACAGTTGTTATTAGTGTATCTTATTTATAGCCGGTTCTTTGAGGCACTATAGTAATATAGAAAAATATCAGTTATTTCATCACACTGGTGAATTTAATGAACCTGAAGGTGTGTGTTATTTTAGCACTTGCCGTAGCTCCTGTGAAAACCCAATGGTGCTAAAATCTGTAAACCTGTCACTGCTTAAGTAATAACCTTGTTAAAAGCATCTTCATTTAACTTATTTCAGCTTTTGCAGAATGCAGGTTTTATTTTATCAGTGCAGGGAATAGGTGTTTCTAACCAAACCACTTATTGTAAATATAGTTAATTGTAGTTCATTAATTTATTCTCAGTGTTATTGCTTTTATTTTAACACTTAGTTTAAATTAAGTGTTGTCTAGAATTGAGTTCCCATTTTCGATTTTTTTTAAACAAACTCTTAATTTATATAAAATATCTTTGGTTAGAACAGTAAATTTTATTCTGCAATATGGAAAATGCTCTTTGCATTCATTAATATCCCTTTACGCTGCAAGAAATGAGCTTTCTTCCTTAACAGCAGACAGGAAAACAAAATGAGATTCTTTTTTTAATCTTACCACTGTGAAATTGGGCTTCTTCTTTTCATTTAAAAATATAGAGAAAATGAAATATTGATAGCATGTGATCCAAATTATCAATTGATCCCTGCAAATGCATATCTACAATTATCGAAATCCTGGCAATAGAAGAATGGGAACTCCCTGCTATTTAGCACCATTCAGCAGAAAGAGAAGTGCAATTTGCACCATCACCTTTTTACAGCACCAATGATACTTCCTATATTATTACACCATGGAGTTGTTTGTGACACGCGATAAAAGTATCAGGTTCCCAGTAAATTATTACAAGGTGGGCAATTTTCCAGCCATTAATACTTTTTGGGTTTGAGACCTGCTGTGCTCCCTGGTGCTCCCTGGCAGACACATCCCAGGGCAACAGACCTCAAAACTGATGCTGGATGCCAACAGGGCCCCGAGCTCTTGATGGCAGCAGTAAAATCCCAAATGTGTCAGTTGCTTTGAAAGAATTATCAGAATTAGCTATCCAAGAAGTTTCCATTAGTTTGTCATTTGATTAGGGGTCATTAATTTTTTTTCTCCCATAATTTAGCTCTCCTTCTCTGTGTGTTTCTGTTTCAGGATTTATTGATCTGTGCTCCAGAGTAGGGCTGTGACAAATCAGGGCATCGCCATCCAAGAGGGTGCAACATCCCCAGCCAGGCACAAAGCTGACCTGGGTTATTTCATTGTCCTTCATTACAACTTTCTGCCCTAATCATTCTTACTTCACAAACAAGCTGAAAATGTAATTAACTTCATCCTTTCTTCCAATTTTGGTGCCAAAACCTCTCAGGGGGGGCAGACCCCTGGGTGGATCCTCCACAGTAAGCAAGAGGGATGCTGCAGGAATTACTCCGTACCTGGATGTTAGAAGCAAGAATGAGTGAGAATGGTCAGCAGGCAGCCCCAGAGGTGGGAATGAGGAACTGAACTGGGGCTGAAGGCATCAGCATCTCCCAAAGCCTTTATCAGCATCTCAAAACCAAGGTGGGAGCAGACAGATCTGATCTCCAGGATGGGAACACCCAGATCTGCCCTGGTGCTGCCCAAAGAGGTGAGGGGTGGGAGGAGAAAACACAAACTGCCTACATGCTATTTTTACCACAGGGTCATTCCAGCAAAAATTAGGTTTTGTCTCAAAGCAGAAGAGTGTCAGTGTGCCCCAGGAGCTGCAGCAAACTGAGGAGGAGGAGGAGGGAAGCCAAGCTGCCTGTGCCTCCCCACAGCACCAGGGCTCAGGGCAGAAGTTAGGATGCTTCAAATCCCAACAGCTGCAGTGTGTCTTCAGGATCTGAGAAACCAGACCAAGCAATTGAAAAGGAATCCAGTTGTTTAAGCTTAGGCTGGGATTGTGTTTGTATTTGTTTTGCTTGTAACCTTTCGTTTCCAGCCTTCCAGCTAAAAGCCTGACCTTACGTCTTGCTTAATAAACCTTTTGGAAAAAGCTTTATTTTATCATCCAGCCTGGTCTGTGCTGCAGGGAAGATGGATGGGAGGGAATAGGTGAAGCTGTGGAGGTGCACAGGCACATCCCAAGGGCAGGGTGGGAAGCTGAGGTGCATCCTGCCCTGAAATGCTGTTCCACAGAGCCACGGGCACTCCTGTGAAGGGTTAGGCAGTCAGGAGAGAGCCTCTGCTAAAGCTTCTCACAGCTCAGAATGCACTAAGTGGAAAGAATACAGATGTCTGAGAGTGTGCACAAAAGGATCTAGCCGATAATGACCAAATGCAATTGAGATATTAAAGCAAATTTGAAAATGCAAGGGTTGTTTTGGAGCCTTGGGAGCTTCCCTGATGCACAGCTGGGGGTCCATGGGCCCAGTTTGGGGTGGGTCAGCATCACACTTCCTCTGGAACTGCCCCCTAACTCAGCTTCATTCCTCCCACGATCTCCTTCCTGCTCTGGACTCAGCTACGAGTGTTGGTAGAAAAAATTTTGAGCCTTTTCTGCCCCAACACAAAAAAATTTTCCCATATCAAACATCCGGCCTGTCTGCAGCGGCCTGGTCTTTCTCCTGACATCCTGTGCTGCCACAACCCACAGAGTGAAAAGACAAAGCCAGCACACACGAGATAAACCCAAATTTCCAAATTTGATGCTCAGGTGCTGAATTGAGCAGTGGGAGGGAGGAAAAAGGCAATACCAACATCACCATTCCTCCAGACTCTGCAGCACAAAGCTGGGAAAGGGGGATTCTCCATTCTCACAACCAGCATAACCCAGCCCAACCATGGGGTATAAACCCATTTACACTCTATTGACTTTGCCTGATTTATAGCTGAATTATTTACCCCCAGTGCTGAGACACAAAATAATGCCGGGTAGGATTTCACATTTTCTTTTCAGAATCTAAAGTCAGAACAGGAGTGAAGTCAATATTATGTTTATGGCTGTAGTGCTAAAAATGTAAGATTAAATTTAAAATTATGGAGCAGAAAATTTGAATTTAAGAAGATTTTTCATTAAGCCAGCATACATTTATCCCTCACACTGACACAACAGTAATAACAATTTGACCCACATACTATTTTGTTTCTTAAGTTATACTATTACAGGCCAATTACACGTTCTTTAAAGAAATGTTATTAATTATTGAAACATTAAAAAGCTGAGGTCATTGTTTTTCTGCACTTAGCATAGCTTTTAAGACAGATTATAGGGAGAGAATCTTTTGGTAGATTGTCTTAAAATATTCACCAGAGCTAGAACAATTTAATGAAATTCACATTTATTTCAAGGATTTTTTTAATTAAATCTATTGGTTGTTGGTATCCGTAAACCCTTAAGAATAAACACCTGCAGTGTTTTATTATGTAAAAAGGTAGTTTAATTGCATCATATTTATCACAGACAAATCAAGCCCTATTCAGAAGATAATAATGACACAGTAATTGGACCAGTAATTGGTTCAGGATGATTCAATATTGTACTAATAATCATAAATACAACTGTCTCCTGCTTTGGTACAAGGCTGACACGATATTATAGATTGGATTTGGTGCCATAAATATCCATGAACTGGGTCCAGTAGTGCCCAGGTCTTTAGTTCAACTGCCTTAGTAAATAACAGGTATCTAATAACACAGCCTACATGAGGAATCATTGTTTCCTGGAGGGAAACACAGGGAATGCTGCTTCCTTCTGCATCTGGGAATGGCTGGAAGTGGCATCCCTACAGCAGAGCTTCCTTTGGCTCCCTGTGTTAAGCATTTGCCTCAGAGATGATTCCACTCCAAGTAAACCTGGTCATGCTCAGAGCCAGTTGTAAAGTAGATCTGTGTGGTGGAAATCTGGCTTTTCCTTGGCTTTTCACTTATTTGTTTGCCTTCCTGACAACTGGAGAAATGGCCCGCTCCAAAAAGGCGCAATTTTCCAAATTGCTCAGCATCTACCCTCAAACCCTCCAAGGAGAACGAGAGAACTTGAAACTGGGCACCCCGAATGCCACAGCAGGCAGGAGATACACACTGCGTGGTTCATCCCCAGTGGGCCACAGACCCTTGGGGATGGCCACTGATGAGTTCCTGTGGGCCGCCGGACCCCAGCAAACCCCTGGAATCTCTTATGCTCCCCACAGAAATCAGCACTGCTGCTCCTTGCTTTAACTCTGCTTTTTCCCTGCATTTCGGGTACTTTCCCTGTCTGATCCCGAGCCCCACCATCCAAAGTGAGGGGCTTTCCTTGCTCCCTGCTCCCTGCCTGCCACCAGGGGGGTCTTGCTGCAGCATTTTGGAAAGCCACGCTTCCTATTTCAAATTGAAATGGTTTTCCCTTAAAAAAAACAGGAATTTTTTCTGCTTAGGAAAACACCCATTGAAAATAACAATGATAAAAAGGCCAGTTTTGGTTCCTTACTCTCGCTGAATGTGACATGTGACACTCAAGTCAAAGCTCCCCGAACACAGATAGTCCAAAATAAAAGTAGTTGTAAAAAACATTCCTGTATTCATATTTCAGCAGTTAAAAAGAGATGTCAACATTACAAAGACTCCACAACTTCACCAGATTTCACCTGGAGCTTCAACCACAGTTTTCCAGACTGTCCTTTATATGATTTGAGCACCTGGTTAGTTTCATGTTATCATGATTTCCTTGTGGGGTAATTAATGTGTTATTTATGGAACTACATAAATCGGCATAGTAGTATCCAGCTTTTTTGTGCTGTGCATGAATATAGAATTTTTAGGAATATGGAAATATTCAATATAGAAATGGAGTATGGGAATAGACACAGAAATTTAGAAAATACTGAAATTTTAGGGGAGAAAGAGGCTGCAAGACCCACGGCACAGCTCCTCCACCAGCACCAGGCCCTTTCAGAGGGAGCCAAAAGGGAGTGGAGAGTCAACCCCCAAAACAATGGTCCTCATTCACCAGACACAGAAACATACTTTTCATTAGCAGGGAGCTAGAATGGAGATAATACAGCCCCTTTATCATCAGGGCAAGAGCTCAGAATCCATGCCCTAGGCTCAGCAGATAAATTGTAAGAGTTTACCTTTTTTCCTTTGATTTCTCTGCACCATAAGGAGGAGCAGCCAGGCCCAAGTACCAGCCCAAGGTGGACAGTGTGATTCTGACTGCACATCTCCTTGATGCCCCATCCCCCTGCCTCCACCCCAAAACAGCACCTGGAGGGAAGGAGGGATGTGAGGAATGCAGGCAGAGGAAGAGACAACTCGCATTACAGGAGGCACATAGGGAAACCCTTGGAGATTCTATGGCAGAGCAGCCCTGGCATGGGCACTAAGGCCAAAACCAATCTGTGCAAATGGAATTCCATGGCAGAATGGCACCAGGGGACCAGTTCCCTCCTAATGGAGTCCAAGGGATGGACCCCAAGCACGCCAGTAAGGTGGCAACCAGGGGAAGGCACACAACACTGAACCATCCCTTTTAATATTTTTCCCCTTGGAATGCCATCTCCAAGCCCTTTTTTTTTCCCTTTTGCCTGAGTCTCTCTTACCTTAGCCTTGCTCAGGGAGGAGGGAAAGGTGAGAAGACAGGAGAGCTATCGCTGTGCACAGCCAGGCAGGCAGGCAGCAGAGGTAGATGAACAGAATGTGTTGAAAGCATCATGATCCAGCGCCAGGAAATAACAGTTAGCATATCCCTGAATGACATTTACAGGAAACCTATGTTTCCTTTTCAGGGCCATAAGCTTCAACAAACTGGTGTGTTCAGTCAGCCCTTCCCCATGTACAGTATGGATGCCACAATTTTCTCAGCATATGCTCAGCTGCGTCCTTCTGATGGCATCCATGTTGGCGCCTTTCCATCTATAGGCATGGAGGGATGTCTTCATCTTCTGCAGGAGTCTGGGGCTACTGCCAAAGGCAGGGATCCAAGCACCGCAGGCAAGGAAAGTGGATCATTTTGGTTCCTGAATAAGGATTAGGCTTTGCAACACCTGAGCAGTGAAAATCCTGCAGAGCCGCGGTGGCCGGAGCCAGGAAACGCCGCGGTTCTGCGGAATATTGCTGAGCAGAGCCCTATTTAACCAAGGTGAATGTTTGCTGGAGAGCAAATTAGAGGAAATTTAGGGAACAAATGGCAAATAGGCAACCGCATGTAGTGTCAGTATAAAGGCTCTGATGGGTCTGGCTCTGGTGTTTTCTCAACTGTAATAGATAACACCTTCATTATCTTAACTCTCCTCCAGCCCTCACCTAAGGAAAAACCACACAGCCTTCACTCCAAGAACTCCTTTGCTTATGTGAGGCAGAGATCCCTTTGATCTTTTGTTCTATATGCTGAGGAGCCCAGTTATACACCATCCTAAGCACCAACACTAGTCAAATCCCTTTATTATTTACTTCTTTATTTTTAATCGCGAACAGCAATGAAAAAAAATCCTTCTATTTTCCCTCTGAAGCTTATCCATTTCTTGTCCTTTCAGAGTATGGGCCAAAATGTACTTTTCTGACTTGAGAAAGGAGGATTTCACTGAAGTAAACAGGATACCCAGAATTAAGGGCAGGATTTTGTCTACACACTGTTTTATCCAATCTACATTTTTCGTCTCTAATACACTTAGGAGAGAAGAAGGGAATTTATTTGGATATTAAATGGCCCTGGAAATCATTCTCAACAAGGAATAAAACATTTCCTTTACATAAAATCACATTATAGAAAAAGTGTTCAAGTTAATTTAAGGGGAAAATTTAGAAAACAAAAGCCAAGTCACAGCCACACACGCAGAAACTCTCCTCGCTCCTGCCTGGGGAAGAGAACTGAAATATTTCCTCTCCTCCTCCCTGGTCAGCTCATTTTACAGAAATGAGAAGGTAACCTTATCGATCAGCAGTGCATAAAAGCCAGGCATACACAAAGCAGGGAGAGGTGGGTGATACAGATGAGAATTTAAAGTGTTTTTATGGCTCTGCACCTGATCAGGAAAAATCTTTTTCGCCTCAAACACATGAAAGTTGTCTCCTACTCTTAAGCCATTTTTCACCCCTTCCATCAAACACTTTGCCCAAAGAAATGATGACAACACATGGCTAATTAACAACAAAGAATAATTGAACTATGGCTCTAACTATCTACCTTTAAATCAAAGGAAGAAGGCAACCAATACTAAAATTTAATCTGTCCTCTGGGGCTGGAGACAGCTTACAGGTTCAAGTCAGATAGCAAATGTAGCTAAATGGCAGTCAGAAAAGATCATGTGACTGGGGGCTAAAAACTAATTAATCTCCATAAAGCTGTAAGTGAGGTAGGTAAGATGACTTGAAATCTGATTACATTATTGCATTTAAGGAGGGAAAATGCAGCATGTATTTTTCATGCTGATTTTAACCACCTGAGCCCTTAATGACATTTTGTACCTTGAAAGAAAACTCGTATTTCATTTATATTTTAAAAGACTTACAAAGATGCTATTGTCATCTGCACAGAATTTACAAATTTAGTCTAAATAATGCTGCTATGAATCGCAGAGAGTGCATTTCTAAACTTTTTTTTCCTGGTGTCAGCCAGAAGATTCCATGTAACTATGGGAAGCCATAAAGCCAATCATTTAACAAAAGCTGAAATAAATCTAAGGGAAAGAATAATTTTACAACATACTCAGATAGAGGAGGAAAAAAAGACCCAATGCATTTCAACTGACTGCTGAGGATGCACATGCATTGCTCCTTTAATTTGCAAATAATCTCCAACACTAAATTTTGAATTACATGGGAACGCCACATCGATTATGGTTTTTATTATTTATAAATTGCTACACAGAAAAGAAAAAAAGAAAACAAGAAAAACCCAAGAAAACAAAATATTCTAGGTGGATGAGAGAGCTCAATTCAATTAATTTAATCAAATTATGTATGGAATTGACAAATTTAAATGTAATATTTTTAATTGTGTAGGACAGATGTTAGAATACAGGATAGGAAAAGGGGAAATGGTTTCAAGTTTCTCCAGAGGAGGTTCAGGTTGGATATTAGGAAAAATTTCTGCACTGAAATGGGGGTTAAGCAATGGAAAAGGCTGCCCAGGGCAGTGGTGGAGTCACCAGCCCTGGAACTGACCAAAGCACGAGGAGATGTGGCACTTTGTGGCATGGTTATGTTTGGTCAAAGGATGAAAACTCCATCTTGGAGGTTTTTGCCAACCTTAATGATTCTAGGAACAGAAAGGAAAAGAGAGGGAACAGAAAACTGCAACCACGTAGCAAGCTGAAGCCAACCCTGAAGTTAATTTTGGAGGTTTTAGTCATGGCTATGGACCGCTGTGCATAATCTCTGCTCCTCGTGCAGCAGCATCCATGTTAATATTACAGACTGGAAAACACCTCAGACACACCAAAAAAAAAAAAAAAAAAAAAAAAAAAATAAAACTAACCTAGAAGCAGAGGCATTATCAGACTCAATTCCATGTTTTGAAATTCAGTACCAGCAGTACCTGACAGCCAGTGCAGGGGGCTGAGGCAGACAGTTTTAGGTGATAAAATCCTGTACTTTTAAAATGTTCATAAAATACTTGATATACACTGCTGAACAAGTATATAGTGGCAATAAATAAACAGCATTTAACTTAACAAGCACACATTTATAGGTATAATAATAATGGCATTTTGCACTTCTGCAACACCTTTGATCCCAGAATTTCCGAGTTTTTTGCAAGGATTAATTAATTAAGCTTCCACACGCCCCTGCACCAGATGTCATTAAAATACTTTTTATGGCCTACAAATTCTATGAAAGACACGCTTGTATTTCATGTCTTATTGTGCCTCCTACCCAGAGCAATTACTTTTCTCCTCGCTTGGCTGTGTGGTGGATGGGAAATGATGGAGGGGTCCTCCTGCCCCATTGGGCTGGGAGATTCCGTGACACCTCTGAGTGTCTTCTTGATGATCAGGGAATTCAGGAGGTTCATGCCCTTGTGAATTTGGGGAGTTCATACCATGCACCCTTCCCTCAAGCAGCTTTGCCTGTCTTGCTCTTAAAGCCTCAGGTTTTCCTTCCCCGCCTCCTGTGTTGCTCTTTGCTATGACTGATCTCCCTGAAATGCCTAAGAATTTTGCAATTTTGCTATTTAGAGTTAAGAAGACATTTTTCCCACATGGTGGAACTGCCATGTGGCTGCAAAGTGCCCCCACACTCCCCCCTTCCCCTGCTTTTTCTTCACTCAGGAACCACATCATGACACTTCTTACATCTTTATTTCCCGTTTTGCCAGAACCCAACATGAATTACAGCTCAAGCCCTCCTTGAGAGTGATTTAAGGTAGAGCAACTTGGCAGTAAAACTCTCAGGGTGAGAGCACGTGTTTGTAAAGTCTGGCACAGATGGATGCACCTCCTTGCATGAACCCTTAGCCTCCATGGGAAAAGGCAGAACATGGGAATCAGCTCCCAGACCTCATCCTCTGCGTATCACGCTTATCTAGAGCTGGCAGTGCATCTTTTCCTGGACTGTGATTAGTGAAAAACTCCCACACAGAGCAAAGTTTGACTCCATGACTTATTAGACTTAGGAGAAGTCACACAGGCAGCTGAATTAAAGATTTTGTTGCTGCTGGGCTCTTCCTAACACCTTTTTCTCTTTTCTCCTGCTTCCAGGTACCTGATGAGATCACAGTGCTTGTGAGGTTGTTGATTCAAAATTCTTCTCTACCTTATCTATAATTTATAGAAACAGGTCCTGTCTCCTGGCCAGCAATCCAATTTAAGCAAAATTTGGCCAATGAGTTCAATTGCTGGACATGCACATCACCTCCTAAAAGCACACCTGATGAAATTTCGATGTCACTTATACCAGCCAACCTTAGGCTGGTTGTCTCCAGACCTATTTATATTTTATCCTGGAAATAAAACACTTATAAGGAGCTTATAAAAATATGGAGACTGATTTTTTAGACAGGCAGATAGTTACAGGACAAGGGGAATGTTTTTGAATTGAAGAGGAAATATCTAGATTAGATGTTAGAAGGATGAAAGATATTGACTGAAAGATGTTAGAAGAAGTTGCCCAAATTCTTCAAAGCACCAGGAGAAGGATTTCCTTGAGACCCACCAGCCACAAGCACTGATGGCAAAATAACCCTCCCAGAAGGACAGGTCTGTGGCCACAGGTGGTTTGGTGACTCATTGCACAGCTATCCAGGACATTTTTACCCTCTCACTGATAAATCTGATAAATCAATGAGCAGTGATTTATCTACTTACCTTTAGACAACAGACAGTGTAATGGTTCCCGGACATATTAATTATTTTATCATTTACTAGAAACTAGTATTTAAATACCATTTTATGCATCTATTTTTTTTATCTTGACTTTTTTTTTTGTCAAATAATTAAACCATATATCCCTACATTATCCAAATCACTTGTCATCAATACACTTTCAATTAACCTTCCTCTATATTTCCTACTATCAAAAACAACAATCAACCATCATTATCTCTTTACAACCACCCCCAAACAAACAAAACTAACCCCAGAGCTGACTCCCCTCCAAAAATCAAACAAAAATACAAACCATGATGATAAATCTTGGACTAATCACCCACCAAATTTTACGTTCTTGTAGCTTATAAAAAGCATGACACTGAAGATGTAAAGATGGCTGCCACACACACCCAAGGACAGCAACAAAATCCTTAATTCAGCCTCTATGTCCTGACATTTCCTGACCTATACAATTATTTCTCAAGGTGTTGGGCACAGTTTGAGTTCCCTTTACCTGAACTATGCTTTTTTCCTGCTGTAGGAATGGATCACCAGAAACCAGTTCCAGCAGTCCTGTGCTACCTCCAGACACTGAGCACAGCCCAAGTCGCTGCTCCCTCTTTTAGCAGATGTGCTGTCCACCAGGAGCTGCAGGTCAGCATTTTCTCTGTCACTGTGCTTGCACATTCAGGCCATAAAGAGCAATTATCTGACCAGTGGACAAACAGAACCCAGCCCAAAGCAGGGGTTTCTTTGGCTTTTCTACAGCCCTGTGCCATAATGTTTTGTCACTCGAGCTCTAGTGCCAACTGCTTTTGAGAAAAGCCCTGCTGACCAGCATCAAGCAGAACCTGTTCCTTAAAAAAGGTACTTTGTGCATTCCCTTTTTGAGGAAAATTATTTTGTTCCTTCCACAGTGGAATGAGAGGGAATCTCTAGGCCAGATTTCGGATTCCTGGCATAATTCTCCACCTACTCAACAACAGAACTAGCATGTTCCCAACACAGTTTGTGGATGTTGAAGTTGCATGTGCCTACAGAGAGTAAGAAAGGCAGGACTTCCCACAAAACAGTGTATTTTCCTTAAGAGAAAAGAATCCTTTAAAAATAAACCATGATTTTGCCTTTTTTCAGGTCACTTAGATAATGTAGCAGAGGCCAGCTGGGCAGAAGTATTTGTACCATACGGACGTTGATACCACAGCTCTGCCTGCTTAAATATTTAATTCCACTAAGGTACTGCACAACCAAAATACCTTGGCTTAATTTAGGCTGCATCTGGAAACATGTCATTTGAGATGCCAAGAGGTATCTCTCTAATTTTTTGCTTCTCTCTACTCATGAATCTGCTATTTCTACTCTCAGGTTTAAAGCGTGTAAAAATTCAACTTTTTTCAGGTAGAAAGATAATGTTGTAATCCAAGGGTTGGCTCTTGGTCTGAAAAGCCCTTGGTTTTATGTACTGGAGCCAAAACATTAGATACAAATCTATCTGAAGGCTCTTTAAGAAGAAAGATGGCAAGTAAATTCTGGTCTAATATCAAAGCCCATTCAACTATTAATCATGATTGCAGATGATTCCTAATGTGGCATGATATCATTTAATTCCCAAAAACTACAGGAAGTGACAGCACACATTTTCTTGAACCCATGCAATGATATCATGCAAAGAAGTCCTTTCTAACCACTTCTGTGCTTAGGTCATAAATTACCAACCAGACATGTAGATTCCCCCTTTAATATTTTAAAGTCTCATTTTTTGTGCATTCTTTTTCTCTTGTTCATGCTTTGTCTTAACAAATACGCTTGGCCATAATGAAAATAAACCTGCTGGAGTCTCTGTGGCCTGAGACAAGCTATAACACATTTCTGCACCACGGGGTGGGCTCATGGGATGCCTACTGAGAAAATGCATCTCCTCTGCGCATGCCCAGACTATTAAAATGAATTGACATGTTAATGCTGACAGGAAAAGAGCACAAGAGAGCTTGCTAAATTACTGCTCAGTCAGGCACTAGGAATTCCTGAGTGGCTAACTCCTGAGCAAAACCTGCAGCAAGGAGACAAGGAGGAAAAAAAAAAAAGAGGAAGGAAGGAAGAAAGGAGAAGGGGGAAAAAAGAAAGAAGAAAAAAAAAGAAACTTTATTGTCAAATGCAACAAAACAAACGAACAGTAAGGGTTTGTCGTGTTAGTAATGCACCTACTCATAAATCATATGGATTTTAATCATACCTGCCACCTCAGCCTGCTTCTCCCCTGAGAAATTGTTTTCTTTTTGCTCCCTCCTTCACTCGCTTTCAATTATCTGGAAGCTGTTTCTCCTGTTTATTTATTTATCTAAAGTTCACATACAGTATGCATGCACAAATTTCCTCTGGGGGCCTGAGCCCAGGCAGATCATACAGGGATGCGGCGGAGCGTGGCAGCTAAACATCTCAGATGAATGTACTCAGCCTCTGAAAACCTGCCCTGGACCACGGTGACAAGAGGAGGGGAGGACAGAAAGTAATTAGCGTGTGTACAATGATGGATTATGGCTTAATATTCAGGCATTTCACCTTTGCACTGCTATAGGTAGGCCCACAAGATGACAAACCAAGTCCACATTATTGCCAGTGAGGGGAAAAAAATAGAGGAAAAGGTGTGTGTGGGGAGGGAAAAAAACCCACAGGATTTTCACTCCTTTAGCCATGTCCTCTGTTCAGTGAATAAATTGCCTTGGTTGTTTTAGTTGCCTCTCAGACCTTTTACAGTTTGGAAAATGCCAGATATATGCACATATGCATCCACGAGAAACCTGAGGGGCGGCTGCTCGGTGGATTTCTGACAAGCTGGCACAATATTGTTTTTGTGTCTCACAGCTTCTCTGTGTAACTTTAGTACTACGGAGAAACTCACTCTTTCAGATTTTAAGGAGAGAGTGAACTGCCAGTGACCTTTTCTCAGCTCTGGGAGGTGAGTGTGCAGCACAGATCCATCATCAGAGGAAGATCTTATAGACAACTTCAGGGAAAAAAAAAAAAAAGGCATCACTTTTTCCAGCCAGATTGAAGGAAAAATAGATGAGGAGAATTCAGTAAGGAGTAACAACTACAGGTTAAATAGAGTTTTAACTCCAAAAATGAGTTTAGAGTCTAACTGAAGCTCTGTATGTGCATTAGGTCTATCATAGTTTTTTCAGGAATGTTTGAAGCTATAGTTGCTATGCAGGGTATTGCTCAATTAAAGGAACATCTAGACAGCTCTCCCATTTGGAACACGTGTAGAAATTAAATGGATCACATGCAGTTTGACATTTTGCAAAATAAAGGAATAATTGGGGCACTGTATTGTTTTTGCCTTTTAAAGAGAAGAGTCAAGATCACCCTGTGAAGCTTAGCTGGAACCAGGGTCTGGAATCTGGGTACAGATTTCTTCCCCCCACTGCTTTCTCAGAAAACTACTGATGCTCCAGTTAACCCTTGCCACACCACACATGTCCCACTGGATATTTAATACATCTCTAACCTGATATTTTCAAATAGTCAGAACTTATTTAATCAAATTCATTTGAGGGCAAGTCTGCTATGGCAGATTCAGTTCAATATTTCCCTCTGAAGGCCATGACCTGGTTATGAAAAAAGTCCTGTGCTCCATTTCCCTTGAATAAAGACTTTTTGGAGGATTTCAGCTACCCGCCAATGTGAGGAGTGGGATAAGAGTTGGTTTCTCAGAACCCCCACCCTCCCCTGCAAAAGCCAAGCAGCTCACAGACTTTCGCACGTTTTTTGTTCCTGTGCAAACCCTGCCAAAACCAGAAAACCTTGAGATCAAGGGGTTTCTGGTGTCCTGTGGCACTTCAGCCCTCTCACATAAATCAAGCTCGTGCTGTGGTCAGGGCAGATTGTTCACCAACTGAGGAGCCACAAACACTTCTGTGCGTGCCATCTTTTAAACATTTCAACAGCCCCGTTAAATGTTGTCGCATAAGCTCAAAATTAACCGTGAAGACACTTTTCCTCACATCCACTGCAGCAGAGCCTGAAACCAAATCCCAGATGTTCCCAACAAAAGCCATCTTGAATCACTGCTTTCCAGAAAAGTGTTTCAAGGAAATCCGAGGAAGCGTCCCTTGTCCTGATTTCATGGGCACTGCCAGAGGCTGCAGTGGCTTTTGGGGGACCTTCAGTCCAACCCACCAGGGACTTTCAGTCCAACTCAAGAGAGCCTCATGTGTCTATACAAGAACTCATGTGTCTATATAAGAAAAGACTTTGAGGTGATCTGATTTCAGCCTTACTTGAAGGGAACCTACAAGAAAAATGGAGACTATTTACAAGGGGCTGGAATGATAGGACAGAGACAACATCCTCAAACTGAAAGAGAGCAGATTTATATTAGATATTAGGATGAAATTCTACCCTGTGAGGGTGCCCAGAGAAGCTGTGGCTGCTCCTGGATCCCTGGAAGTGTCCAAGGTTGGACATTGAGGCTTGAAGCAACCTGGGACAGTGGAAGGTGTCCCCACCCATGGAACTAGATGAGCAAAGAGTCTGTTTCCCTCTGTCTCTCTGAATTACCTGAGCCAGAACATATCACAGGTGTCTCCTGTGATCACAATTTAGTTTTGAAATGCCATGAGCACTTTCTGACTGTGGCTTCTCCCACCTGAAGATCAAAGCCCTGAATGTGTACAGCTCACTCAGAAATGCCATCTTCCTTGGTATAAACTAGACATTGCACATTTGGTACAACTTCCATTCCATTTTGTATTTTCATTTGCAGTCTCAGATATCAAAGAAAGCCAAGCTGACAAAAGCCAGCTTGTAAACCCAGTCAAGTGGAGTTTTCCACGGTTTGCAGAAATCAACCCATAATCCACTTTATTTAAACCTCTGAGTGCATAAAAGGCTGCAGGATGTCAGAATAAGGCAGAAGCATAGAAACATGGAATTGCTTAAGTTGGAAAATATCATCAAGGTCATTGAGTCCATCCATTCTCCAGCACTGCCAAGGCCATCACCAACCCATGTCCCCAAGTGCCACTTTTACACTGCTTTTAAATCCCTTCAGGACTGGGGACTCAATTACTGCCCTGGGCAGACGGTTCCAAAGTTTGACCACCTTGACAGCAAAGAAATTTTCCCTAATATCCACCTAAACCTCCCTTGGCACAACTTGAGGACATTTCTGTTCCCATCACTTGCGTGGCCTGGTGTCCCCCTGCAGGGCTGGAGAGTGGGTCTGAGGGATTTATTTCAGCACAGCATTCCCCCACAAACTAACACCCAGAATTAATTGGGACTTACCTCCACAGGTGTTTCTTCAATCTCATTTTTATTTTTTATGAGCTCTTCCATCAGCTGGTGCTCCCAATGTCACAATTTTTTGACTGTTTTGTCTTCATGAATCTATAAGGGTTCATAAGTTATCATTCAACTAATTTTTTGCAAAAGAAGTATCTCTAGCAACTAGTCCAGGTATCATCAGCAATAAAATTATACAGCATGGGACTTTTATGAGTTACATGGACCTAGATATAGTAAAAATACCTCACCCTCATTTTGTTTTACTCCAATGTCAGGAATTAATGCCAAAGTTGTGACAGATCTTAAATAAAAACAAACAACAGACAAAACAAACAAACAAAAAATCAAACAAAATCCCCAAGCTCTTTAGTTTGCTTCAGTTTCTCCCAACCTTGCAGCAATGTGAGTTTTCCTTATGGTTGGGGGGGAAAAATGAATAGTTACCATGGAAATTGCCACAAATCTTCTTCTTTCAGCCTCCTTCAAGCTACAGAGCACGTTTATAAAGACACACATAGAATCTACTTGTCATTAAAGAATTAGGCAGCAACAGAACTACGTTTTCCCAAGTTTTACAATGTATTTCACAATAATTTTCTCTGCTCTCGTTCTCACTACAGAGGCAATATTAGAATGATAATGACTTACATGCTCTGTCATAGTTTACTACTCTGACCTTTTCAGTATTCTGCCTTTTGAAAGCTTGACAGGGCCACCTCTCCTGCTCGCTTTAACATGGCAGAGAGCTGGGACCAAAGAAGGAAGGGGATAACAGCAGCAGACACTCTGCCACACTCTCTTAAGCTTTAAATACCCTTCCTGCAGCTCATCATTTCTGGGGTGTATTTAAACAGATTTCCTGTCTTTCTCCCAGCACTTTGTGCCCCTGGAATTGCACTGGTCATCCAGAACAACGTCTTACCCACACTTTAGGCGCATTGGGAAGTGAGAGGTCTACACCCACACTTTGCTACTTGAATATCAGTTTGGCCTTTTTAATTATTCATCAGCTCAAGAACAAAGTCAGATTTTGGTCCCGGATGACCAGATGTCTGTTTTCACAGCACGTAGAACTTTTTTGTTGGGTTTTTTTTTTAGTGCACCGTCGCAGACCCCAGACCCATCCCTTAGACATATGCAGAACTTACTTTACTTTGCAACGTAGCAGACTTTTTCCAGCTGCATTTCCAGCTGCCAATTCCACTGTAAATTGTCAGGGGCACGAAGGAAGCTCCACAGGGACCTGCTGCACAAGTGTGGGGTCACAGGTAGGCATGCTTGCATCAAGTGTGTTCCTCCCACTCCTTCATTTCCTAGAGCATAAAGAGTCAGAGGAACATCCTAAAGAGAGTCATTGTCAACTCTCCTTTCCCTTGTGTAGCTCTTTTAGTGGCACAAAGCTATATCCTTCTTGAAATGAGGGCACAGAAGGGCAGGAGCCTCTCAAACCAGTGGAAAAATTGTGATGGAGGAAACGCTTACAGGGATCAAAGAATCGCAGAATTGTTTAAGTTGGGAAAGAACTCCAAGATCATCAAGTTCAACCTTTGACCAAACACCACCCTGACAACTAATCCAGAGCGCTGAGGTTCCTGGAACCCCTCCAGGGGCTCCACCAGCTCCCTGGGCAGCCCCTTCCAATGCTTAATGACCTTTTCAGTGCAGAAATGCTTCCTGATGTCCAGCCATGTTTTGGACAGCGAAAGGAGTTCCTGCTCTCCTGGGACAATTGCTCCCCATCCCAGCATTTGCTGTGCAGCACTGAGGAGCAGCCAGGCTGACATTAACCTCTGCTTTTATAGATTCAAAGGCAGCTCTCAGCCTCCTGCTGCTCGACCTGACCTCCCTCAAACACTCCCCTGATGCTGCTCCCTGCCTTCCTACAGCTGAGGTGGGGATCAAGCCACTTTCACCCTTTCACATCTCCCTCTCACATCTGTCCTCTCCAATATCACTTGCAGGTGTTTTGAGAAGACCCACACACACTTCAGGCTGCCTTTCCCTTCCCCCTTTGCTCTGCTCTGAAGCAGGCTGCCCTGTACATTGGATCTGCTCCTCGAGTGCCCCACTTCAATAAAGCCCAGGTGTTCCTGCGGGCTCCTGTCCCACTGCCAGGCATGTGCTCTGCACAACACCCTGGCGTGGTGATGGAAGAGTTAATGATCTCTGAGCCTGCTGCTGGGGGATCATTCAGCACACCAGGTGCCTGCTGCACTCTCACTGGCGAGGAGAGCCTGGGAACAGAGAGGAGTCAGGGCTGCAGCTGTGTGAGAGGGGGGCCTGGGAGCTGCTGAGACAATCGGCATCTCCCTGGGACCCTCTGCTCTTACACAAACACAGGGCATGGGCTGAGCAAACCCTTTGTGGTTACACAGCTCTGAGAGTCTCACCAGAACCCTCAGAGTCTGCTGGCACTCAGATTTGGGCAGGTGCTCATCACTACCTTTCACCTGTTGCTTGTAAAGCTGCTCTGCTCAAGTACAAACACTTCCCGTGGCTGTGGGGAAATAGAAATGTTGCTGTGAGTTGTAGTTCCTCTTATCTTCACAAGAGTCAGTCTTCAAGACACCTAAAAGCTCTTATTGCTCTCCTTAGGCTCTCTTCTCCAAGTGCAGCTTCCTCTTCCTTCTAAAACGGGTTGATTTTGGAGCTTTTTGGTGGGTTTTGTGTTGGGGTTTTTTCCCCAAAAATTATGTATTGTAATTATCTATTGTAAGCAATACATAATTTTATAACATAATTAACTCTCGAGTTTTTATTTCACACAAGAGCACAAAAGAAGGGGACAAACCTGTCCCACACAGGAATGCAGGGGAGACCTTCACATGGCACGAGGAAGAGTAACTGGAATTGCAAAAGTCACAGGACCAGGAGTCTGTGTTAGGTACCAACCTGAGGCACAAGAAGCCCAAGAGATGAATCTCAGAACTGTTCCAGGCCAGTGAAACTTCCCATTATCTATTAATCTGAGTCTATGGAAAGCTATCCTCTGGTCCAATCCTGTATGGTTTGATTTGTGCAACTCATAATGTAAACAACAAATAAATCCGTAGGGTTTCAAACAGCTTGTCAAAGGAAGGATATTTTTGATAATGAAAGTATTAGAGGAAAACCAGTATGGAAACCATATTGTACCACTCCCAGGGAAAGAAGGTTTTGATCCATCTCAGCATCTTTCCTGTGCTTAACTGTATCAGAAAAATCCATAGTGATAAACTCTGTCTCTCTAAGAAAGTTTTGCTGTGAATGAGGTAATTCTGTTTTCTCTGGTACATCACCTCTCCTCCCAGGGGGTTAAATATGACACACACAGAGAAGGCAAGGCAGATGTCCCTTGCACCAGTGGTCTCGTTATGGAGATCTCCATCTACAGCTCCCCTGCCCTGGAGGAAAGAAAAATGAGTTCATGTCAAGAATATTGCAAGACTTAGAATCATGGACTGATTTGGATTATAAGGAACCTTAAAGTTCATCACATTCCAACCCCCTGCCATGGGCAGGGACACCTTCCATTATCCCAGGTTGCTCCAAGCCCCATCCAAACTGGCCTTTGACACTTCCAGGGATGGGATGTCACACTTCATCTCCTCTCTTTTCATTTCCTTCTCTGACTTGTGAAACAAATATTAATTAATATTAAGAAGAAAATTAAAATAAAAAAATAAAAACCCACAAATATTTACTCAACTCCAGAGGATGAAAAA